>NC_135509.1:17935000-18282500 GCF_051989575.1 Stigmatopora nigra | reverse complement strand
GTAGTAGGCCAGATGAATGGTGATTTAATCCCGAGGAAACAATAGTGTATTGTGATAACACAGCAAACCAACAGTAAATTGTTCTCAATATTTGAGCAATTTTATCATGGTAGACATATTTCCAGTAACGACAATTATAAAGGAACCACGAATAGGACTGTAAATCAGGCTGTATGAATTCTGATTATGTGAATGAGTACCTCAGGGGTATTGTGTGAGACAGTTTTTCTTTTGAAGGGAACTATACAATTTCAGTGGGCTCTGCCATTCTTTGTTACTTAATAACGTTTAAAAAAGGGATAATTTTTGCAATTTTTTTTAAACTGCTAAAGATGAAACTTTCAAAAACAAATATAAAGATATTTGTTTCTTTCTCAATGATGCAAGCATTTATGAATATTTGTATAATTTCTTCATCACACTCTTAATTGCATTTTGAGAACTGTTGCTTGGCAACACTGCAATATAGTGGACTCCCTTTTGGGACTTGATGAAATGAGTTTCCTGGAAAACAAACTTACTAGTCCCTCTCTGTAGCTTAATGTTTTTGTCGTCACAAATCTCCTCCTGCCCCAAAACAACAAACGGCAACAAAAAAAACATGTATTTGTATCTCCTTGTTCTTATATTCTGTATAATCTTGGAGGTATTGTTAATACAGATAATTTTCCCATTCTTCAGAAGGGCATTATGTAAATACCTCCCAATGGACTCACTCTCATGGCCATTCACTTCACATATTCTCTCCTATTGACCTACTGCTGACTTGGCTGCTGCATCTTATTGAGTTGTTCTCAGATGTTGACTCTTGGGATGAGGCACTACAGTACAATTAAAGGAGACAGCACTCCCTCTCTCTGACAGGAGCATTGTTAAGAAAAGATAATAAACTGACCTTCATCAAGAATTTTTTTATGGGGCGCCTAATCTTCCCAACAAGTGTCTTTACGATATCAATATGCAGCTTGATAACATCACTACCATTGGACCAATTTAGATGATCACTATTCCAAACCTTTGTCCGTACAGTCGAGTTTAGTTACTATGACAATTTCCCAATTTCATCACTGTAAAGTAAAACTTTGACCAAAAATGTATATTTTCTTCACTTAAGAATCTTTTTACTGATATTATCGGATATTAAAGCCAAATATTAACTTTAAAATTAGGATATAAAGTTGTAATCTATCTTCATATAATAAAAAGAAAGAGAAAATTAACGGAATAATGATATGCATGGCTATCAAAATGGGCCACAACTAACTCAAGTTGTTAGACAACCTAATGTCCAGGTCTTCTGTATTTTCTCGCACTGTATTGTAGGATTTATCTGGGTCCACCTAACCAGCTTTGTCGTATTTGACTTGTAGACTTGAAAAATTGGTGTTATGCTATCACGACTAACATTATTTAAACATCTTAAATTCCAATCAACTCCGGTTCCCTCCCACAAACCCCAAAATACATGGTAGGCTGGTTAAACACTCTAAATCAAGGGTCGAGGACCTTTTTGACAGAGAGAGCCATAAACAATTAATATTTTCAATTGTTATTCATTGAGAACCATACTAAGAATTTACTAGAAGTAAAAATACATGACAACTCACCTTTTTAGTCAGTACGCTGCCTTTAATGTAGAAAAAGTCCCTTAATTATTTTGACAAAATTGTTACCCTGATGCTAATCAATGGGATGCCTGCATGCAGAAATGTTTAATTAAAAACTGGAATATTAAAGCGACTAGACGTAGTGTCCAGATTTTAGCTCACAGTTTAGCGGAGAGCCAAAAGCACCCATCAAAAGAGCCCCGTGTGGCTCCCGAGCCATAGATTCCCTACCCCTGTTCTAAATTGTTCCGAGGTAACTGTATGAGTCTGAATGGTGGCCTGTCACCTTGTGCCCTGCGACTGGCTGGCCACTAATCCTTCGTGTCCCCCGCCTGGTGCCCGAAGTCAGCTATGATAGGCTTAAGAACCAGAAAGATAACTAGTATGGAAAATGAAAAAAAACATCCAATCATATTCATTGATTCATTTTACATACCACTTATCTTCTTGAAAGTTACGGGGTTGCTAGAGACAATCCCAGCTAACTTTGGCCAGTAGGCTGGCTATACTCTGAATTGTTTTTTAGCCAATGGCAGGACACAATTAGACAAACAACCATTTCAACAACGCCAACCCAAAAACAAAAACAATTCTAACACGATGATATTTAACTGGGCGGGCTTTTTCTTTTGATGTTGGCAGGGTCGCTGTGGCAATGATTGGATACGTTTCTGCAATATTGCAATATTTATTTTCCCCTACTAAAACTGATCTTGTATTGATGATGCTAGAGCAGGGGTGGACAAATCGGTCCTCGAGGGCCGCTGGGGGAGCAGAATTTTTTTGCAACCGATCCAGCAAAGGCACTTACTTTTATCAATGAGATTGATGCAGAAAAAAATAAGCACCTGACTGCAACACACTGATTGTACTTGTCAGACACCAGATTAAAAATGAAAACCTGCACCTACCGTGGACCTTTGTGGAATAGTTTGTCCACTCCCGAGGTTGAGGATGTGAATCTTTCATTGATGATGCACCAATAAATTGTCCAGGTATGAAGTGGCTCGACGTTTTTTGGGGACTGTTGAAACCACTTGGATGTAATTTCAAGATGGTTCTTAGTATTTGCACGGACTCTAGCAACAGTATTTTTGATTAGCTACAGTATCTTGTATAGTATATGCTTTTGTAATGACCGAATCGAAGAACGATTGCAGTATTCCAATGTCTTGTTTGGACAGGGACCCCTTCATGTTTTTGGGTAATAACAAGCAGATATTTTGATATACTTTGGACGGCTGATGAATTTCAGGTTTGAGTCAATAAGTACAAGCAAGGTGTCTTGAGTTATTTTTAGCTGTCAGTGACCCAAGGAAAGGATTAATTTAGTATTTCCTACACTCAGGTAATAAAAATTAATGGCACATCCATGCATTGATTTACTCAATAAGCATATTTAATAAGACCCACATAGAACTGCAATGCAGACTTGAATAAATTGCCAGGAGCAGTGAAATTCCTCATTTCAGCATCAGAATGAGCATGGTCTGCCAGCTAGGTAGCAATGCCATCTTGCACCCCCATGTTGCCCTGATTCATATCCATGAATACATAACAGCGGCCCACCTCACCCCACGGGCCAGATGTCCAATAACACTACATAAATCAAATTGTCTCCAGATATTTAATGATGACCGTGGTGTCTTCTTGTATACTGTTGCAATTCTCTTAATTACTCAAGCTACTGAATGCAATTAGATGTTCCAAACTGTGTTACACTGAAGACCTTAATTAAAAAATAAAAATAGACAGAAAATTGAGAATGATTTTAGCTATGAAAAAGTGATGACATATGTTGGTAAACTGAAGTGTATTTAAAAAATAACTGGAATGAGATTGGATTGATTTCATTATAGACAACGTTATTATGAAGAGATATATATATCAAAACTCTCTGGAAAAAGGCCTCATCTGTACCAAGTGAATACATACAGACAATTCTGTGTCAAGAATACACATTATGCTGTTCTTTTTAATTCATCGCAGCTGGAGCCCTGGTCAGAAAAGCACACAGTGTATGGGCTTGTATTGCCCTCATTTCACAGAACGTGTGCTGTTAATGTTCTACTCACTGTTCTAAATCTGAGAATGCAAGCATTCACAAGTGTTCGATACATACTAATCTATATATATATATATATATATATATATATATATATATATATATATATATATATATATATATATATATATATATATATATATATATATATATATATATATATATATATATATATATATATATATATATATATATATATATATATATATATATATATATATATATATATATATTAGTGTATAGAAATCTAAGTTAATTTAAGTTGAATTTAAAGTTTATGTTACGTTATGAGCGCATCCATCAAGTCTCTCTCTCTCTCTCTCTCTCATAATAAATGTTCCATTTTTTTTATTAAACATCATAGCCACTAGTTATTTGTTACTCTGTTAGTAGATGGTTAATTACAATCAATAAGAAATGTTTTTCCATTGTAATATCCTGTTTTCGTGTGTTTTTTCAGAGGGTGGGAACGAATTAACTTGTATATTGTTCATTTCTGTGGGAAACGTTGATTTGAGATACGAGTAAATGGACATACGAGCTCAGTCCCAGAACGGATTAAGCTCGTATCTCAACGTATGACTGTACTACCTATTCTGAGTGAGCTGGAGCCTAAATACTAAAAATATGGTAAAATCTGCCATAAAAGATAGCATTTCTGAAGCAGCCTATTAGTTTTGTGGCTATACCGTGCTTTCTTGACGGTAACATTGTATAAAAGAATCATTTTGTCGCCTATTGGATTGAGGTCCTAAGACTATACTGCAAGACACTGCGATGAGTCTGACACAGAATGACAAGTGAGACTATGAAAGAGCTACAGTATATGATAGAATATGACACTTTGTACATAATCATCGCTCAAGGTCTTCCTCTCTGAAAGTATATGTTGTCTCCATGCTATTAACTGTGTCTCTTATAGCTCGCTTCACACTTGAGTATTATGTTTACTGCACAACTTTATTTTCTCCCTGAAGTTATTAAGACTCGTAGCTTCTAATACAGTATTCACGGCCTATAAAATATGAATATAAAAATTGGTCTCTAATCACAGAAAATAAAATTATGTAATAATGATGTCTACAAAAAATTGTGAAAATAGCCTCGCGCTAGGAGTTACAGTGGTATCTCAATCATTTTCTTTTTTTTGCATTTATTTAATGAAGCACTTTATCCTGTTCTTTTGGAATATAAGAGGAAACCATCCGACCCAGAGAAAACCCACGCAGGCCCGGGTAGAACATTAACACCTCGGCTATGATTAATCGACTTATATTCTAAACCCAGGACCCCAGAACTAAACACTCATCCACCGAGCCTAAACTGGGATCTTGACTTAGTTGGTTTCAAATCTTGCTTCGTAACTTGGATTTTTCATTACTAGAGCTGTATTTTATAAAATAAATTCACTAATTGGTTCCATGGTACTCCAAAAAAGTACCTACGAATCTCTATCAAAGTGTGCCAATTTTGTATGAAAGATGAGAGAAAAAGATATGAAGCATGCAAAAAATATATATATTGATGCACGAACACATAAAGAGACATCTAAACAACTTTAAATAACAGAGCTGACGTCTTGATTTCATTTGCACCAGTAATTTTAAATAAAAGTCAAAGTTGCTTTAACCACACAGAACTCAACCATGACAATTTAAAAATAAGATAACAAATACAGGGGATTTCGTGACTTGGATCTTGTTTTTGTATATTAGAACAGTAATTTGCATATCAAAGGAAAATTAGAGGCATTTGTAGGTAGTGGTAGCCCACTTATTTTTCCACTCGTTGGGCATAAAATCCTAATTTGAATGGGCTCAATACTGTTAGAATATTAGGATTCTGGAGTGCATATGAAACATTTTTTTATTCCGGTCAGGTTTTTGATCCAATTAAATGTGTAAAACATTGGTGCCCCAATATGGATAATCACTATTCCAAGATCAAAACGCTCATATTCAAAATTTCATCTCATCTCATGTTCTGAACAACTTTATCCTCACTAGGGTCACATGGGGGTGCTGGAGCGTACCCCATGTGACTTCAGGGCAGAAGCGGCCAGCCAATCGCAGAGTACATGGAGACAGATAAACATGCACACTCACACCCACACCTAGGGGCTATTTAGAGTGTCCAATCAACCTACCATGCATGTCTGTGGAATGTGGGAGGAAACCAGAGTACCTGGAGAAACCCACACAGGCCCAAGGGACCGAGCTGGTTTTGAACCCAGGTCTCCCACTGTAAGGCCGACACGCTTACCCCTCAGCCGTCGGGTCACCCTGTTCAACATTTAAAGAAGAACATTTATAATTCCATATCAATGTGAAGCCGATTCCTCTAAACCCAAGATGGACTTCATTTAGTCTTCTCAGTCGTTTTAAATACTCATTTTGAGTCAAACCAGCTGTGGCGTTTCTTCACCAACTCTCTCCATTTTCTCCTGCTGCCACTCTACAAGATTTTGCACTTGAGCACTGCGTTGCCTGCAGCTTTTCCCCTCCCCACACCAATTACTGTTTCTGACATGGTACGATACTTTTTCTTTCCTAACTAAAAATGAATACATAAATAAACTTAATTGGGAATTCAGTGCTCTTCAATGTGCTTTTTTACACTACCAACCAACAAATGTTGAATATTACATAACAAGTGGTTAACATTTTTAAAACCTAGCTTTTTGCTCAACTAAATGTTGACTTTTTTAGTTGTAGTTTAAAAAATCAGTAGAGTTAATTAATTTTGCACGCAGTAGGTATTAAGGTTTCACGGTTTGAAATTGACCTTGGATTAACCTGTGTTTTAAAAACCTCCATGATTCATTCATGGCTTCTCAAAATGATGTCACCCCTACACACTATCAGTTGTCCTTATGAATAATTTACAGCACACCATTCGGTACAAAGCCTCATAGATACTAAACATTCATTTTTGGGCAATGAGTAGTACAAGGGGGCGGCCCGGTGGGGCGAGTGGTTAGCGCATCGGCCTCACAGCTCTGAGGTCCTGGATTCAAATCCAGGTCACGTCCATCTGTGTGGAGTTTGCGTGTTCTCCCGGGCCTGCATGGGTTTCTTCCAGGTACTCCGGTTTCCTTCCACATTCCAAAAACATGGATGGCTGATTGGACACTCTAAATTGCCCCTAGGTATAGGTGTGAGTGTGCATGGTTGTCCGTCTCCTTGTTCCTTGCGATCGGCTGGCCACCGATTCAGGGTGTCTCTTGCCTCTGGCCCGGAGACAGCTGGAATTGGCTCCACCAACCACTGCGACCCTCATGAGGATAAATCGGTTCAGAAAATGAGATGAGATGAGAGCAGTACAAAAAAACAATGTTTTCTTTTTTTTAAACAAGAATTTTACAAGATTTTTAGAAGTTGTTCACCATCCACAAATAGTTCATTCATTCTCAAAGCCGGTTATCCTCACAAGAGTTGCTGGGCTGCTGAAGTTTATCGCAGCCAACTTTGGGCAGCAGGCCGGGGACACCCCAAATTGGTGGCCAGCCAATCGGAAGGGCACAAGGAGACAAACAACCATTCACGCTCACACTCATACCTAGTGGCAATTTAGAGTGTCCAATCGGCCTACCATGGATGTCTTTGGAATGTGGGAGGAAACCGGAGTACCTGGAGTAAACCTACACATGCAACATGCAAACACCACACAGGCGCTAACCACTCACCCACCGAACCACCCAGATCTGACCTTGTATGTGACTGATTTGAACAGCACGGAACTTTCTCCAGTTCAGTCATGTTAGCCAGTTCAATCATAATGTAAAGAGCCTTTATTGTAACTTTGTAACTAAATAAATAAATTAATACAGGACTGAATAAAAGAAATACATTAAAATAAAGAATGAATGCTAAAAGAATATAGCGCCGCACACAATACCAACATTTAATAAACTTACACAAAATAATTTTCCCCTCTTAATCATTAAATTCAATTTCATAGATTAAATTTATTATAGGCAGTTGCAACAGAGACACATTCTTACATATGCAATTATGTTTCCTAATTTAGTGTGAGCTGGGTTTTACTATGATTTAAATTCATTGCCAGAAAAGCGTTCATTGAGGCTGAAATGGTTTTTTTTTTCTATCTCCAGATGTATCAGTGAGCCTCTTGTCTCTGCTAGTGACTACCTGTGGTCTGGCTTTGTTCAGTGTCTCCCTATTTGTATCATGGAAGCTGTGTTGGGTTCCTCTAAGTGGCCGATTTCTCCCAGATGTCCTCAAGGGAGCACATTTTTTGGGAGGGGACCAACAGCCTGTCCTAACAGAGGTAAGATGAAACATTTTTTATTTTGATGTATAGAACACACACAAAAAGAAAAAAAAGCTATTAAGACTTTGATCATCAAAAGTAAAGAGTAACACTATTGAGTACAAAATACAGCATAGACATGAGACTAAAAAATCTCTGGAGTTACGTCTTGACATTTTCCATTTTAAAACATATATTACTACACTAGAGATAACAATTGAAACGTTAATTCTAAAATCCTTAACAAATGTAAAAAGAAGTTGTGTTGCAGAAAGTCATTGAAAAAACACTTAATGACTGATATTTTTCGTAAAAGGAGGTTTTATTTTAATATATCTCTATTAATTATACTATATTCAAACATCTTTACCCACAGGTCGATGGGGATGATAGAGAGTATAGTGAGGATGGCTTTATGAAGGAGCCTTCAGGTCATCCCATGGCTGTGTCTGTCCCAGAGTCAGGTCTGAAGATCAGTCACACCTCACCTGACATCCCTCTGGAGACACAGGCCAAAGTGGACCACATCCAAGCTCACACCTTGGCCAGGGATAGAGTGCAAAGACAAATCACTGAACCCACATCATCAGTACGGTCAGTGCACCTTAATTCTGTTGCAAAACTGAAAACGTTATTATAAAGAGAAGCAAATGAATTTGAAATCTGAAAACCACAGGTGTATAGGAGAAACTTTTAAATGATATCTAATTGGATATAATTATTTCATCATGTTACGTATACTATTACTGTCTATTATTACAGTCATTTTATGAACTTACACTTGCCATTCAGCTAACTATCCAAATTATAGGTATTTTTTCGATATCTCAAATGTTATCTTCTCAATCAGAATACAGTGGTACCTCTACTTCCAAAATTAATTAGTTCCAGAAGTGGTTTTGGAACTTGGATTTTTCACAAATCGAGGGGTATTTTACATTGTATTCCCCTTTTTCATCCCACAATCTTTAGTACTAGCCATAAATGCTTTAAAAATCATAAACATATACCATTTTTTTATGAAATACGTATCCAAACATATACATGCAAATAAAGAGAGATATAAAAAACCATTCATTTTGGAAAACAAGGAACATAACACGGCTACAGTCCACTGTAGGCGATGCCAACAACACCCAGCCAACAAAGCCAAAATCAATACATTCAGCTCTTCCGCACGTCTCCCTCTGTCTCTTTCTTGTCCCTCACATGGTGGGTTCAAGAACAGCAATTCAATTACTACTTCAACATTACTCCATCCGATACAATATATATACATATGCGTAACCAGACAACTTAAAATTATGTTATGCACACTCAGAAAAACTCAGTGATAAACGCGGCTTGAAGGCACACAAATAAGGAACTCACTACCGGCCGGACCTGATCAGCTATTGTCCTGGGGAAACAAAAGAAACATTCCCTGACAAGGGGGTTTTGGTCATAACCTCATGCTCGGGTGCAAGCTACTCCGACCTGGTTGGTGCTGTCGTCTGCCCAAACGTTTTAGGGTCGGAATGGCTTTTCTTCCGCCATTCGTTTCTTTCAACATTTACAGCTTTTCGTAAACTGAATATTTTGTATGTACAAGAATTTGTCAGTAGAGGTACCACTGTACTTTCTTAACTCCTTTAACTCTCTTGTTTTGTATGTCCTCCATACTCTCCAACACAATTTGTTTTAAGGATAAAACCTTGAAAATAAATGTTTAAAGACAGATATTTTGCAATCCATCCAAGTTATATAACTGCATCTCATATGTTAATGTTGGTAAAACATTTAATTTTTGTTTCAGTCAAATCAGAAAGTGAAACTCCTGCAGCACATTATATCAAAGAAATTTATAGTACGTTTAAATATTTCAACTGTGATAGGCTGGCCATCAATTCAGGGTGTCCCCTGCCTCTGGCCCGAAGTCAGCTGGGATAGGCTTCAGCACCCCTCACAACCCTAGTTAGGATGAAGCGGTCTAGAAAATGAGATGAGAAATATTTCAATTCTCAGATTCTGATGAAAACCACAAATTGAATAGGTAATAAACCAGGGGTAGGGAACCTATGACTCGGGAAGCCATATGTGGCTCTTTCCGTGGGTGCATATGGCTCTCCTCTAACCTGTGAGGTAAAATATGGAAATCACTGGGGAGAGAGCTGAGTCCCGAAGACACTAATAAGAGCATCACTGTGGCGTTGACACTACTTCTACCACCATTTAAAAAAAATCACACATTATCATGTATTTTTACTTTTCAATTCTAAGAATGGCTCTCAAGAAATTATTTGTTTATGGCTCTCTCTGTCAAAGAGGTTCCCGACTCCTGCAATAAACCTTCATAAGACGGGCTCTGGTGTGTCATCTGCAAAGTCTGGGTAGTTTCTTCGTATTGAAAACTGCCTATTAATTTTCTATGGTGTTGACGTCTGGGGAGTTTGCTGTTTGTCGCTTATGCCTTGTAAGGTCAAGTCCTGCAAGAAAATACTAAAGGCATGAACTCCTTACAATTTCTCAGCATATATACACACAAAGATCTACAGTTCCTAAGTAAAAGGCAGAGGTTTCTTAGCCTGTGAACCCTAACCCTAACCCTAACTCCTCACCAGAAGTGTACAAGATACAAGGCAAGACAGTATAGTCTCCTATGGTTTGGGCTGGATTTAAAAATAATGTGAGGCTAACAACCAGAGACTAAATCTGAAGAAGCACAGATCCAACAAACGGAAAGATACATTGTCAACTGTCATCGATTTGTAGTTCTCAAACATTGCCGGTTATAGTCAATTTTGTAGTTCTTAAATTGTGCCGGTTGTAGTCAAGTTGTAGCTCTTAAACATTGCGGGTTGTGTTCAATTTGTAGTTCTTAAATATTGCCGGTTGTGCTTAATTTGTAGTTCTCAAAAATGTCCTGCTGGTCATAGTCAATTTGTTGTTCTCAAACATTGTAGTGAATTTGGAGCTATCAAATATTGCCGGTTGTAGTCAAGTTATATTTCTCAAACATTGCCGTTCGTATTCAATTCCTAGTTCTGTAACATTATCAGTTGTAGTCAATTTGTAGTACTCAAACATTGCCGTTTGTATTCAATTCCTAGTTCTGAAACATTATCAGTTGCAGTCAATTTGTAGTACTCAAATATTGCCGATTTTAGTCAACCTTTATTTCTCAAACATTGCTGGTCTTACTCAACTTGTAGTTCTCAAACAATCATGGCATGTAATCACAATAACTGCTACTTTTGTGTGAAGATTAAATGATGTATCGCCATGCACAGTGCTTGTTTCAGTCAGTTGAAAAGATTTGTGGAGATACTCTGTCTGACAGGAAGTCAGAGCAATTGTGCAGTTGTTTTGATTTTCTCTCACATTTGGAGCAAGGCTGCGTTGTATAACCGATTAACCTGGCACACCAGCTTGATTGTTCCATATATTTCATATATATATTGCTCATCAATCTGGGCAAGATCTAATTGAGACCTTTTGAATGCGAATAACCTTTATGGCCGGTAATATTACATTACCTCTTCTCATAGCACTCATGAAAACATAATTTCATGTCAAAATGCTTTTAACCCTCTGTGACCAGTTGTCCACATGAGTGGATATCACATTTTTGATTGTCAAAGACTACAAGGTTAAATTTTAGATTACAAGGAACTGGCGAGCACTTATGATGTAGACATACTTTTTCTCAGAAACTACATCTTGTAAAATGATAATTATTTGTTTTTACGCTCATCAGTTCCCAATTAGTCTAAATATCAAAGGGAAAATAAAATTCATGCTTCGCAAGAGTTTGGGTCTTAGATGGTTAAACAAGCTTTCTACTTACTTCTTTCTAAGTACCTCTCATATTTCAACGTTGTATAAGTCAACAGGGCCTACTTTCACCCTAACCCTAACCCTAAGCCACAGCACCTGCAATGCTCACAGTCTTTATCAAACTTTCTGCCGTTCAAAAAGCTTAATGCTTGCTCATAGAAGACATTCATCTAAAAATTTGAAGGTTTCAACCCTCATCTTGAATAAACCTACACATTTTGACCACAATGGGTATCCAAACCCTTCCAGCGAACTGTAAAGTTCTATGGGGGGGCCTAAACAATTCTATGTCAACAGCTGAGTACATTTGCCAAGTAACTCTCCATTATCTGGTAGTCTTGATCTACTAATCCATAGCCGCTTGCAATGCACCAAGTTCTGAGTGTTACTGACATACGTCTCTAGGTGAATTCAAACCACCAGCCTCTCGGTTAACAGCCGAGCGCGCCGACCGATTGCGCCACAGAGACAGTAATTTCCACAAATTGTGTCCATCTGAATAACCAAACAACTGGCTCTGTGGACCATAAAAATTGAATACAATTCCTGTCTTAAAAAAATATTCTGCTGAAATATAGGATCATGAAATAGACAGAAAAAAATGAGTTGTTGAAAGTCAGTGGTACCAAATTACCATTCATATCTCGTGATTTCAGAGGAAAGTTAGGGTTCAACCCTGAATAAGTGTATTTAAAACCTTTAGCTCACAGTCAACTGTTCTCGAGGGTATTTGACAATGCTCTCTGACCTGACCAAAGCAATCCATTGTCAACAGCTGGATACTTTGGCTAAGTAACTCTCATTTTCAACGTCATATAAGTCAACAGGAACTACTTTAATTGGATCTAGACGAGAGGCATGTCTTTTTTCAACATACTAGTTGTTTCAGAATGCAGCATGAAAGAATGGTAAGGTGCTGCTGGGAGTCGAACCCAGGATCTCCTGTTTACTAGACTGGCACTTTGACCAGCTAAGCCACAGCACCTGCAATGCTCACAGTCTTTATCAAACTTTCTGCCGTTCAAAAAGCTTAATGCTTGCTCATAGAAGACATTCTTCTAAAAATTTGAAGGTTTCAACCCTCATCTTGAATAAACCTACACATTTTGACCACAATGGGTATCCAAACCCTTCTAGTGAACTGTAGAGTTCTATGGGGGGGCCTAAACAATTCTATGTCAACAGCTGAGTACATTTGCCAAGTAACTCTCCATTATGTGGTAGTCTTGATCTACTAATCCATAGCCGCTCGCAATGCACCAAGTTCTGAGTGTT
Source organism: Stigmatopora nigra (assembly GCF_051989575.1). Classification (NCBI taxonomy): domain Eukaryota; kingdom Metazoa; phylum Chordata; class Actinopteri; order Syngnathiformes; family Syngnathidae; genus Stigmatopora; species Stigmatopora nigra. The sequence goes on along the minus strand of NC_135509.1, from coordinate 18,269,465 downwards.
ACTGACATACGTCTCTAGGTGGATTCGAACCACCAGCCTCTCGGTTAACAGCCGAGCGCGCTGACCGATTGCGCCACAGAGACAGTGATTTCCACAAATTGTGTCCATCTGAATAACCAAACAACTGGCTCTGTGGACCATAAAAATTGGATACAATTCCTGTCTTAAAAAATATTCTGCTGAAATATCGGATCCTGAAAGAGACAGAAAAAAAATGAGTTGTTGAAAGTCAGTGCTACCAAATTACCATTCATATCTCATGTGATTTCAGAGGAAAGTTAGGGTTCAACCCTGTATACGTGTATTTAAAATCTTTAGCTCAGAGTCAATTGTAGAGTTCTCTACGGAAATTGACATTGCTCTCTGGGATGATCGAATCAATCCATTGTCAACACCTGGATACTTTGGCTTAGTAACTCTCATTTTCAACCTCATATAAGGCAACAGGAACTACTTTCATTAGATCTAGACGAAAAGAATGTCTTTTTCCAACATACTAGTTGTTTCAGAATGCAGCATTAAAGTATGATCAGGTACTGCTGGGAGTCGAACCCAGGATCTCCTGTTAACAAGACAGGCACTTTGACCAGCTAAGCCACAGCACCTGCAATACTTGCAGTCTTTATCAAACTTTCTGCCGTTCAATAAGCTTAATGATTGCTCATAGAAGACATACTTGAAATAATTTGAAAGTTTCAAACCTCATCTTGAACAACCCTACACATTTTAAACACAATGGGTATCCAAACCCTTCTAGTGAACTGTAGAGTTCTATGGGGGGGCCCCAAATAATCCCATGTGAACAGCTGGGCACTTTTGCCAAGTTCCTCTCCATTATCTGGTAGTCTTGATCTACTAATCCATAGCTGCTTGCAATGCTCCAAGTTCTGTGTGTTACCGACATACGTCTCTAGGTGGATTCGAACCACCAGCCTCCCGGTTAACAGCCGAGCGCGCTGACCAATTGCGCCATAGAGACAGTGATTTCCACAAATTGTGTCCATCTGAATAACGAAACAACTGGCTCAGTGGGCCATAAAAATTGAATACAATTCCTGTCTTAAAAAAATATTCTGCTCAAATATCGGATCCTGAAATAGACAGAAAAAAATATGAGTTGTTGAAAGTCAGTGGTGCCAAATTACCATTCATATCTCGTGATTTCAGAGGAAAGTTAGGGTTCAACCCTGAATAAGTGTATTTAAAACCTTTAGCTCACAGTCAACTGTTCTCGAGGGTAATTGACAATGCTCTCTGAGCTGACCAAAGCAATCCATTGTCAACAGCTGGATACTTTGGCTAAGTAACTCTCATTTTCAACCTCATATAAGTCAACAGGAACTACTTTAATTAGATCTAGACGAGAGGAACGTCGTTTTTCAACATACTAGTTATTTCAGAATGCAGCATGAAAGAATGATAAGGTGCTGCTGGGAGTTGAACCCAGGATCTCCTGTTTACTAGACAGGCACTTTGACCAGCTAAGCCACAGCACCTGCAATACTTGCAGTCTTTATCAAACTTTCTGCCGTTCAAAAAGCTTAATGCTTGCTCATAGAAGACATTCATCAAAAAATTTGAAGGTTTCAACCCTCATCTTGAATAAACCTACACATTTTAAACACAATGGGTATCCAAACCCTTCTATTGAACTGTAGAGTTCTATGGGGGGCCCAAACAAACCCATGTGAACAGGTGTGTACTTTTGCCAAGTAATTCTCCATTATCTGGTAGTCTTGATCTACTAATCCATAGCCGCTTGCAATGCACCAACTTCTAAATGTTTCCAACTAACACGTCTCTGGGTGGATTGGAACCACCATCCTCCCAGTTATCAGCCGAGCGCGCTGACCGATTACGCCACAGAGACAGTGATTTCCACAAATTGTGTCCATCTGAATAACCAAACAACTGGCTTAGTGGACCATAAAAATTGAATACAATTCCTGTCTTAAAAAAATATTCTGCTGAAATATAGGATCATGAAATAGACAGAAAAAAATGAGTTGTTGAAAGTCAGTGGTACCAAATTACCATTCATATCTCGTGATTTCAGAGGAAAGATAGGGTTCAACCCTGAATAAGTGTATTTAAAACCTTTAGCTCACAGTCAACTGTTCTCGAGGGTATTTGACAATGCTCTCTGAGCTGACCAAAGCAATCCATTGTCAACAGCTGGATACTTTGGCTAAGTAACTCTCATTTTCAACCTCATATAAGTCAACAGGAACTACTTTAATTAGATCTAGATGAGAGGAACGTCTTTCTTCAACATACTAGTTATTTCAGAATGCAGCATGAAAGAATGATAAGGTGCTGCTGGGAGTTGAACCCAGGATCTCCTGTTTACTAGACAGGCAGTTTGACCAGCTAAGCCACAGCACCTGCAATACTCGCAGTCTTTATCAAACTTTCTGCCGTTCAAAAAGCTTAATGCTTGCTCATAGAAGACATTCATTAAAAAATTTGAAGGTTTCAACCCTCATCTTGAATAAACCTACACATTTTAAACACAATGGGTATCCAAACCCTTCTATTGAACTGTAGAGTTCTATGGGGGGCCCAAACAATCCCATGTGAACAGGTGAGTACTTTTGCCAAGTAACTCTCCATTATCTGGTAGTCTTGATCTACTAATCCATAGCCGCTTGCAATGCACCAAGTTCTGAGGGTTACTGACATACGTCTCTAGGTGAATTCGAACCACCAGCCTCCCGGTTAACAGCCGAGCACGCTAACCGATTGCGCCACAGAGACAGTGATCTCCACAAATTGTGTCCATCTGAATAACTAAACAACTGGCTCAGTGGACCATAAAAATTGAATACAATTCCTGTCTTAAAAAAATATTCTGCTGAAATATCGGATCCTGAAAGAGACAGAAAAAAAATGAGTTATTGAAAGTCAGTGCTACCAAATTACCATTCATATCTCATGTGATTTTAGAGGAAAGTTAGGGTTCAACCCTGTATACGTGTATTTAAAATCTTTAGCTCAGAGTCAATTGTAGAGTTCTCTACGGAAATTGACATTGCTCTCTGGGATGATCGAATCAATCCATTGTCAACAGCTGGATAGTTTGGCTTAGTAACTCTCATTTTCAACCTCATATAAGTCAACAGGAACTACTTTCATTAGATCTAGACGAAAAGAATGTCTTTTTCCAACATACTAGTTGTTTCAGAATGCAGCATTAAAGTATGATCAGGTACTGCTGGGAGTCGAACCCAGGATCTCCTGTTTTCAAGACAGGCACTTTGACCAGCTAAGCCACAGCACCTGCAATACTTGCAGTCTTTATCAAACTTTCTGCCATTCAATACGCTTAATGATTGCTCACAGAAGACATTCTTGAAATAATTAGAAAGTTTCAACCCTCATCTTGATCAACCCTACACATTTTAAACACAATGGGTATCCAAACCCTTCTAGTGAACTGTAGAGTTCTATGGGGGGGGGCCCAAACAATCCCATGAGAACAGCTGGGCACTTTTGCCAAGTTCCTCTCCATTATCTGGTAGTCTTGATCTACTAATCCATAGCTGCTTGCAATGCACCAAGTTCTGTGTGTTACTGACATACGTCTCTAGGTGGATTCGAACCACCAGCCTCCCGGTTTACAGCCGAGCGCGCTGACCAATTGCGCCATAGAGACAGTGATTTCCACAAATTGTGTCCATCTGAATAACCAAACAACTGACTCAGTGGGCCATAAAAATTGAATACAATTCCTGTCTTAAAAAAATATTCTGCTCAAATATCGGATCCTGAAATAGACAGAAAAAAATATGAGTTGTTGAAAGTCAGTGGTGCCAAATTACCATTCATATCTCGTGATTTCAGAGGAAAGTTAGGGTTCAACCCTGAATAAGTGTATTTAAAACCTTTAGCTCACAGTCAACTGTTCTGGAGGGTAATTGACAATGCTCTCTGAGCTGACCAAAGCAATCCATTGTCAACAGATGGATACTTTGGCTAAGTAACTCTCATTTTCAACCTCATCTAAGTCAACAGGAACTACTTTAATTAGATCTGGACGAGAGGAACGTCTTTTTTCAACATACTAGTTATTTCAGAATGCAGCATGAAAGAATGATAAGGTGCTGCTGGGAGTTGAACCCAGGATCTCCTGTTTACTAGACAGGCACTTTGACCAGCTAAGCCACAGCACCTGCAATGCTCACAGTCTTTATCAAACTTTCTGCCGTTCAAAAAGCTTAATGCTTGCTCATAGAAGACATTCATCAAAAAATTTGAAGGTTTCAACCCTCATCTTGAATAAACCAACACATTTTGACCACAATGGGTATCCAAACTCTTCTAGTGAACTGTAGAGTTCTATGGGGGGCCCAAACAATCCTATGTCAACAGCTGACTACGTTTGCCAAGTAACTCTCCATTATCTGGTAGTCTAGATCTACTAATCCATAGCCGCTCGCAATGCACCAAGTTCTGAGTGTTACAGACATTCGTCTCTCGGTGGATTTGAACCACCAGCCTCCCGGTTAACAGCCGAGCGCGCTGACCAATTGCACCATAGAGACAGTGATTTCCACAAATTGTGTCCATTTGATTAACCAAACAACTGGCTCAGACAGAAAAAAAAATAGTTGTTGAAAGTCAGTGGTGCCAAATTACCATTCATATCTCGTGATTTCAGAGGAAAGTTAGGGTTTAACCCTGAATAAGTGTATTTAAAACCTTTAGCTCACAGTCAACTGTTCTCGAGGGTAATTGACAATGCTCTCTGAGCTGACCAAAGCAATCCATTGTCAACAGCTGGATACTTTGGCTAAGTAACTCTCATTTTCAACAGGAACTACTCTCATTAGATCTAGACTAGAGGAATGTCTTTTTTCAACATACTAGTTGTTTCAGAATGCAGCATTAAAGAAAGCTCAAGTACTGCTGGGAGTCGAACGCAGGATCTCCTGTTTACAAGACAGGCACTTTGACCAGCTAAGCCACAGCACCTGCAATGCTCACAGTCTTTATCAAACTTTCTGCCGTTCAAAAAGCTTAATATTTGAAGGTTTCAACCCTCATCTTGAATAAACCTACACATTTTGACCACAATGAGTATCCAAACCCTTCTAGTGAACTGTAGAGTTCTATGGGGGGGGGGGGGGGGGGGGGGCCGGTTTCACCCAGAAACGTATGTCAGCAACATGGATTGTTTCGTTCATCCCAGACTGTGAGCTAAAGGTTTTAAATACACTTATACCGGGTTGAACCCTAACTTCAATTGTAGAGTTCTCTTCGGAAATTGACATTGCTCTCTGGGATGAACGAAACAACTGATTGTCAACAGCTGGATACTTTGGCTAAGTAACACTCATTTTCCAACCTCATATAAGTCAACAGGAACTACTTTCATTAAGATCTAGACTAGAGGAATGTCTTTTTTCAACATACTAGTTGTTTCAGAATGCAGCATGAAAGAATGATAAGGTGCTGCTGGGAGTCGAACCCAGGATCTCCTGTTTACTAGACAGGCACTTTGACCAGCTAAGCCACAGCACCTACTACACCAGTGGTCTTTATCAAACTTTCTTCCGTTCGAAAAACTTAAGGCTTGATCACGCAAGACATTCTTCAAATAATTTGAAGGTTTCAACCTTCATCTTGAATAAACCTAACAATTTTCAAAATGATGGGTATCCAAATCCTTCTATTGCTAAAGGAAAATTAAGAACAAAAAGATTAAATCACACAACAAAATTCTCTGAAGAAACACAATTCCAAGTGTGTTTAAAACTTCCATCTCACAGTCAACTGTAGAGTTCTCTCGGGCAACTGACCACACTCTGTGGGGGGACCCAAACAATCCTATTCCTAGATTTTTTAGGTCAATTGAGTCTTCCCTCTCAGTGGACTCAAACAACTAGGCATTGATAACAGCTGGGTACTTTGGACAAGTTACTCTCTATTTTAGATGGTTTCAAACAATCAGCCTATTTAATATACCATCTGGGAGTGCTGTTAGATCCTTGGAAACCACAGTCTCTCATGAAGAACTTAGTATTCCATTTAAATACATATACTTACATATATCTCTGGGTGGAATAGAACCACCAACCTCACGGTTTACAGCTGAGCACCCTGCCCGATTTCACTATAGACACTATTTGCTATGAAATGTGTCCATCTCAAATAATAACCAACCAACTAGCTCAATGGAACATAAACATTAAATTAAACGACTTTGTCTTAAAATAAATATCTGCTGAAAAATCATGTCCCGAAATAGATAGAAAAACATGTCAGAGTTTCGTCGTCAGTGGTAAAAAAAATTGCATTTACATGTCTTGTGTTGTCTGACGAAAGTTAGGGTTCAATCCTGTATACCTCAACTGGAACCACTCTCATTGAGGGATAGAAAACATCTCCTTTCAATGTACAGGTCATTTCAGAATGCAGCATGAAAGGACAATCAGGTACTGCTGGGAGCCTAACCAAGGATCTCCTGTTTTTCGAGACAGGCACTTTGACCAGCTAACCACCACAACACCTCCAATATCTGATGTCATTATCAAACTTCCGTTCATCAAACTTAATTAAAGCTTGTCAATACAAAATACAAGACTTTCTTCAAATAATTAAAACTACCAATTTTAAAGGCTCAGCGAGCCATTGCCAGTCATTTGAGTTACAACATGATTAAGGTGTCACATCATGACATAATATTGAACTTTTCCACAAATTCTTATTTTTGCAAGCCTTTCATGCGCTCATTACTTCTAACCTAGCGGTGACCGAACAATTCCACAATGGAAATGAGTGCAGTTTTTTGTTCACAGAAATTTTAACCAACAAAGTTTCTTCTGAAACCAGCAGCACCTGGCAGCAAACAAATGATTACACTTTTAAGACACCAGACTCGTCACAATTACGAAAACCTGCACCCACTGTTGCTCTTTAGGACCGGTTTGGACAACCCATGTTCTAAATTGCAAGTAACAAAAGCTTCAAAATGTTAAATCTGTGTAATGTTGAATACAATGTGTTTCACTTTCTGAAATGACTGAGAACTTTTTTCTTTTATTATTCAAGATATTTTAATTATATCTTTTTTTGTTTTATTTCATTTTAATTATGAGTTGCATTAATGAAAGTAACAGTTGTTCAACAAAACAAAATATCAACTTTGATGATTGATGAACAGAACATAATAGTTTTAATGTTATCCAACTCCACAGCCACAACTCCATTCGTCGTCAGATGAATTTATCCAATCCAGACTTCAACCCTACTCAGTTCCAGCGCCAGGATAGTCTGACTGGATTAGGTCGGATAAAACCAGAGCTTTACAAACAGCGCTCTGTGGACACTGATGATGGACGTAGAACAGACAACTGTGGGCGTCTCCATTTCATCCTTAAATTTGACTTTGATCTGGAACAGTTAATTGTTAAGATTCATAGGGCTCAAGACCTTCCTGCCAAGGACTTCTCTGGGACATCCGATCCTTATGTAAAGATCTACCTGCTGCCTGACCGTAAAAACAAGCACCAGACAAAGGTGCACCGCAAGACTCTCAACCCAATATTTGATGAGGTGTTCCTCTTTCCTGTGGCGTACACCGAGTTGTCAAATCGAAAGCTGCACTTTAGTGTCTATGACTTTGACAGGTTCACTCGCCATGATGTGATTGGTCAAGTGGTGGTTGACAACTTCCTGGATCTTGCAGACTTTCCACGGGAAACTAAATTGTGCCGGGACATCCAATATGTTACTTCGGTAAGATATTAATATATATTATCATAGAGTTCATCTTTCTCGTAAATTTCTGATTATATTATTGCTTTAATGTCTTCAAACTGTTTGTTCTGTATTATCAGCTGCAGCCATTTTCCTGACCAATGCATTTGAAAATGATTTAGGGCAGAGCTAACCAATTTGGTCGGAAAGCCTCTGAGAGAAACCATCTGCTGATTTTTTTTTAAAAAAAAGTGCAGGAGGCTGTCCACAGAGAAAAGGGGCAAGAGATCTATCATTGGACATGTCAGATTTACCCTCCAAATAGAACTCATCTGTAGTTTCAAGAGACAGAAACACTGAAATATACTCACAGAAAGTTAATGTTTAATGAAAGCTGTATGAATCCTTACGGGTGGTGACCCAGATATATCCAAACACAACGATAAAACGGTGTGACAGAAATACACATATTATATTAATGTATTGAATTATTCATTTGACAGTATCTACGTATAGTATTGGCACACTACCAGACAAAGTGAGGAGGAACGATCACCTGCCAAAGAAGCTCTGCTGTGGTTGCTACTACTTAAATATATAATTATTGAAGAGAATGCCATTTGAAAATGTGCTCCAAACCATAAAACAACTACGTATCACATCAAAACAAAAATAAATCTTTATTTGACTTGTAGTCAACATCCAAATGTAACAATGAATTTGGATAAAAAGTGAATACAGTGGAGAAGGAATTCTCAGTATTCCCTCAGCACTGAACTGTCTTTGTGGGAGAACTAGTTTAGTTTCGTTTACTTTAGTGTGTCTGGCTTATTCAGGTTTTGTAACATTTAATGTTTTTTTGGTATGAAGATGCCTTGCATCACTGACTGGTAAGAAGTTTTCTGAAAAAAAAACACACTTAAAATTTCATGTGTTGTTTATCTTCATCTGTCTGCTGGATGGTGGGTAGAAATATAGTAGGTAACCGTCTGTTCCTAGATGTAAAACTTGTCATTGAAAGGAATGCTCTTTCTTGCATCGAAGTCTGAGAAGCGCAAATTTAATATAAAGTACTTTTAGCATACTATATACATTTACACTTATAAGCATATTTAATCTTTTTATGTATGCCTTATTGTTTTTTTTTTTTTTTGCTGACTTGACTTGGTTTTATAATGTGTAAAGTCACACTAGCCAAAGAATGCACAGTGAAAGGAAAGAAAATATATAAATATATATGTTGCACTGGAGTATGAGTTATATAACATCCATTTACTGCATATCCTCAGTTATACAACAATATACATTAAAGTAATAGAAAAATAAGGAACAACAGTCAAAATAATCAGCTGTTAATGTAACACTTTTTTCGACATACTATATAACTATACCTTAAAAAAACCCACATTATCAAAAGCTGTTGGCGGTCAAAGTGAAACGATATATGTATAAGACGCACTTGGGTAAAGGCAAGGAAATGGAGAATAAAAGTTTGACTTATTGTCTGGAAAATACGAAAGTAAATAAATAAATTTGATTAGGGAATCTGTTACCCAGGCAAAAGTAGGTTACATCCACCGGGATAGCTAGCAAGGACCTTGTGCTAATGTAGTTTTCATACTACATGCATTAAAATAGACAGGCAGAAAACAATACAGATTTAAATAAAAACGTACTGAGGCGGCTATATGGTGAGTGGTTAGCGCGACGGCCTCACAGTTCTTGGCTCGAGGGTTTGATCCCAGGTTGGTCCTCATTGTGTGGAGCTTGGAGGTTCTACCCGGGCTTGTGCAGGTTTTTTTCGGGCACTCCAGATTCTTTCTATATCCTATAATTATGCATAGTAAGCTTCTTGAACACTCTAAATTGTCAAGAGGCATAACCGTAAGAATGAATGGTTGTCCGTCTCCTTGTGCCCTGCAATTGGCTAGCCACCGATTCAGGGTGTCCCCCGGCAGGTGACTGTAGTTAGCTGTGAAAGGCCCCAAAAGCCCCAGTGACCCTCAGTGTTTCCGAAAATGAATAAATTTAGTAATACATACTGACATGGATATGTACGTATACATAGTATGTATAACACTGTTACACAAATGACTCTGAAACAAATGAAATAAACCTACAAACATAGACAGTCCTACAATATATGTATGTGTGTGTGTGTTTTATGGAGAAAGTTGGATTATCTAGAGAAAACACACAGGCATGGTGAGAACCTACAAACTCAGTAAGTCAGAGCCTAAGATTTAACCCTTAAGCCCTAAAATCCAGGGGTGCTGGAGCCTATCCCAGCTGACTTTGGGCCAGAGGCGAGGACACTGAATTGGTGGCCAGCCAATTGCAGGGGCACAAGGAGACAAACAACCATTCACGCTCACATTCAGGCCAATTGGCAATTTAGAGTGTCCAATCAGCTTACCATGCATTTCTTTGGAATGTGGGAGGAAACCGGAGGACCTGGAGAAAACCCACACATGCAAACTCCACACAGATGGACCCACCTGGATTTGAACCCAGGTCCCACACTGAAGCCGACACACTAACCACTCATCCGCAGGGCCGCCCCCAAAGCTCGTTAGCCTGTAAAAATCCAAAGATGAAAACAAAATGATTTTAAATTCCAATATTGTACTTCCACATTATCAAGGGTTCCAATCACTTGAAATTGATATTAACAATTAAAACATGTTCATAGTTATCAGACTGTCATTATTTGGTCAAAATCATCAACATTACCTCTAACGACGATCTGAGCTGTCATCGGGCGCACAGCCCTTTAGCAACTCGATGTATTTTGTTTCACTGGATAGGTCATAGGTGTCAAACCCATTCAGGAAAGGGCCAAGTGGGTGCGGTTTTTCGTTTCAAACCATCAAGATGACATCTTTTCACCAATCAGTTCTCTTACAACTGTAATCAATTGATTGCAGTCAGGTGCTGCTTTGTCTAGCAGACCTGCTATTGGCCTAACTGTTTGTGGTGTTTCAGTAGGGAGGAAAACCTGCACCCTCTCTGTTCTTACTGGAATCAGTCTGACACCTGTGGCACAGGTCATAGTTTACTCTTCAAGTCAGTCGGCCCATTGCGCCTGTGCAGAACGCCGTGCAGGCTTACTACATCCAGTACGTATCACTACCCGATTGTAATTGGCAAGGCATTTGGTCCATCTATCTCTAAATTGTTACTCCTAGATTTGGCTACACAATTGTTTCTGAGCATGTGTGTTGGCTATGTCACTTACTGTTAAATCAGGACAGTGCTATACTAGTTAAATATTTTTAGAAACATAACTACACAAAACAAAGTGAGGAAAAATGTATGTATGGGCAGAACCAATCTTGTAGCCTTCAGGAACTTTTTAAACATCCCATTGAATTGAATTGAATTATTTTGTTGTCATTATAACGACATTTAAAACTTCACCATGAACAGCACAAATACAACAAACGGTGCTCGGACGTTTGGTCGCCGGTCTTTTGGTCGCCGGTCAAATGGTGACAGAGAGTTTACAGTTGAAACCAACTCTCAAAATTATATTCAGGAGAGAGAGTTTAATATCTAAGAGAGACTGTTTAATATCTAAGTACTGTTTTATATCTAAGTACATTTGACCGGCGACCAAATGTCCGGTCACTCAACAGACAGTAATAATAGATAGATAATCAACCAATTTTGGTTTGAGAACTACTGGACGGTAGTAGGCCAGATTTGCGGGTAACTGGGATGATGGTGGCTGATTTTAGGCAGGCTAGGATGGAGGCTTCTTCTAGTCTCTTATCATTCGTCAATATTGTTTTGCACATATTTTCTATCTGTAAGGTCACTGGCCCACAGTAAGTGACAAAGAAAAAGGGGAGAAGAAATGGATGGTTAAACTGTTGTGTTGTGATATCAGAAACTACATACAATACCTTACCATTTGTCCAGAAAATAAGGGAGAGTATTTAAGGTTGAGAAGATGAACTGCTCTGTCTTTCTCTCGGTCTCTTTCTCCGCTGTTTCTATTTCTCTCCTTTATTACTGGGCTACAGGCCACTAGTCTAATTTCATTGACTGACCGTATTATTGACCGCATGCCTCAATTTGAGTGCTCCAAAGACCAGTGACCAGCACTCTGCAGCCTGAAAGCAAACTGAATGAAAGTTGGTGTAGGAGGAAATCACATTAGCTGTAGAGTGCTAAATGGCAGTCAAATCAATTTAAGCTTGCCTGTTTAAAGATCTTTCGGCACATACAGTACATGCAACATTTTAACAGACATCTGGTGTTCCTGAAACTGAAAATAGGGTCATGTCTCAACCATATATCTGTTGTTGTAATAACTATCATCCTTCTTCACTTTTGCGGCTTCACTACATCAGGGATTTTTTTTAGTTAGGTTAGTAGAAATAATCGAAGGAGGTTAAAGTCACTCAATTGAGGAATAATGGTGGGCAGGGGGCGGTGTCAATCATTTTTATCTGAAAATAGTCCTTTCTTAGGGGCCGAGATTCTGTGTGAGGGGGTATTTTTATCAGTAATGCGGACCCCGTGCGACCTTTTGGCGTGGTGCTTATTTGCCAATAAAATTTGTTCGGCGAATTGAACGGCAGAGAAAACCAACGAGGGGAGAGGGGGAAAATTAGAGCCCCAGGTGACGTTACGGTGAATGGAATTGGCCTTGTCCGAAAACAGAGTGCGGTGGGACGTCGAGGTGAAGAATCGTGGAAGTTGAGATAATATTTAAGTCCGGGCAGTGGGCTGATTTCATTGCATTTACACGAAAACAGAGCTCTTTCGACGGTTAATTGATGGTTTGATGGCACTGAGGAGCAAAGTGGAGAAGAATGATACCAACTAGCTTTGAAATTCTAGTGGAATATGATTTTTTTTCCAGGACAACGTTGACCTGGGAGAGTTAATGTTCTCATTGTGCTATCTGCCCACGGCTGGCAGACTCACCATTACCATGATCAAAGCCAGGAATCTCAAAGCCATGGATATAACTGGTGCTTCAGGTATGTTTTCATGTCATTCATTATTTCATTTATTTTATTCAAATTTCTACATTCAGTTAGAAATGGTGCATTCCAGAGAAGGGTTTAATGGCTTCACTTTTCCTTAAATTTCTATTCAAGTACTATTCTTAAAACTTTTCTCTTGAAAATTGTAATATTCTTATTACTCGCTTATTTTGTTCTAGATCCATATGTAAAGGTGTCACTGATGTGTGATGGTCGGAGGCTTAAGAAAAGGAAGACATCTACCAAACGCAACACCTTGAACCCAATTTACAATGAAGCCATAGTGTTTGATGTCCCCCCAGAAAACATCAACCAAATAAGTCTACTTATAGCCGTCATGGACTATGATCGGTCAGCTTGTTACCAATGGTGCTCTTTGGGAAACCAAATATAATTTTCAACACTTTTATTCTTCTTATTCACTGTAGGGTTGGGCATAATGAAATCATCGGGGTGTGCAGGGTGGGTACAGAGGCTGACACTCTGGGAAGAGACCACTGGAGTGAGATGCTGACATATCCACGCAAGCCTGTCGCACACTGGCATCCGCTAATTGAGGTATGACATTAATATGCAATAGCTCTTGGTAAACTAGGAGGGATTCCTACATTATCATGACCTTTATGTGAATCAATAATTAATATTAGCACACTATGATCAAACCAAAACATAAAGAAACAGACAATGCATTAAACAACAAACTCTAGAGATGACTTTGGAGAAGTTAGTGTCATTTGCTGTTGTGATATTAATACATGGATGTATAGTGTTTAATATTTAGAAGGTATAATTTCAGTGATAAAATGATACATATATAACTATATAACTAGAATAATTCAAAGATTCCATTCATGTTTGCTGTTTTTCTGTGCTTTTCACAACAAAGACAGCTTTAACATTGACCATAGCTTTTTATAGATTTGAATTCCCAGCCCACACTCATTAAAATAAACAGAGCATGCCAAAACAGATGCCTGGCTGTTTCATGTAAATTTATATTCTGTTGTGAAATTTACACCTACTGTGTTGACTAAAATAATCCACAAGGTAAAAAAACATAATTAAAGTATTTTCATTTTGAAACAGTGTTGATAAATATAGAGGTTATGCACGTATATAGGTATCAACAATTGGGTAGCCACTTTGTGGTAGGCAAAACAACGATTCAGTCAAATCACTTAAATATTGACACACATTTAACATTAACTAACATTTATATATATATATATATATATATATATATATATATATATATATATATATATATATATATATATATATATATATATATATATATATATATATATATATATATATATATATATATATATATATATATATATATATATATATATATATATATATATATATATATATATATATATATATATATATATATATATACATACACATACATACATACATACATATATATATATAAATATATATATATATATATATATATATATATATATATATATATATATATATATATATATATATATATATATATATATATATATATATATATATATATATATATATATATATATATATATATATATATATATATATATATATATATATATATATATATGTATGTATGTATGTATGTGTATGTATATATATATATATATATATATATATATATATATATATATATATATATATATATATATATATATATATATATATATATATATATATATATATATATATATATATATATATATATATATATATATATATATATATATATATATATATATATATATATATATATATATATATATACATACATATATACATATTTTTCTGTCTCCCCTTCCATGTATTAAATAATGCAAACAGGTCATGTAAGCATGTCAAAGAGGAGAAAAAAATATTTTTGTACTGGTACTGAAGACTTTTGGAGAATGACACAAAAAACAAGATGTTGTTTAACATATTTTTTTATTTACTTACACAACCATTCATAAAATGCTCGTTAAACACATTACATTATTAGCAACTGCTACACTAGCTGTCACACTGGTTAAACATAGGACTTGAAATGTTGATTAGAGGTTATTGATCTTGACTACCAACAGTGATTAAATGAGATCGTGACCGGACATTTCGTCAAAGGACAATTCGTCGCCGGTCAGTTCGTCGAACAGACATATCGTTGCCGGACATGTCGTTGACGGACAATTCGTCTTAGGCTAGGGGATAGGGGTTAAGGTTAGTGGTTATAATTAGGGTTAAAGGATAGTGGTTAAGCTTAGTGGTTAATGTTAGGGTGATTATAATTTTGAGATATTGTTATCGTTTCCTCGCATACGATGCGAGTATCAATTTTCCAATAAGCAAACCAGTTTCTTTCCAGTTAATTTTTCAACGGTTTTAGTTGGAAATTTGCAATATTTAGGGTTACCTTGGAATCTTCAAAAGTTGTACTATCCATCATAAAAATGTCTGTCTATGAAAAAGCATTTATTTCCCCTGGTAGGTCTTGAATTCCTTCTCTTGCATGAAATTAATCCTGAGAATTTTTCCCAACTTCAAGCATCTAATATTTTTGTGAGTTTCATGAAAGTGAGGTTAAATTCAATAGAAAGTAGATGTTAAATGTATTTGATAATTGTTGAAACCACGATTTTGGCATTTTAACATTAAACATGAGGACGATTTACTTAAAAGGGACACGCAAAATGATAATGCCAAGCCTAGCCCTTGGGCCTTGAATTTGACTCCTGTGTAGTCGTGTAAATGGATTGAAGACATCCTTTTTCCTTGTCCAGAAGGCTAATAAAAAAAATCTAACTCCAAAGAGACTATTATACATATAATTTTCTGCTACAAACCTGTATTTGGAAAAAAATTCTACCATTTGCATTTGTATTGCAACTAACTGCATCATCTTTGTCTCCTTTGTTTGTGGTATATCAGTGGGTTGGACAAAGAGCAGCAGGGAGTGGAAGTCAAGGAGGATCAACCACTTCTTTAAAGGCACCGCCATCACCATGATGGCACAAGCACGCGCATACACGCGCTGACACTTGCACAGAAAGCTCCAGTTTGGTAAAATAATTAAGAATAGACCTGGAAAAAGAACCATTAAGGCATATTCCTACTTCTTAGATCTGTCTTATGTAAAACTTAACTACATTCCGAGTCAACTGCTGCTGTAAAAATATATATATTTATATATATATTTTAGCTATTACTAACAGTATTATTTGAAACTTGCTTTTGTAAAAGGCGAAACTTTAGATATTTTAATATGTGATTGTGAAGCTATGGTTTTCTCTAAAGTAATGCTTTAAAAAGTTAAACGTTGGTTTAAACAGAAATTACTTTTTTTTTCATTTCACCTTTCTGAAGTTCTTTTCTCATCTAAAATATATTAATGTATTTGCTTCAAGAATATGTCACGAGGTTGTCAATAATAATATACATATTTTTTTTCTAACTGCATGGTTTAATTAGTATTTTTCACAGTGTGTGGATAAAATAAAGAAAATAGATGCATAGTAGAGAAATGTCAACATGCTACATTTTTAAGAGAAGCTTTTTCTTGCAAAGATTGCCATTTGGTATAATCAAACAGTGTGTGTTCATGGTGGTTATTTACAAATTGTATGTGTTATAACAGTTTTAAAGTAAAAAAGCCCAAAGTCTGAAAAAAATAAATCTCTGATCCTACTTTAAAAAAAATTGCTAATTGTACCATATATTCAAAAATAAAATAATCAATTTCAAAAATAATTGAGATGGATTCATTTCAATGTTATCAATGTTTTTGGACCATACAGTAAATGAAAACTGTTAATTTCTAATCTTTGTTTGAACGGTCATTGGCGTAAATCTTCATTTTCAGGACTTAATAGGTGACACTGCAACCTGTTTTCAAAACAGCTTTCTGTATATTTGTGGAATATCTTTTTACATGGTTGCAAATATGACTAATGATTTTTATTTGTCAAACCTTAATTAAATTCATTCATTTTCTGAACCGCGTATCCTCACAGGGGTCATGGGAGGTACTACGGGCACTTGGAAGGGGAAAGGGCACACCCTCACGCTCACACTCATACATAGGGGCGATTTAGAGTGTTCAATCAGCCTATCCAATCCTGCATGTTTTTTGGATGTGAAATGAAACTGGAGTACCCAGAGAAAACCCACACAAGCCCCGGAAGAACTTGAAACCTCCACACTGAGGAATCACCTGGGATCAAACCCTCAACCCCAATGAGTATACCATCCACATTCACTTCTACTTCTTCATTTATTCAAAATCAACCTGCTCCAGTTTCACCTTCCTTCCTCACCCATTGCTTACAAGACATCAATTGATAACTTCCCTCAAACTCACCACTATTTAACAGGATCACAGATCGGTTTCTGAGTGTCCACATAGAGGAGACATTAACCTAGCACAATAATCTTGAGTTCAATTTTAAGAAGGCACCTGAGATACTGTATTTCCTGAGTGCTCTGCAAAAACACCTCTCTCGGGAACTGCTGTTTGCCTATTGTTACTCCATAGAGAGCATCTTGACGACATTTGTGTGTGGTTCGCCAGCTGTAAAGTAGCAGAATGGAAAATGTTCGATGGAATTCATCATCATTGGAAGCCCTCATCCCACCCTGGGAGACCTGTGCAGTTCCCACTGCTTCGGATAGGCCAACAACATCATCAGGGGCTCATCCCACACATGCCACTTGGACTTTGGACTGTTGCCATCAGTCAAACGTGTCGGGTTACTGAGAGCATGAATATATATTCTCGCAAGTAGTTTCTATCTAAAACCCATAACCACACTTAATAGAGCAGGTTGTTATGCAATAGTGAGTCATGAAAACCTGCAGATGTTAAGAAATAAAATGCTTGTGTGTATGTGGTATGATTTTTTTTAAATCATTCCAATACTCCGACTCCATCGTCTTCCGGGAAATTCAAACAATTAAATCCAAGATCTTCCTTATCATTTTAAAAGGTTTCCACAGACTGGACCCATTCAAAGTATCTGGCTTCATTTGTATTAACACACCTTTTCTACCCTACACCATTTCCAGAAGGCATTTTGTCACTCTTCTCTCCTACTCGGGAACTCCCTTCCCCCTAGCTTCATAATCTCACTGCAGGAGTTATGCACACACACATTATTATCATTTATCATACATTTTGTATAAGCTGTTCATACATTCGAATGCATTCTTGCTTTAGACAAAGTCACCATCATTTCATTTCTTATAATCGAAGGACTTTTTGTTTATCCTTATTAAAAACAAAATGTGCCGGTCGGTGCATCTTTGGAGTCATTGTGCCTTGTGTTTTGACAATAGCGATACACCTTTTGAAAACTCTGACGTCCCAATCGTGTAATCCACCCCTTTCGAGTTGGGAAGTTCATGTAATAAGGGTCTCTGAATGTAATAAAAGTGGACAGAAGAAAAGAAAGGGCAGAATGCCGTTGGGGAATTGGTACATGTGGTCATCAATGTCCTTCCAAAAATCCAAAAGGGTGTATTTCCTCTTTATTTATGCATGTTTTTGTGTAAAACTAAAACTTTACTTTCAAAGGAAAGTTTTTTTGTGTGTGTGATTGGACACCAAAGGCCACCATTTCACAAGCACTTGACATTGTGTGTAAATCAATCTAATAAGCCTGCCAAGGCTTTCATCTTATTAGATTCTGCCTCTGAGGTTTCTCTTTGTTTGAATTATAGCTTCTAATGAGAATCCAGTCCTCTGGCTTTTTTCAAACAATGTTCATCAATATTAAGAATTAAATCAGTGTTAAGAAGAGCTTTTTAAGCATGCAATTTCCAACAGTAAATGCACTAAGACAAAAAAACCCGGTCAAGTTATTATGATTTTTTTTTAAATTTTGAAATTTATTTATTTATCTCTTTAAATTATTGATTTTTATTCACCTTGCATACCACTTATCCTCTCAAAAGTTGTGGAGGATTTCAGAGCCTATCCCAGCTAACTACAGGCTATAGGTGGGGAGACCCTAAATTGGTTGCCAGACAATCACAGGGCACAATAAAACAGAAAATCACTTACACTTCCATCGGGTGAGAATTGAACGTAAAATGCCTGGACCAAAATCAGCCAGAGTAACCACAGAACCATCAGGTGGCTCTTAATATTGATATATTTGGTCATATAAACCTAAGAGACAGCAAATGATTACACACCAATCCCTCAAATATTGCGGATTCACTACATCACAGATTTTTTTTCTGGAAAAAAGTTCATAAAAATGTGAAAATCTACGCTGAAACTCATAAGCCACTCCCATCTTCCGCTTGTCACTAGGAAAATGGCGGAAGACAGAGGACTTAGCAGTGAAGAAAAAAAGAATGTATCCGAAAATAGAGCTTGATGTTGTTTTGCATATTTTTGTTTGTAATACAAAATTCCACCTGCCAGCTCTGGAAAAAAAACAGCATATGTCCATTTCTGGACCAGCTAGACCAGTACAAAAACACAAACCAGCAGAACCTTACTAGCTTTGTTGTGTTTTGGTACTGGTCTTTGGGCAGTGTTATGAATACACTAATAAGACAGCCAAATCTTGTTAAACTTTAATGTATAAACATTCCACTTGGCATGACTTTCCACAATGTCTTACATGTTTTATATAATGAATTCGTCGAATTTTGCACTTAAAATCCTGTTAAAATATACTATGCAATATCCTGTTTTTGGTGTTTTTTCTGAAAGTGGAAACAGATTAATTTGTATTTAGTGGAAATAATTGACAGGAGATACCAGTAAAAAGACATACAAGGCCGGTCCCGGAACACATTAAGCTCGTATCTCAAGGTATTGCATATTTTGCTGATTGTGCGTCATTGCAAATCTATCTTTGGCTATTTGGTGGAGTATTATTCCCATAGAAGACAAAAACAAAGCAGAATAAGATGAAATACAGTCCTTAAATAGATATGTATGTATATATTTTTATTGCAAATGTGGTTTCTTTCAAAGAAGTCACAAAATAAAAATAAAAAAGAAGAAATAAACCTAACAAAAAGCATCAAAGTTGACAAAAGTTTCTCACAAAAAATGCCGTAGTCATACAAGATTTGACAGACATTTTTCAATATGGGAAAAATATGACAATAAACAAGTTCCTAGGTCATGATATATAATACTGCATAGCACAAAAATACACTACAAACCTAAGCTTAATTGAGACCAAAACATTTTCCAATTAATTTGACAAACAACAATGTTAATATGATACTTTTGACATGTTCTGTTTTTTGCAGAAATACTCCACAAACCTAAGCTTAAGTCAAAAATGCATTTTCCAATTCATTTTGCAAACAATAAGGTTATTATGATACTTTTGACACGTTCTGTTGCAGATATAAAAAGGAGGATTTAATATGGATTGTTATGGAGTTTGTCATTGAAAATAGGACTACACGCTAAAATAAAATCGCTTCTGTTATAATTTTAATGGCACTCTGGCTGATTTGAAAGCAGCCAATGCAATGAAACACGCACCTTAACAGTAATTAAACCACATTGTAATTGGATGAATAAAGTAAATATGTTACTCATAAATGATGGTTAGATAACCTTCTCATGAAGAAATATTCCTCCAATTCTAGCATAGTTGATGTGGGGTACTGTGCTTTCAAATGTTTTTAAAATATAACCAATGATTATAAAACTTAATGTGATTCAACCAGCAGAAAATGGAAAAACAGGTTTAAAATAATGCAAGAACAATTCCACGTCAAACTACTGCTTTTTGTTTAACTGAACCATATAGAGGTTTTAAGTACATATAGTGCACACTATATTGTTGAAATATTGAAATTGGTGCCTGTTACATATAAAACCTGGCAGTTTTAATATCGGGTGGAAATCTAATTCCTTCTAAATCATATTAACCCATATAACTTCTAGTCAGTCTTTTTCATGCCCCAGATACCAAAGCACTCAAAATACAAGAAAACTGCAGTGCTAGCACACTTTAATAATTAGTTGGTGCTGTAAAGTATTAAAGTGAGAAGGAGGGTGGGAGGTTATTAGATAAAGGTGCACACAGGCCCCACATTATCATTTTATCATTATTAACCTTACTACATCCAACTAAACAGCGCTCCGCCTGTTCTGTGTACACAGAAACAATATATATATATACACAAAGTATATGTCAACTACACCCATAACAAAACATGAACATATCATAGCTTAGTACTTTCCTGTGTAATACTACAGCGCCCCCTAGCAGGGATTGACATTACAGGCACGTATTTCCTTGCGGTCCTTGCAGTTGGCCATCAGTGGACCTCTTGCTCTTTTCTTCTTCAACATGAAACGCTCCTGGATGCCCCCTCCACATGATTTGTTGCAGTCTGTCCAGCCAGTCCATGGCTGCATCCAACAACCTGGGGAGAAAAAAAAACAAGACTGTATCCTCTCTCATGTACTGTTTTCATGGGTCACGTTGAAAGCGTAAGTAAGTAATTTCAATTTCACCACTAAACTGACTGTCCCTGTAACATACCTGTCAACTTGTACGTTTTCCA
The DNA here is from genome assembly GCF_051989575.1 of Stigmatopora nigra. Classification (NCBI taxonomy): domain Eukaryota; kingdom Metazoa; phylum Chordata; class Actinopteri; order Syngnathiformes; family Syngnathidae; genus Stigmatopora; species Stigmatopora nigra. The sequence goes on along the minus strand of NC_135509.1, from coordinate 18,248,214 downwards.
CGTATTTTATACGTTTTTTTACCATTTCAAATCATGTACGCCGTACACCGACTTTTGAACGGGGAACATTTTTGCTTTCAAAAAAATCGCCAATATATATGAAAACCAATCTCAACAAGACCGTTTTGGCTAAAATCCAGATAGTCTCATAGGCTGGTAGCCAACGACGCAACTGTCATCGATCGTTACCATTGTCACGGTATATCAGCAAAAATTATCCTCAATCGTATGTATTTTTTTAGCGGTGCGTACGGCAATATCGATAAAGGATGACATGCGCATGCGTAGATATACATAGAATAAATATCGTGGAAGCAAGCATGGAGGAGCCACCTAGTAAGAAACGAGTTATCGCGAGTAAACATGCGTCGTACGGTGTTTGTAAGTTTTTTGGGGGCTTTTTACGGGGAATCATAATCATTAATAAGGGCAATTATCGGCAGAGGTTGACAGGTATGCTGTAACAAGCGGTAAGTGAACACCAGGAAGGCTTCTGGCCCCGACGTAGTACCTGGGAAGGTGCTCAAAGCCTGTGTTGACCAGTGGGTGGAGTTTTCACAAAAAAATTCAATTGTTCTCTGTAATAATCCATCATTCCATCCTGCCTTAAATCTACCACCAGTATCCCTGTCCCCAAAAAGCCAACCATTGACAGCCTGAATAACTATAGGCCTGTTGCACTCACACCTGTGATCATGAAGTGCTTTGAAAAGTTGGTCGCCATATCAGGAATACAATCCTTCCCTCCGTTGACCATCACCAGTTTGCTTATAGAGCAAACAGGTCCACTGAGGATGCTTTCGCCATTGCTCTACACCAGTGCTTCTCAATTATTTTCTGTTAGGCCCCCCCTAGCAAGAAGAAAAACTATTCGCCCCCCCCCCCCCCCCACACTTCTCACCGTGACTATAAATAAAATCATTTTATAAAATTGTTATAAGTACAACATTTTATCCTTATTAACATTAAAGAAAAGGAAAAAAGAAAGAAATATAGTCAAACTTACAAAGAATAACTTTATAAAATCTTGTTTTAAGTCTGCAACAGAAAAGATTTTAAGTGCATCAATGCCTGAAATAAAAAATAAATGAGAACGCCACTGCCAGCTACTGTAGTGGAGGCGCAATTACACTTTATACTAGTACGGCCAAATAAAATCCTGTTCCCCAGGGTTACACGCCCCCCCCCAGGTATCGCACCACGCCCCCCCAGGGGGGCGCGCCCCACTATTTGAGAAGCACTGCTCTACACACAGCACTGAGCCACCTGGATCACTATGGGAATTACGTGAGGATGCATTTCATTGACTATAGCTCAGTTTTTCCCCACATCCATCAGGACTCTAAACTTGCGGTAATACGACACACAATCCCTTCTGTGTAATAACTTCGGGGTGAGGTAACATGAAAAGACATTGGGCGGTGATCTGCCTCCTACTGGCTGACTGAAGGTAAGTGAGAAACAGTGAGAGGTAAATGATTCGCTCGGGAGGTGATGCGATGTATCCATCATGGCAGAATGCCAAATTACGAGTCGGAAATGATCACTTATTTGGGTCTTTTGCCTGGAAAACGCACCTTATGGAGAAGGACTACTAATTTCGTCATATACAGTTGGGTATGATGACAATTTGTTTTTTGTCGAGTCAATGATGAAGAAAAAAATCCATGTCCGATTATTATATAAAAAAAGCCTCATTTTCCTGTTTACCTCTTCTCCTCCTCTTTCCTTCCGCTCTCTTCTCCTTTGGCTTTGATCGGCACTTCCTAATTTTGCACTTCTTCCGCTGAATGGTCTCAGGACACACGTTTCCCCCAAACTGTGGCTCCAGTTTCACCATGCGGGTTCGGATGGTGTGGCCTTTACCACAGGACTTGTTGCATTCTGACCACTCTGACCACTCTGAGACCATGCAGTCAACAGCTGAAATTAAAAAAATAAATAAATAGTTTTACACTCATTCGATTGATTGTGTTTTACAAGGGATATTAACAATAGCGCTGTGGTTAATCATCCCAATAGGACCATAAACATACAAACATGGCAGATATGGATTGAAAAGGTTATGTTCAAACTATAATAGTGTAAGGCCCGGTGTGTGAGTGGTTAATGCGCTGGCTGTTTTTTTGTGTTTGTCTGTCTGTTTTGGCAGGGGACTGTGTTGTAGCTCTTTGACTCTCACAGTTTAATTTTTTTTTGCTCTTTGTGTCTAACTTGTTCGCCACTACTGTTCTAAATTGACCCTGTCTCCTGCAATTGGCTGGCCAGCAATCCAAGGTGTCCCCTGCCTGGTGGCGCTAGTTGGCTGGGATAGGCCCCAGCACACCATGTGACCCTTGTGAGGATAAGTGGAACAGAAAATGAATGAACGAATATAATGTGTTTCAAAGTCCCTGTAGTAACCCAAACTATAATTTCATTGAAAATATGTTGCAAAATGGCTATTTACAGTCACCCAATGTGACTAAATGAATAGTATTAGTAATAATGTTTTACAAAGAAAAGGCAATAATACAGAAGAGTCTTATCCTTATTACACTGATTATTTTTCTTATTTTTTTAGTGTTTTTTTTTTCAGTGTCCATCAATCAGACTGCAGAGGGGCAACTTATATCCAAACAGATAAAAACCAGTAGAAACTATTAAAATAGGTATAGGTACGACTGTAGCACATTCACAGTGGAATACTTACGGCATTCTGGCAGCATACACTTTTCTGTTTCCTCCAACTCTTCATTGCACTCTGCAGGGTCAGACTTGAGCATTCGCTGGCGGGTTCGTAAGCCAAGCCCACAGGTGACGCTACATTCACCCCAGTCAGACCATGGTGAAAACATACATGGTATTGCATCTGTAAACAGCACAAATACGCTATTGAAATTAATTTAGAAATAAATCATGTCACTTAGTAAAAAGTCAGTGTTAACTACTATATTTTCTCGCATATAAGCCTTTTTTTGTTGCTAAAAAATGATGACTGATTCCAGAGTGCCGCTTATACGCGCATAAATTAGACATATATGAAAAGTGATGGACATCTATCAGTCTGGAAAAGGTTAAAAAGCAATTTCCAAGGCTTTGGGGCTCCAGCGAACCACCGTCAGAGCCATTATCCACAGATGGAGAGAACTAGGAACAGTGGCAAACCTTCCCGGGTGTGGCCGACCAGGCAAATCTATTAAAGTGAATGTTCATGACTATACTATAAGAAAAATACTGGCCAAAGCTGGCATGGCAAAGTTCCAAGGCGAAAACCATTGCTGTCCAAAAATAATATCAAGGTAAGTCTTAGGTATGCCAACAAGCATCTTGATGATCCTCCACACTTTTGGAAGAACAGTATGTGGACCGATGAGTCAAAAGTTGAAATTAATGGAAGGCTGTTACATTTGGCTTAAAAATGGCACAGCAATCCATCAAAAGAATACTATAGCAAGAGTGATGCAGTGTGATGGTCTGTGTCTGCTTTCCTGCCTCAGGAACAGAACGACTTGCTGTAATTGATTGAAGAATGAATTCTATTGTTTATCAGAACATTTTGAAGGAGAACATCTGACCCTCATCTCATGCACTCAAACTCAAGCACTTTTGGAGCATGAAGCATGACAATGATCCAAAGCACACCAGCAAGTCCACCTTTGGATGGCTAAAAAAAAAAAAATAAGGTAACGTTTTGGAGTGGCCAAGTCAAAGTCCGGATTTAAATCCTATTGAAATGCTCTGGTGTGATCTGAAACGGGGTGTTCATGCTATAAAACCCTCTAATATTGCAGAATTTCAACTATTCTGCACAGAAGAGTGGGCCAAAATTCCTCCAAAGTGATGTGAAAGACTCATCACAAATTATCGTAAATGGTTAATTTCAGTTATTGCTGCCAAAGGTGGCACAACCTGTTATTTCGTTCAGGGGGCAATTACTTTTTCAGAGGGCCAGACAAGTGTGGAACTTTTTCTGCTTTGGTAAATAAAATCATCATTTAGAAACTGTATTTTCTATTTTCTTGGGTTGTATTTGTGTCAAACTAAAATTGGTTTGATGATCTGAAACCTTTGTAAGTTAAATATGCTGAAAAAAAAACAGCAATCAGGAATGGGGCAAATACTTTTTCACGGCACTGTAAACATTTTCAGAGCCGCCGTTATGAAATAAATATTTTAAACTCACAACATTCTGGCATCATGCACTTGTCAACTTCGGCCACCTCCGTTTTACACATTGATCCATCTATTGGAGGCATTTTAACCATACGCTCACGCCTTTTCATGCCCATCCCACAGGAGACACTGCAGGGATCCCACTCAGTCCACTCTGTCACCACACAACTGCTGGTTGCTATAGGTTGGAAATAAAGACACATGATTGCAAAAGACACTTTGTTATTGCAGTGGTTTGGGAAATGTTAGGTTTATCGTTATTATATATTTGCTTGTAATTTAATCATTATATATATATGTGCTTGCAATGAAGAACGCTTTGCCTTATTTTGTATATTAAACATTACATATATGAACGCTTTGCTTATTAGGAATGTTAGGTTCATCATTATTATAAAGGAGACATTAATTCAATGGTGTTTTAATACATCTCTTGCAAAGGAAATGCTCGCTCCAAAGTTAAACAAAACACCTTTGGAGGTCACTTCTCCTTCACACCTGGACTTCTCCAGACTATGGATCAACAACAAGCTCTTGGGAACTGTGGATTTGTTTTAGGAAGCGTGGCTTCTCAAGGTGTTCCGCATCAACTTTCTCTTGGGAAGATTCAACAGACCGACAATAGTTTTGACTCTAAATAATGTTTAGACTTCTGTTATGCATGTTGTTTAAATCTTCATCCTTATGAATTCTATGAAAAAATGGACACCGGGATCTTCAGAATCTCTTCTTGCAAGAATAAAAGGATACGATGTCAGATGCCTCCATTATTGAAAGTTGAACTTGGGAGTACTTATTGGTAAATCTATCAGGAAATTACACCATTGGCATATTATATTTTGAGTATATATATTTTTTTCTTGTTGTGATATCAGACCCCCGCAAGCCCTTGGTGGAAGGATGAAGAAAAATTACAATTTCAATGGGCATTAATTATTGTATTTAAGTTTTTCATTAGTTGCTCAGCATCCTCAGTCCAGTTTACACTATGTTGCTATCGTAATTACAGGAACGGGTGTTCATTGGGCATGCAGAAACTGAAAAAGATTACATCCCGCTTTCAATCATCATTTTGCCTCCAAAAAGTACTTTTCAAAAGAGCAAAGAGATCAAACAAGGACTTTATCAGAACGCTACTTACAGTTTTCTTAAACTACTCCATCAAAACTGCGTACTATATGACCTAAGCATAAGCTATTTAAGGGTACTGATCGTTGACTATTGTACATTGTCTCTTGTGATATGGATCTTTATGTAAAATGATGCAAGTATAAAAACAAAGAACTCATCTAAAATAATACTCTAATTTATGTGGGGGATTTGTGAAGGGTTTAAACGCATTCTGTGATGCTCTGATTTTAAATATTCACAATGAAAAGTAGAGCTTTTGGGGGAAAGTTATTGTTAACAGATTTCTCTAAAATTGCTTGGTGATAATGAAAATGAAAGTCGATGTTTGTGAATAATGGATAATCTCGGCAAAATGGTGCCTGAGCATGAAGATATACACTACTAGGCTAAATTTGGGGTCAGGGCACTAACCATCGAAGTACGTACTAATTAAATGAAAATACAGGGACAGTAAATTCTCAACAACAAAATGTGCACAAATTGATTCATGTCATCAGGGACTCACAGCATTCTTCATTGACGACACACTTCTCAACTTCTTCTGTGTTGAGTTGACAGAGCGATCCATCCTCCGGGTACTGTTTAACATAACGCTCTCTGGACCTCATTCCCATTCCACAGGACAAACTGCAGGCCGACCAGCTGATCCATTCTGACATCATGCATGTCGACGGTTCTGCAAATTAGAAATTAATGTTATTTAAAAATTCCACTGATCTTATTTTTCAGACTCTTACGTTTCACCTGAGTATAAGTCACTCAAACAAAACAACATATGTAAGTCGCATTTTTGAGGGAATTTCATCTTATGTAATCCAAAACAGTACGACCTGGCGGCTGACCTGGGTTCAAATCCAGGTCGGTCCACCTGTGTGGTGTTCTCATGTTCTCCCGACCCTATGTGGGTTTTCTCCATGTACTCTGGTTTCCTTCCACATTCCAAAGACATTAATGGTAGGCTGATTGGACACTCTAAATTGCCCCTAGATATGAATGTGGGCGTGAATGGTTGTTTGTCCTCTTGTGCCCTGTGATTGGCTGGCCACCAATTCAGGGTGTCCCCCCGCCTCATGTCCAAGTCAACTGGGATAGATTCCAGGACCCACCGCAACCCTAGTGAGGATATAACAGTTCAGAAAATGAGAAATGAGACAATCCAAAACAAAAAACAGATGTGATCTTCAAAGGCATTTAAAATACAAAAAAAGAATAGAGGTGACAACATTTGAATGTACTTTTTTTTTTTTTATACAAAAAACGTTTTTAAAATAGCAATAATAATTTTTTGGTAAGCCCTTCTCAGTTATGATTAGAAGTTCCATGTGTTTATTCTATGTAGTGAATACAATATGTTATAAAAACACTTTTAAAAAAGTCATTACCCATTTTTTGTAGGGCATTCTCAGTTGTTTTGGAACATTTCAGGTGGTTCTATAGGCCTAAAACACTCTGGTGGTTCAGTGTAAATATAATTTAGTTGTTAGATGTTTCGGTTTCAAATCTGTATCCAAATAATTAGACTGAGTCATTTTTACAGTCAGTTAACTTCTACTGGTAAATGTCAAATGTAAGCATTTCCCCATAGATTAACCTCCTCAACACCTAAAAAAAATTCACGAATAGCTGCAAATACAACAGACATCACCCAGTTGAGAGGCTAGTGGTTACCGCATCGACCTTAAAGTACTGGGGTCCAGGGTTCGATTCTAGGTTGGTCCTCACTATGAGCAGTTTGCACGTTCTCTCTGGGCTTGTATGGGTTTACTCCAGGTCATTGCATTGTAGGCCAGTTGAACACTCTAAATTAGCCTTAGGTATGAGTGTGAGTGTGAATGTTTGTCTGACTCCATTTGGCTGGCCACTGATTCACGTTGACCCTTGCCGGGTGCAATAGTTAGCTGGGATAGGCTCCAGCACCCCACTTGTGAGAATAAGGGGTTTGGAAAATTAATGAATAAATGAATCATACAGTTGATCAGATATTTGAGGTTCTGTTCATTTGCATGATAATTATTTGGGGATATGTGCCTCTCAAAATAATTCCGTTCATATTTGCCACCAACATGTTAGACAGGAGACAAACTCTCAAAATAACACATGCCCAATTTAGAAACAGTAAAATTGACAGTTATAGTCACCCTGCTTGATGTCGGTGATATATCCTTGTCTACAAGGACAATAACAATCCCCTTTGTTTTCATTTGCCACTGATCAAAATTAGATTCAGCTAATGTCAATGGGTAAATGATAGCTAGTAAATCATAGTTCTTGCAAATGTTTATCCTCATGAGGCCTCATTTGTTTTGCAGCTAACCTTTACCTTTATGAATGATTCACTTAGTTCTTGCCCAATGGACCAGGACTTTTTGATTAGTGAGTGCCGCCCAATTATAATAAAGTGTTCTTGTGTTCTGAAGCCTTGCAAATTAAATTGCATTAAAATGGCTGCATGCCGCTTAGGGTTATTAATTTGGGAATGCCTGTTGGAGAACCTATCAATAACTAATTGTTATTTGCTGGAAAGTCATCATCGATTTTGCGAAAAAGTACAATTTCCAATTGTGGATGTACAGCAAATGGTCAACATTGATTAGTTTTTATTAGTAGTTCATATTAGTTGCATTAGAAGTTCCTCAAAGATATGTATAAGAATGGATTCTGCCAATTAGGTTTCCATTTAGAGACACCAATGCAAATGGTGTGGTGTTTTCTTGTAAAAAAATGAACCTTCTTGCTAAAGGAAATTGCTGAGGGAAAAAATTGCAATAATCCATCTTTTGATAATCCCGTAATTAAAGTGCTGCCAGCATCACTCTTTAATTACCGATCGACAGCATTGTGTGACATTCTCTTCATGGACAATCAACTTCTGGAATGAATCCTGTCACCTCCTTTGACACCTTCACGTAGTGGTCTGTTTATTCCATTTGTAGCATCTGTTTCTTCAAACTTTATTATAATCTTTCAAAACAAACATGGCCCCAATTAAATTTTGGATCAAACAATTCAGACAAGCTGTAAAAAAAGGCAGCAGTTTTCTTGTTGCAGTCCATTGTATTGGTTTAACCAAAATAAACAACAAGGAGTCCACACTGCAGAAGATAAATACAAGTAGCTAGGCTATTGTTGGCACATCAAGGTACTGATGAAGGTGATGATTTTGTATGTTGCTTCTTCTAACTGCATCTTTCAGTCAGTTGCTGTTGTGTTATGTACTATTTAAGGCTGGAACCAACCGCGGAATAAACCCTCTTAGAAATGTGAGGTGGACCTGCTAACCACTCTTTCACTCTGCCACTGTTATGTGTTAGTGTATGTTAATACAGTATATCATTTCTTATTTTACAATCATCTCTGGCTGAACAGTAGCACAGGGAACAATATATATTAACACATTCCGGTCTTATTAGAACGATAAATTACTATGACATACAAAGAAAGAAATACATCTTTTGAGGGCTTTCAGCCCCCCCCCTCCCCAATAATGATCAACCATGCCACAGGGTTAGATAAAAATTGCATAGTTTTATTAATGTACGGAGCAACATGAGCTCACCTTGCATACTGCATCCAGGGCCCATGCAAGGCTGGAAATCTTGGGTGTGGGGACATGGAACGCTGAGATCCAGCTGAGCCTTAAGCATTCTTTGCCTCATCCGTCGGCCTTTATCACATGATGCACTGCTGCAGGCCGACCAGGGAGACCAACCAGAGTAGATGCATGTCTCAGGGGTGTCATCTAAGATAAAAAATCAAGAGGTTGTTTCATGGAGAAAATAAACACCAATGGCCATTTACTAATAGTTTTATTTTATTTTTCATCTAGCAGAATCTTTGTTCCAACACTTGTTTGAAGCAGCTGTTGTTAGAAATAAACTTGGGAATGCATGAGAAATGTACTGTAATAAAGAGCAATACACTAGGAAACACTACAAAGGCCTACTGGACTTGAAATCTTAAAAATAATAAATTAAAGTTAAACCAATTATTTGCAGACTCCAAATTGATAATTAGTTGGCCCCTTTGCTTGGCAGATTTCTCTCATTTGGGTCTGCAAAGTATGTTTGACTTTTTGCGAACAGAGATATTACATGGATGGTATTACATGATATGGCGACCAGGTGACTTGAGTTGTTAGCCTCACAGCTCTGGGGTCCTGGGTTCAAATCTAGTTCGGTCTACCTGTGTGGAGTTTGCATGTTCAATGTGGGTTTTCTCCAGGTACTCCGGTTTTCTCCCACATTCCAGAAACTTGCATGGCAGAGTGATCGGACACTCTAAATTGCCCCTAGGTCAGAGTGTGAGAGTGAATGGTTGTCCGTCGGTTGGCCTCCAACTGAGGGTGTTTCTGAAGATGTCTACAGGGAGTAGTCGTAAGTAATTAAACAGGTAACAATATTGTCTTGTCTTTTAAAAAGAAAATACAATTTGCTATTGAGATTCTTGGAAGACTATGAGTATCCTTCAAAGTGTGAATGAAAGAAAGTTTATTTGCTCAATACAGTTGTGCTGCAGCCTATCCTAATACTTTACCTTTGTCATTTTCCTCCTGACCAATGTCTGCTACAATGTCATCAATGCTGTCTGGCACCACATTACACTGCTCACCCTGAAAGAACAGGAACAAATGGCATTAACATTAAAACTACAAATTTAGACAAAATACATGGTATGTCACTGGGTATCTAAAGCCAAATGGCACAGCATTGATAACAAGTGGCAGGTGCTTATGATGCATGTTTTAAAGTTTGACTTCATATACGTTGTCACTGCTGTTGTAACAGACACCTTTTATTTGCCTAAAGTTTAGCAATATCAGCTGATTAGTTTGAATATAAGAAAGCAAAAGAAATTTAATATAGAGTAAGAAAAACGCATTTTACCTTCCTGGCGATACGCTCTACCACTACCTTGGCCAGTGGGGTAATCGCGCCACCTTCAGGGTCATAAAAGGGGCTAAGAGGATGATCCAAACTTGTTAAGGGTCGAATCTTTTCTTGGGGTACCAGGGGCTTATTTGGAGACTGAGAAGAAAAGGACAAAAACAGTTGCAATGAATTAAAGTTTGTGGTGGACAAAAACAGAGAATGTTATTACATCAAGATTATGGATCTAGCACAGTGGTCCCCAACTACCGGTTCACAAGCTTCTTGGTGCTAGCCCGTCAGAGAAATACTACATATTAATGTTTTAAACTTCAAACACATGAGGCATGCATTCAAGTATGGAGATCAAGAGTCGATGGTGCGCTGCACCCCAGGGTAGCGAGATCACATAGACTCAAAACCAATCACAAAGTCACAAACTAGCACTCCGGTTTCCTCCCACATTCCAAAGACACGCAGGGTAGAATGATTGAGCAGTCAAAATTGGCCATAGGTATGAGCGTGAGTATGAATAGCTGTTCGTCTCCTCGTGCCCTGCAATTGGCTGACCACCAATTCAAGGTCTCTCTTGCCCCATGCTCAAAGTTGGCTGGGATAGGCTCCAGCAGTTCAATAAATGAATGTATTTTTGACAACAACATATAATTTAATGTGTACAAAAACTGATGATAATGGCACTTTAAAGGGCAATAAAATTGTAACTAAATCACATTACTTCATATGTGATACCACTATCCGTGCCGGCATCCCAGGGAATAAGATCTGTCACCAACCGCTGAACCCAACCACACTCCTTGGTACATAGGTCTTCTCCTGACAGGCCCACATTCCAGTCAGGACTGGGCCCGAGCATGGTAAGGAAAGACATTAAGTGGCGGGTCTGGTCGACAGAGAACTCAGCAGAGGGAGCTGCTCGCCTGTTGAGAAAATGAAAGCATATAAGACAACAATGAATGTGTTTATTTTGCAATACGTTTAACCAAATTAATAAATATTGTGTTTGAGTGGTGTACGAAACTTAGCTGGGCTCCAACTCACCCTCTACTTAATTGTTGAGATATTTACTATGGTAACTACTTCATCCTCAAGTAAAAGTGACTACATTGCAACAGGATGACAATGTTACTAATACTATCATTAGTTGTATTTGAGATGCACAAATTGCCTTTTTTAAATTTGGGGAGTGATTAGCACATTGGCCCCACAGTTCTAAGTCAGGTTGTAGGCGGGGCAAACAGAGCCAACCCGGCCAGGAGAAGAAAGGTATAAAAATGTGAAACAAAATTAGAATTAAATTTAGTGTAAGGTTAGATTAAACTTATTTGAGTGTCTGCATCGTAATCCAAGTTCATTTAAATTTGTTTATGTCATATTAAGATTCGCCGGTGCAAAAAGTCTCCCCTGCTCGCCCACCCCCCACCCACCTGGAAATATGTTGAGAGGTTGTGTCAATGGCCGTTCTCCTTGCAAGTGAAAATTCCAGAAGGCTGTCTTTTCCTCTTTATTTGTGTGTGCATTTGGAGAGTGCCAAGTGGTGAACCTTACACTATGCTATTAAGTGTTTCTGTCTACCAGTGTCTTTCAATCAACTAGTTTATTGTTTTCCCTATATTTAACTGGTAACATAACTGTGCATTAATCCCACATATCCCATATTAGATGTGCCTTTACCCACTTGTGAAAGCAACAAAATTGAATACTTACATGTTCAGGGGCTGCCATGCTGGCCATTGAGCTTTGGTTTTAATGACAGTCAGAACTTCATCACCCTGAACAACAAGAACAATAAAAAAGAACATATTTTTTCAGTGACGGAATTAAGTTCAAACTCTATGCACAATCCACTGCCATAGGAGTTGAAACACATTTATTATTTTATATTATAATAAAACCATGTACAGTGTGCTTCAAAAAACAAAATGTTACTGTTGTGAAAAAAATACTGTTTTGTTAACAGAATATTATTGTAAATTACATTTATAGAAAAGAAGCTGAGCATTAAATTACCTTTACCTGTTTGAAAATACTCTGACAATGCCATTTCAGATAGACATTTATTCATTTTCTGAGCTGTGTTCAATCTTTTTAATGCAGAATATTACCAATCCTAGAACTTTTCCATTTGTGGCTCCCAGAATGCTGGAGTATATAACAACTGACCTCGGGCAAAATGCAGGTAGCTACACCCTGAACTAGTTGCTAGAGAGTAGCAGCGCAAATAAATTAATTACAAACATTCACACACACATTTGGAGTGTGTGTGAAATGAACCCACGTTGGCTGGATCAAAGTCACATCCCAGCTGACTTCACATTTGAATTGATGGCAGCCAAATTGCAGGACATGAAGAGATGGACAACCATTTCCGAACACACTCATACCTTAGGGCAATTTAGAGCGTTCAACCAGCCTACCATGCATGTTTTTGGAATGTGGAAGAAAACCCTATTGCAAGTCTGGGGAGAACATGCAAACTCCACACAGGAGGACTAAACTGGGATCAAACCCAGGCCCCAGATATGTCAGACTGATGTGCTAACCACTCAGTCACCATGCCGCACTCTGGTATGTTAATTTTTTTGTCATTGCCCTTGAACATAGTGCTGTAGTGTGTGGTTTATTTGGGCTGCCAAACATTAATGCGTTAGTCATCTAATTATGAAACCAATGTTTTCACATTAACTGGATGGCCACCCAAAAACAAGAAACATTGAAACTTGTGTGAGCTTGTCTTTAAATACATGCTCTTTGCTGGGTGGGGAGAGAAAAAACAAGATCTAGTATGTTTGCTATAAACATCTAATATACTCATGCAGAAGTCGTCTCTTATGGATCATATAATTATATTGTTTGTTACGTACTTTCATGTTGTAAATATGGGGGTCGCTGAGTGTTTTTTAAGCACAGTACATATTTATTTAACGGTAACATGTCTGTTTCTATATCACAGATAGGTCAAGTTTGATGGACTACCAATGCACTAAAGTGTGTGGATTGCATTTGACAGGCAATCCAACAAGTGTCAAATGGTGCCCAACAAACCATGTGAGACATTTGCTTTTGTAGTCTTTGAAAATGCTGAAAGCCACTTTTTTTTTTTGCTACCTCTTCATTATTAGAATTGTTTCTCATTTCTACAATCTACGATATCTCGATCACAAATCTTAAATACACTAATCCCTAGTTTTTCGAGGATAATAATCGAAAAACCGGGAAGTAAGATAACTCGTTATTACTACGTATCATACTACATATTTGTTTTTACGCATATACAGAAATAGTTAACAAGTACAGTTATCAAGAACTTTATTTATTATCACAGTTACAGGCGTATGAAGATTGTACTGTATTAATATCTAAATATAACCTATGAATTAAAAAAAAAGTAAATACTTTTAAGTACTGTACTCACATTGAAAACGGTTTCTATCCACTTGCTTTAAATAAAAAAAACTGGTTATTTGTGCTTTAGTGCAAGTCCTCTTTGTCAGATTCGAGAAGCATGTTTCTTGTGCAAATATTGCTGTTGTTGTCTTGACGCTGTGAAGACGATTGCCAAATTCAATGGTTCTGACCATGCTGTCATCAGTCTCTTTCTGAGTGGCCCCATTCAGCGTCCTATCGCAGACCTTGGGAATTTGGTCCTCGAGGGCTGCTGTGGTTGCAGCTTTTTGTTCAAAGCAATCCAACACAGAGTTTAACTAATAAAATTTCTTCTGAAACAGGAACCTGACAGCAATCCACTGATTGTATATCTCACATACCAGATTGGTGGAAAGGTTTCCTCTTATGAGTTGGAACGAAAACCTGCAGTCACTGCGGCCCTTTGTGGAATTAATTGCCCACCCCTGTCTTATTGTCATACCTGCGCCACGGCCGTATCTACGGTGTAAATCCATCATAATTCTGGTTCATTTTTTTATGCCTTGGAGGCGCGTTTCAGCATGAATTTTGACATTTTTATGATTTGGATACGTAATCTAAAAAAAAAACGTGATGTACTGAAGCCACGAAGTGGTGAAGGATAACACTAGTTGCTGCTGATGGCTCTGCGATTGGCTGGCCACCAATTCAGGGCGTCCCCTCCCTAATGCCCATAGTTAGCTGGGATAGGCCCCAGCAACCCTGACCGCGACCCTTGTGAGGATAAGCGGTTCAGAAAATGAATGAATGAATGAACATTCACAGAAACAACATTTTTATTAATGCTGATTAACTGGAATTTAACTCAAAATGAAAGCCACTCATCAACTAGGATAGTCTCCCCACGACCCTAACAGGATAAGCAGTGTTGGAAATGAATAATAAAAAAAATGTATATATCCTTAATTGGTGATTAGTTCTCATACTTTTTCTAGCTTGAGTTTCAGTTAGAATTGAGAAACTATCTTCTCGGTGCAGAAGCCAGTCAGATCAATGGCGTTGGTATATTTTAATGGTGGAACTCTTTGCAAAACTTTGAGCTGTTTCCTTTGAGTCCCAGGGTAATTATCTTGTCACAGACCTTTCTCGGTGTGCTGAGCATGGTGGAATGATGGACACAAACTATAACTAGCTTCTGAGTACTTAATGAAGAGGGATGGATACATGCATCAATAAGTTCACATGATCTAAATGCCACCACACAAATACGAATGGAGGTTCTTGATTAAAATGACTTTTCCAGAAACAGCAGGGCTAAAAATTGGTATGGTGCACGCTCCATCAATAAAAAAAAAGTAAACACCCCATCGTTTGGAGAAAAAAATATCATCCACACCCACCATAAATGCAGTTTTACGCATATTTAATGAACGTACGAGACTCTTAACATGATCTAACCTGCTGTACAGCTTCAGTTCAGAGTAAAGCGTGTCACCCCATAATAAAGTGGCTAATGTCTTAAGAGTAAGCAACAAGAGTAAATAGTTTCTCCTGGGTTTGAGTCCCTCTATTGACACCTGACTTTATTTTAAAAGAAGAAAAATAAAATAAACCATTGATGTTTTAGCTTTCAAATTCAATGAGAATCAGGTTATTTTATAACGCAGATTTAATCTGTTCTCATCATTAGAATCTGCAGAAACAGCTAATATGACGTTGGATATTTGAAGGAAGGCTATCCCTCGGATGTGGAAGAGTAATGATTATAGAACTGTTCTTCACATTTACCTTTTTCTATGTTCTCGATTGCAGTTCACGAAAAAAAACAACAACAACAGACAAGCACCTGGACTAGAGGTGCCGCCAAAACCTATGAGTCCATTTTCTCTGAACTGAAACAGGTCGCATATATTATTTGTCAAAAAAAGGTTGCAAAACAAAAAAAATATTTCTCTCCCCCATTTTCAAACATTTTTGAAAAGGTTCAAAGAAACCAGTAGGGCAGCGCTAAAGAGCCGCAAGAGCCTCCAGAACCTATGTTTGCCGACCCCCGCTCTAACCAATTAAAGTGAATTTTGAGACAGAACTGTCAAAAGTGCTGTTAAATGCCCAAGAAAAGATTTGATGGTTTTTACTCGAGTGTGGGGAAAGTAGAGTATGTTCTGATGCCATCACTTCAAATATTCCCCATAGAAACAAAGTACACATTCCCACAAAACTAATATACTAACAATAGATAATTCACTCTGGATGTCTCATATCATAAAGCTAGCAAGACACACATGCAAATGCACACCCATGGACACACCAACATGTACACATACACACAGCTTAGACCAGGGGTGGTCAAGTCCGGTCCTCAAGAGCTCCTATCCTGTCCTTTTTCCATATCTCCCTCCTCTACCACACCCGAATCAAATGATCAACTCATCAGAAAGCTGTCCAGAAACTTCATAACGATCCCAAATATTTGATTCAGGTGTGTTGGTGGAGGGAGACATGGAAAACAGACTGGATAGGGGCTCTCGAGGACCGAACGTGGCCATCCCTGGCCACGACCAAGGGTCAGAAAAGCGGTCTTGAGGGCCGCTGTGAGTGCAGGTTTTTGTTCCAACCAATCCAGCACAGACACTTTTACCAATTTCTGCAAAAAACAAGAGGCATCTGACTGCAATCAACTAATTCCATTTAGAGGACACCAGATTGGTGAAAAGGATTCCTCTTTATGGATTGGAACGAAAACCAGCACCTCCTATTGCAATTTGTGAAATACTCTGCCCACACCTGGCCTAGACTAAAAAGTTTGTAATTTCCCACTGCCTCTTTCTGACAAATCTGACAGCGGCTTTCAGAGTAACCTGCCTATTGACCAGCTCAAGAGACACTGTCACTTCAATCCCAATGGCAGCAATTTTATTGAAGCAAGCCAGTGATGGATATCCATAACTACCGTTTATTATTGAGGCACATGTCTCAATCATCATACACACAGCTCCATAACATCCCAAATAATTCAGCATGTGGACACTTAAAGTGTAATCACTTTTAAGTCAGATCAAATGCTCACATGTTGGTGAGGGTGTGTTCCTTTCCAATTCTAATTCAGCCCAGCTGTGGTCGCCTTGACTGTTGGCTCCTGCTTTATAATCATTTGACAATTCCAACACCACAACGGAGGTTAAAAGAAAAAACGGAAAAAAAACACCCTGTTTGTCAGAAAGCTTGCACTCAAGATTCATGACTGTATACTTTTTTTAATTGAATAGGTTATAAGTAAAGTTTTTTTTTTAAATTTCTATTAAAATGAATTAACCAAGTGAACAGTAATTGATCAAATTAATCAAAATATTTTAGGAATAATCGGTTAATAACCTGTAAACATTTTTCAGAACTTTAGAACATTCCAAATCTCTGAAATTTTTAATGACTGTTAAAATGAATAAACTCTCATTCATTTAGTCTTTGAGGATATCAGACTGATTATGCTTACTGTTTGATCAAAACAAGACATATGCTTTTACTTTGGACAATGATGATCAGAAAGACACGTCTTACAAACATGAAACCCACCTTCTGCCGAATCTGTTCTTCCATTTTAATGGGGGAGCCAAATTCAGCAACTTGTCGGACTCCCTCGCTGGCATAACCTCCATACTCCCAAAGCACATAGCTTTTTGAATGGGATGCACCAATCAGTGCAGACCAGTGGTTGGCCCGTCCTGTTGGATAGAAACATAACAAATTCTGAGTAAAAACACTATGTTGTCAGTAATTTGTGCTTTACAAAATTTAAGGAGGACCTGTGGTAAATAGTTAAAATGTATTTCGTTTTTCATGAAAGGCATACCTTATTTTCTTGTCTGAATCCCAATAGGTACGGTAAGACCCTTTACATTATGACATACACTTGCGGTCGAACAGTAGATATCTCATTAGCTGCTTTGGTGTGTTGCTTAAATTTTCATCAAACCGATTTAAATGTTGATGAATAGCAAAGGAAATGGCTAATAATCCAAATAAATTTGATTGCATTGTGACTTTAGATGGCAGCAGTGACACGAACAGATTCATCTCACATTAAATTAAGGTCTTTACATCTTGTCTTTGGTCAGAGGTATATATTTACATATACGAATGTTGTGTTTTAATACCATTTTGTGAGATATTAAGTCAAATCTTTAGCATTCATGACAGTGTGCTTGGTATTTAAACTCACTAGGATAGTCTTTAGGGTGCACCTTTTCTGACCAGTTGCCATAAAAGGTGAGTCTGTATTTGGCCGTCCCACAGGCACAACACTCTAAAGCAGGATCTGCTGTTGCAATTCCTAATGCAGACTCTGCAATAAATACAGCATAGAAAAACAAAAGTCAACAAAACACAAAAGATGGAGCTATTTGGTGTTGTAGGTCAATATAAGCTTTTGGCAATGATATTTTTCTGAATGACAAATTATACCCAAGGTTTTTGACAGATAAATAGGTAAAAATCCAATAAAAACAACAGGGTTGAGTAGGGGTTACTGATAATCAACATTATAACAATAATAATTGATTCTTTTTTAAACAAGACATTGAAAGAAGGCATAACCTGTGAGAAAAGCTATCTGTCACCTTGGAAACAGCCTTTTCACCTTAAAGTGGATGAAAGAGTTCAAACCATAATTTCACACAAAAAAAAGCCTTACCCAAACAGGCAATATTTGATTCAGAGCATTATAGAGGCTAAACTGGAGCTCAGTGGTACAACACAAAATTTTATTTTAATACAGGTTCCAAAGAGATGTCCACACAGCTTTCTCCTTTCGTGTATATTCATTTTAATATCATTGGGAAAATGCAGTTTTCTCATTAAATGAAATGAGACACTAAAGCTAAGCCCCATGTTCAGTGGTCAAAAAATATAATCAGAAAATAACGATGGATAGGACGGTTGTAAATTACCTTTCTCACAGAGCCGAATGGTTAGAGAGCCCTCATCTTGGAAATATATTATTTTCTTCTGCACAATGCTTGCTCTGCAGAAAGATAGATGTACAGGAAAAGTCAGATGGATTTAAAGGCAAACTGAACATTTTGTGTTAAATATAATTTTTTAAATGTCATATTAAAACAAAGAAAGTCAAATGCTTATTAATATTTCTTCAAATTTATTTTGATGACAGGCCATCAAATAACATTTCATGTAACCCAGTTGATGACTGCTGTGGTAAAGAACAAATGGAAAAAAAGAGTCATTTATACTTTAGCAATGCTGTGATAATTAAATTCCAAATATTCACGGGTGCAGTGTGGGTGTCAATCGTAATACAAACAACAGGAACAAAACTAATTAACAAAAGATTCCTTGAGTTGGGAAAAGAATATGATAGCATTTTGGCTGGTGTGTTATGCATGAAGATTCAAGGCACCAATCCATGAGGTAACATGATAGGACTTCAGAACTCATTATCATGCACATTCCTGCGAGCATAAATCACTGTGCGGGGAAAAAAATAGTAAACGAAGAGCCAATGCCACAACTTTAATTGCAACAATTTTACCAAGACATCTGCTACACAGTATATTGTATTCACATTTCCCTTGAAAACAATTTCACCCCCAATACTACATATATCACAAACATGCCCAGAGCCCTGGATGGGTTGTCTTCTCTTTTTTTTTTTGTGCATTCCGAATTCTCTAAGTAGCTTTATATGCACTTGCTATCAGTTTTATGGTGCTATAAAGATCACTTTTTTTTTAAATTCTCAGCATCATTCTGTTTTTTAATTACATTCTAACTTGGCTAAGTGGTCAATTTGTAAATGATTTTGCCTCAATATAATGACTGAGGATCAGATATGTAGGATTCAAGTAAGGTAGCATGATCAGCCCATATTTTGAATGAAAAATAACTTGATTATAATTGTTGTCAGTGCATATTCCATTTAAATTGGTCTTTACTTGTTCTCAAATCCAATAAGTATTATCCACAGTTGAATGTGATTAAATTGCTACATTATTAACTGGATTAATATATACATCTATCAAGCACCTACCTATATCAGACATAGATGTATAACAGTGTATTGTAACTCAGAGTTCATTCAATTTTAGAATAAAAGAATATTTGCAATGAGAGTCCAATATTGTGTCCATATGTTGGTAACGGGTGTCTGCATTTGTTCATGTAGAGACACATGAAATCATGTTTTTAAAGTAAGCAAAAACACATTGATGGGAGGAACTAGAGACATTATATTGAAGTTATTGTTTATATTGCTAGTAAAAATCTAAAAGAACAAATAGTGCAATCGGGTTGACTGCTAAGGTGCCTGCCCGCACCAAAACTAAGGCGAGTGAGTGAACCTCTACACCACGGACATCTTCAGTCTCGTCATTAGTATTCTAATGCTGTTGCTGCAAGAACTACACGTAGGATCAACAAACCATCAGCTCGCCGGGTGGCAGCACATCAAACTGTGAGCTGCTGTTTGACAGTGTGGTTGAAACTCTTATGTCATAAATGCAGAAAGACACATGGCCTAAGTTTTGACCGTGACCTCCTGACTAACAGTAGTTCAAATTTGTCCTCTGTAGAGGACATTTGTAAACCTAAATATCTTTCATCCAGTGCATCCAATCGCATTAACTATTTTTGAGCTCTAAAGAGAACATTCAGAGCTTTCCAATAATACCAAATTTATTTTGCAGTATTCCAATTACTTCACATAGATTGGGAAATTTCAAAATAAATGCAATTGGACAGCACCCCCCGCAATCCTAAGCAGGAAAAAGTGGTTAAGAAAATGAGATGAGTAAAAAAAAAATAATAAAAATAATTATATATATATATATATATATATATATATATATATATATATATATATATATATATATATATATATATATATATATATATATATATATATATATATATATATATATATATATATATATATATATATATATATATATATATATATATATATATATGTATATGTATATGTATATGTATATGTATATGTATATGTATATATATATATATATATATATATATATATATATATATATATATATATATATATATATATATATATATATATATATATATATATATATATATATATATATATATATATATATATATATATATATACATACATATACACATACACACATATATTAATAAATATACGGGTGTGCGTGCGAGTGTGCAAATTTATCAGCCAAGTTACGAAAGAGAGTGTGAGGAAGTAGGACAGACATTTTTGGATGATGGTCTGCTAAATATTTATCTTCTTGTTGATAAGATGGCAGTAAAAAGAGGAGAATTTGCATAGCAGATGTGTCTCATTTTTGCAGAGTTAGATTTATTGGTCAACAAACACTGATGGATGGATGCCATCTGTCAAAATAGCAACCGATAACATAAAACACAGCTGGGAGTTTGCATGGGGGGCATGTTAGCGCATCTCACTACTTGAAAGAGACATTAAAAGTATTTCCATCAGGAATTTAGGTAAGAAAAATGGCAGAGTTGGTAATTTTAAAAGAGGAACGGCTGTTTGCAGTTAACGACAAGTTTCTGACTATAGTTTTACATTGTCAAATTCATTTTTATAGTACCCAAACTGACCAACAAGTGATTGAAAAAGGCTTTCAGGAAAGGCTTTCGGGGCCATATGAATCCAAGATCAGTATTAGATCAGGAAAACCCGTGTTAAAACGAAAAGATCCACCAGTAATTGGAATGGTTTTGTAAGAGATTCTTATAGGGAAATCATATGGTTAATTATTTTCTGGTGAATAATCTGTATGGGCCACTTGGAGTATGTACATACACAAATTGTATCAAATCTCCAGGTAAAATTTATAATTTTTAGTATACGTGAGATTTGTAGAGGAAGAAAAATGCGTATTGATTATTTTTAAAAGGTTAAAACACGCTTTCTTCTTCTTCAGAATTGGATTTTGGCATGGTTTAACGCTAGCAAGTATCAAAAGTGTGACTGACAAGTGCCATAAACACACCTACAGAATCCCATGACTGTCATTTGTATCCTTTTCAAAAGCCTTATTACTCCTCCTTATTACTAATTATTTATTTTATTAATTCAAGTTTGTCAGGGATGTTAACAGCAGTCATTAGATTTACCAAAATCCAACAATTTATTCTTTTTAACTTGACTTTTTTTAACTTGAATTTTTAAGTTTCCTACTCCTTGAATTAGAAAAATAATTCTGTCACATTTTGTTGCAGTTTTGTGATTTGATCATTGTTCCTTGTTTGTCCTGATTACTCATTAGTTTTACCTGCTGTGTTTCTCCTGCTGGCCTTCCCTTGTGTGAAGCGTATGTTTCTAATTGTCTTGTCAACCCTTGTCGGTCGGTGTATTTAAAATCAATTTCTCAGTCAACCCTTTCGGAGTATTGCTTGAGTTGTGTCAAGTTTTGCATTTGCATTAGGTATGGTCATGTTGCAAAGCGTCTTGGTGTTTTTCCTCTGCTTTTCTTATTGAAACCTTTATTTTGTAAACCACCTTTTTGCATTAGAGCTTAATGCACCCGCATTTCTTTGTGTCCGCTGTTTTCCTCTTCATTTTGGTCCAACAATGTTCCACTCATACATAACATATCCTTACATTCTTACAAGGTGGAAACAATTATGCTGCGTGTATTGAGTGTCGGAATACACAATCACTAAGGTAGAGTGCATCAAAGAAAACTGAAGTGGTTGAGATGATTTCAATCGCCCATTCAATAAGAGGCTTGGTAAATTATAATTAGTGGGATGGCAGTGACTAATGAATGTAGCCCTCATTTATTAATTTAAATTTCAATTCTACCTTCATATTAATAGGCAAATGCCAGGTCCTAAACCTTTATGGAGTACATGTCAACCTAGTTCACCATCAGAAACAACTTTCCTTTGAAGTCATTGATTAAACATTTTGTGTTTTTGATGTTATGTTCATTAATGTGGTTGGCAATAATGCTCATATGAGCTGGTTTGCCAACATAAATTCTGAAGAAATAGTGTTGAACAAAGTGGAGATTGTTTATTAAAACAGTACAGGATAATTTCTGTCTGAAACTGTTTGTCAGAAATGTGACTTGAATTGTAATTCAGTCCAAATTGGACTGCTCGATTGATTGATCAATTTCTACTAAAACATAAAAAAGTAACACAGTCACAATTAAGATATTTCTGGATATCTTATGCCGGAACAATACCAGGTAACGGGACTTTAATCTACCTGGTTCATGACTTTCAAACATAAAGTCATGTTGTACAGTGTTCCCCCGCTACTTCGCGCTTCAGCTATCGCAGACTCAGAGCTTCGCAGATTTTTTTTTAGAAAAAAAAAATTAAAAATATTAAGTTAAAATTATAAATTACATCATTTTACAAGAGGTGGAAACAAAATATTCAATAAGAATTAGTAATTGCATCAAAGAAATGGTCAATGACATGGTGAGAGTTCAGGAATCGCATTGATGACGTCATGGCTGTTTACAGGCGCATCTTCACCGCCCAAAAAAAAACAATGTTCACAACTCCCAATAACAATGTTTCTTACATGCAAAAAAACTGCAGAAGATCCTCCATACGGACTACTATGATGTTTTTGCTTGGTGGTGCTTTTGTGCCTGTGTTAGACGTTTCTTTAAGCATTTTTGAAGGGGCACCCCTACTTCGCGGAAATGCACTTATTGCGGGGGGTCCCGGTCCCCATTAACCGCGATAATTGAGAGAACACTGTAGTATGTTATAATTATTCCATTGGAGAAATCAAATCAATATTCAGGGTGGCTTGGTGAGAAAGGGGCTAGCACATGTGCCTTACAGTTCTGGGGTCATGGGTTCGATCCCAGGTGGGTCTGCGTGGAGTTTGTACGATTTTGCCGGGTTTGCATGGATTTTCTCTGGGTACTCCGGTTTCCTTCGATGCATTCTAGATGGTTGAAAACTCTATATTGCCCCCAGGTGTCAGCGTGAATGGTTGTCCATCTCCTTGTTCCCAGCAATTGGCTGGCCACCAGCTCACGGTGTCCCAAGGCTGGTGCCAAAATTAAGCTGGAATAGGCTTTATTGCTATTCTTATTTTCTTACAAACCAGATTGAGTTTTTGGTTGGAAATTTCCATTTAAATACACCATCGTCCTGGTGTGTATAATAAACTTTTGGAAAAAGTATACTCAAACAATTGGAAAACAATACTTACTTGAGTATCACACAACCACTCCCAGTTGGTGGCGCTGTCCATAAAACCTGAATCCTAGTGCGTCTGCGAGGTGTGCTCTCCGTCACTGCGGGGGGACAGTTGGTCATGAACTGTGTGTCCTCCTCATCAATGAGCTGACAAACATAGGAAAAACATGCATCATTTTACATGCAGCAATGTTTTTATCTGCTTAATGAATTTGATCTCTTGCCTACCCTGATTTGGCAATCTTGTGTTTATATCTTCCATTTTAGATTAAGTCTCAGAATATCTTTTAGGTTTATCAACTTGTAAATTAAATCAGAGTGGATCATTTTTAAAATCAGTTTACTAGAGCAAAAGTTGTTTAGGAGTACAGTCTAATAGTTTGTTAGGTCAGTTGTGAAGCCCAGTCCATTGTATCAAATTTTAGCAGATTAGAACATTAGTGTCTCTTGTACATCAATGCATGACTCTCTGGGCCCCCTGGACGAGGGGGTCAGCGGCGACTCTCCAGGGCCCCTGCAGAGGGGGTCGGCAGCACCTCGAGCAGCAAGGGTAAGGTGCCCAAATACTTTTCTAAGATTCGGGTGTCTGTCAAGGACAGGGGGGCTTGGCCATCACTTAAAGGGCCAACGCGGATGCCCGCCGGACTGGCCACTCCCACTCCTCTCAAAATACCGGTGCGAGCTTCCGCCGGATCGGCCACTCCAACACCTTGTGACTGGCCGGCACGGACGCCCGCCGGACCGGCCACTCCCTCGTCTCATCTCAGGCTGGCGCGGATGCCCGCCGGACCGTTCACTTCCCCTGTTCGTCGCAGAGTAAACGCTATTTTGCTGCTGGTTTCATAGCTTGGACGGGCGAGGTCGAGCGAGGAGCTTGGACGGGTGATATCGAGCGAGGAGCTTGGACGGGCGAGGTCGAGCGAGGAGCTTGGTCGGGTGATATCGAGCGAGGAGCTTGGACGGGCGAGGTTGAGCGAGGAGCATGGACAGGCTTGGTGTATCGAAGTCCGAATTGGCTGAGGGAATCACAGTCCGAGTCCGAATCTCCAGCCCACAAATCAATTAGCATCCTCTAACACAGAAAAATCAGAGTCCAAACCGAGATAGCTGAGGCGTTCAACCGGGGTTGATGGAGGCTGGGGATTCTCCCTCCATTGAGAAAAAGAGTAGGTGGAAATCGAAACCAGATAACTCGGGCGATGAACAAGGGGCATCGGAATTAGGGTATTCTCTCTTAGTTCTCTTAGTGCTAGTAGCCCAGCGCGGCGGAGTGAGCGATGGGGCAGGTTATCAGTGACGATTGAGCTGGCTGGCGTCGGTAGCTTCCCGCTGGATCCATGTGGTCAGATCGGACCAGGAAAGAACAAGTCGGATCGCGGAGCAAGGTAGCGTGGCTGCACGGCAATGGAATCAACGCAGACGATCCGACAATGACATTAAACTCAGTGGTGTTTAAATACACAACTCAAAGACTAATTACGAATGACACGCAGCTACGTGAACACAACGGCAGCACAGGAGGGACAAACGAGAGTGGGAAAAGTTGCAGCAGGCTGCTCCTGACAGAATTAACATGTTTATTGTATAGTTTTCAGTGAAGCTAAGAGAGTAGCTGGCAGTCAAATATGAACAATGAAAGAGGTCATTTTAAAGTCACCCATTATCAACATTGTAGAGGTTTCGGTCATAATCCCTACGGTGAGTAGTCGAAGGCTTCAAGGTTTACTACAAACTAACACACAAACATTCACACATAACCTCTGACATTATTGCTACATTTTCCAAGTCACATTCCACCCAAATGTCTTCAAAAGACTTAAGGAGTATTATGTCACTGAAAGCTTTCTCTCCTTTGTCAGTTTCCTTCTTTGGCAATTCAAAAAACACCCACACACTCAAAGCCATCATCTGTAACACAAAGACATCCACATGCAAATTCACAAATGCGCAATTTGTATACAGCAAAAAGGAAACACATACCCGGGAAAACATACATGGTGGTCCTGGATTTCAATGTTGACCTCCCCCTGTCTCTCTCTCTATTCGAGCCATTGCTTTGGTTTGTGTCACTTAGCTTGAATCTGTGTCAGTCAAAAGTCGCTACAAACAAGGGGCTAAAAGGCATTCAAGAGAAACAAAGCAAGCTTAGGAGTGTGAAAAAGGACATGGAAGAGTTGCAGGCAGCAGGGAAATGCAAAACAAGAACAAAAAAAAACTGAAGTTCTCAGAAAGAGTAAAATGTGAAACAAATACAAAAAAATATATGTATGTATTTTTTATTTCAGACTTCTGTGCTGTTCATGGGAAATTTGATTCTCACATCAATATTATCAAGGTTATATTGTTCATATGTTATTTCTTTAAGCTTCGAAGGCACAATGTATTTTTTATACAAAAATTCACAAGTATTGCAACATTTCACAACTAACAAGCAAGTGCATTGTGTTGAAGGAAGAGCGCTGTGTCTTCCTTCTCGGGTTCGATTAATTCCGGATGTGCAAGATATTGATTGTCCAAATACAGGCTGGCACAGGTAGACCACAGGCAAGGCTGTCGTTCACAAATGTGCTCAATATTCTGTAATAAAAGCTTCGAAGTCACTGTTCATTGCCTCCCAGCCTGTATTTGGACAACCAACATCTTCCACATCCGAAATTAATCGAACCCGAGAAGGAAGACATAGCGCTCTTCCTTCAACATTTGGTGCATTGGCCCGGGAACTGCAAGAGCTGCAGCAATGGAAAGATGTTGCTTTAAGCAAGTGAAGTATGTATCTGCTTCTGTGGTCCAACAAAGAGTTTTGGAAAGGTTTTGCATACCCTGAGCATTAACCATCTGGCGGCATGGATGGGTGAGTTCAGTAAAATCGGGAACACAATGTCTGGAGTAGTTGCAAAGGCCAAGAAAATTCTGCATGGATTTGATATTTGTTGGTTTGGATGATGGAGGATATCATCTTTGTGAGAGGGCGACATCCCAGTGCCGTGGCGCGAAATCAGGCAACCGAAAAAGGAAACTTGTGGTCCTGCAATCTGAAGTTTGGATTTGGAAAACTTCAAACCAACAAAGACCAAGTGGCTTCAAGGCAACATGTTTCAGATGGAGCAGCCAGCAAGGGGTCATCCACAAATTGCACCAGGAGAACACCAGGAAGCAGTACAAGTGGAGAGACCAACTGGCGGAAACTCTCGTTGTAGAGTCCAGGTGAAAGTACAAAGCCTTGAGGCAGAAGATTGTAGGAATAACTTACACTATTCCAAGTAAAAGAGAACCACAGGATGGAGAGGTATGCAAAAGAAAGCATTAGCCAAGTAAATGCAACTGAAATGAGTGTGGGCAGATTTGAGACAATGCTGAGTGGGGATTCGGACAGGTAAAGTGAGAGTCACAACGGCCGCATTACTTGCACGCAGGTCATGAACCATGCGAAATTTTCCAGTGCCTTTCTTTTCAACGGGTAAAATGGGCGCCTTCAATTGTGTCCGAAATGCCAATCATCCCAGCCTCTTTTACAGAGAATTGGAGAACATACACTTGTCCTGGTTTCATTTGAAATGCAACATTATTTTGTTGGCGTGAAAGTGAGGGATAATCATTGAAAATAGTTTTTCTTTTCTCCATTATAGTATTTTGTTTTCTCATGCTGCTTTGAAAAATGCATTTCAATAAAATGTTATTTTTGTTGTTGTTGTAAAATATTGGGGCAGTTGCTGGAGACAGAGGATGAATAGTATCCCAGATGAGCCCCAAGAAAACCAGTCAGTAAACGTTTACACAGACCCAGCGTATGCACACATAACAACTCATGTAACTTTAAAAGAATGGCAATGAAATGATTCGCAAACTGCAACCGGTATACCCGTTAAACATCTAGATGGCATTCTCAAATTGCGAGATGCTTTATTGCTCACAACACAGATGGCAGTCATAAAGTGCAAAGGTCACTGTCGAATTAATGACTTTGTGTCGGCAGGAAATGAATCAGCAGATCGAATGGCAAACTAACTGTAGTGGGTCTGAATGTGGCAGTCCACTGAAGGTGCCGGTAGAAACAATAAGATTATGCCAACAAAAAGTAAGTCCACAAGAAAAGTGTGTGGATATCGAATGGGGGCCTCAAAGATGAGGATGGTCTATGGCGAAAAGAAGGTAAATGTATTCCATCTCAGACACAACTGAGAAATCTAATTTCTGAAGCCCATGGAACATGCTATGTAGGTGTGGATGAAACACATGGCATCCTTTCATGGGACAAATTGTTAAAAGTGAGCAACAGTATGCCTACAACAAAACCACCGCAGGGGGTACAGAATCCAGACGTGGATGCTCCTGGCCAGGTGATTTCACTGACATGATTAAAAATGTTTCAGGTAACCGATATTTACTAGTCATAGTGGATTCCTTTTTGGGATGGGTAAAGCCTATCCCTGCAAAACTGAAACAACAAATATAGTGATAAAACATTTGGTTAATCATTGCAATCCAATGCATGGATTTCCTAGAAAATCAGATCAGACAATGGGACTCATTACAATCACCTGCGCACACACACATAATCATATAAAATATACATAAAATATCCATATATATATATATATATATATATATATATATATATATATATATATATATATATATATATATATATATATATATATATATATATATATATATATATATATATATATATATATATATATATATATATATATATATATATATATATATATATATATATATATATAATGTGTGGATATTTTTCAAATATATTTCCATCCTGTTGAGTTTGTGAACAAATGATAAAAGGATTCACACAGGATTTCTCACTCTTTCTGAATAAAGCACCCGTTGAATAATACCAGGAATCAAAGATTTAAGTGGTATGGGAGATGAATGAATGGAATCAAATGGTCTTTGCACACTATTGTCATAGAGGAGTGAGAGTAAATGGGAAACCACATTCAGTGAGAACACATTTGGTAAAGCCCTATGAGGCAACTCTCTCTCTCTGCTGTCGAAAGTCTGTCAAATGAAATCAGTTGCCCGAAATACTTATGCATAACATATGCAACCAGGTTATTAGAAAAACTATGCCGATACTGTAAGCGGTGTTCAACAGGAAATAATCAGGCTGTATCCAAACATGAAAATAAATTTAAATTAATTGATATTCAAATCCAAGCTAGCTTGCCAAACTTTCTTGTGCTGGTTTGTTGTCAGGTACCTATGTGTGACAGACTAAACCTCAGACAGAAAAAAGATTCTTTTTGAGAAAGAAATGGGGGAGGTGTGAGAGATTGGCAAAGGAGCGTTTGTTTTCATTGCAGAGGCTGGCATGTTTGTGTGTGTCCATGGTTTTCCTATCTCAATCTCCCCCTCTCAGTCTCTCGCTCCCTGTTGAGACGGTAAACAGAGGCTTCAGAGCGCCTGCACAAGCAAATTCAGACCTTGTTCAAACACTATCACAAACACACATGAATGCTCACCAACACACACGAAGCAGCAAAGCTCGAGGGGGGCAAATTCAGGATAGAACATATAGCCAAGATCCCAAGAGAAAACATAAGAATGATACAATGTGTAAGGATGTGCACTCATGTTGTTAAGTGTAAACAGAATGCTAGGGGTTGGAACTGAAAAATAGAGAAAATAATTGAAATTACACTTTTTGAGTAAAACCATAGGGAAAGATGGAAGTTTGAAATGCCACGTCAACACTTAATGATGAGCTGACTTTTAAAAGTAACAAAGTCTTGATGAAGACCTGGAGGACTGGCATTTTGCCTTGAGCTGTCCATCAATCAAAGCCCGGCTTTTCATGCAAAAGTCCAAGAACAGTTATTCACCAGTATTGCAGACCTTTACACAAGCCATGAAATGATGCAACGACAAAAATTAGTTATCAGAAAGAAGTAACATTTTTCAGACTGACAAATTACAGCACAGAGCAGCGTGAGAGATTAATTGCTTTACTGTAATACCTTGAGATACAAGCTTAATGCGTTCCCGGGCCGAGCTCGTATGACAATTTACTGGTATCTTAAATAAACCTTTTGAACAAAATACAAATTAATTCATTTCCATGCTATGAAAAAACACCAACAACAGGATATTATAATGGAAAAAGCTTTTTAATGCTTCTAATTCACCATTTACTAACAGAGTAACCAATAACTATCTAGTGGTTATAATGTTCAATACAAAAATGAGACATTATTCAGTACAACGCGGAGTGCGCAGAGGGAAGAGAAAGAGACTTTTTGGTTGACAACCTGCTCATAACATAACAAAAACATAAATTCAACTTAAATTAATTTAGATTACGATACAGACACGTACAAATATGTTTTAATCTTACCTTAGACTAAACTTAACTCTAATTTTGTTATATTATTTTTTGCTTTTCTTCTTCCAGCTTGGGTTTATTCGCCTCGCTTCCACCTTCAGTTTTAGTCAGAGTTTTTAAAAGGAACCTATCTAGATATGTAGATATTAATATGTGCTTGCAACGGAGACAAACGCTCAGTATAACTGTTACCGAAGGACACTTCCCCCTGCAGCTGGCTCCGAGGACGTTTAATTGTTTTGGCCTATTCCGAGGACTATTGACCTGACATCTCACCCAGTCCCGGTGATGTATTTTGATGAACCTAACACCTAACACATGATTCTTCGCAATACCCTTAATTGCACCTGCTTGCTTTGGACTCATTTTTCCTTTAATTCTGCATTGACTAACACAAAATAAAAAAACACTCAAAATTGCAACATTCTTTAAACAAGGGAGATGTGGCAAGAACGACAGTGCATTGTTATCATAAGCAGGCTCTCGCGTCTCGGCCACCTGGCTGTCTCGTATGCTCGTACCTCAAGGCAAATATTTGCTCGGGATTTTACTCGTATCTCAAATTACATGTATGTTGGGGCACTCATATGTCGAGGTATGACTGTATTAATGTTTATTACAAAATACACTTTATCCTGATAAATTGGTGGGATTGTTTTCTGCATTTCTAAAAACTGAAAACTAAATGTAGACAGTGATGTCAGATACTTGTTGGGTACTTCAAGCCAGACCAGCGCAAGTCAAGTTCAACATGACTCCTTGGTATTGTCCTCTGGTTGACTTTTGCGTTTGGATTTTTTATATCTTTATGAAATTCTACCTTTTGTTGTATTTTTGTTCTGTTATTTTTTTTATATCTCTGAAACCTGGCACTTCAACAGGGTGTAATTCCAATTTCTACATCCGCTTCATGTAGACTGTGATTACCATATTTTCTCACATATTAATCACCTTCACGTAAAATTGCCATAAAAGAGTTTAATTTTACAATTTCTCTCATGTAAAATGTCCCCTGATTCACAATTTTTACCGCCTTATTCATGGTTTTGATAGGGAGTACAAGTGTGTTACTTTAAAGAGCAAATCTTAAAAAAATCATTGCACGTGGTATTTCTGAGTTACAGTTTGAATCGAAAGGATCATCTGCTGGATTGCACACTCCGAAAGGGTGTTGCCTGCACGTAGACAAATTCAAAAAGGTAGTCACGTGAGCAGTACAACCAGGAAGTGTGTTCGTAACAGTCTAGTTTGTCATTTCTAGGCAAGATAGCGATGCCCTGAGCGAACAATGGCAGGTACGAGAGAGTTTTTTCACGTGTTATGCAAGATACGTTTTTTTTTTTCTTGAATTTCATTCATAGATGTCTAAATATATTTTGTTTAGTGTTTTATCTATTAATCTTTTCTCTATTTTGAAATAAATGACCGTATCTACCGCATTGTCTTGTGGAATGGTGTTTTGTTTTTATCACCTTGCAGTTTCAAGCATGTCAAGTCTAATTTATGCGTATTCAATCTTTTTATTTTAAGCGACAAATAGAGCGTTTATGCAAGAAAATACAATAATTCATTTTGGAAATGAAAGCAATTAGTGAGCTATTAAGTATTGTTTATTAACAATTATCTTCCAAAATGGACAAGGCATACCAATTTAAAGAAGACCAGTATTCTTCTAATGAATATTTAATATTCACATCAATGCTGTATATCCCATTTATGCGTACACATAAAGAATCTGACCCATGCATGTTAAATTAAGCACTGAAAACAACAAGACTGTTACCTCGGCGGTAAAGGAAATGACCATAAATTATTCTTTGGAAATTCTTGATAATAGGAAAAAAGGAAGTTCTTGCATTGCGTTTCCAACCTATTTTTGTGCTTTTGGGTATTTACCAAGAAGATAATTATTTTCAGATCTCATTCAGATGTGATTATCTTTCTTATCAGTTCACTATCATTCCAACCCTGCAAACATCTGACGTAGCCGTGTCCTCAAAGCGCACTAAGTTCTGTTTAGTCTGTTTAGCTTACTACATAATTGCCTTGGATGCGGCATTTTATAATGATCGTTTGTTTATCCCCAGCTAAACCAAGACTCTTGATAATATGTGTTTGACAATATATCAAGTTTGCTCATCGCTCCCCTAATCCAAACATTTTACATCTTCTTCCCTGAGCAAAAATATGCTGACCTGGATAAATATGACCCATGTCCCTATGTAAGGCTGTCTGGGAAAAACACACAGACAGCCTACACATCTACTTGTGAACATTTACAACACACAGGTTGCCTCTCACCTGCCCCAAAAATAAAATTAACTCATGGTAAAAAGATTAGTTGTAGTAGCTTACTGTTATTTAGCATTGTTGAGTGATTTATATTACTAATAAATAAGTGAAAGACAGGGCATAAAAAATGATTGTTTTATTATTACAGTAATGCCTTGATATACGAGTGTCTCAACAAATTTTGGATCCGACGATCATTTCGAGCACATTTTTGCCCTGAAATACGGGACAAATTTGAAATAGGAGCATATAAGTAAGACCGTTCCTGATAAGGCTGTCGGGTGGCCGGGTATGCAAGATGCAGCTTATGAAAACAGCATCACTGTCTTTCTCGTACATTTTTTATGCATTGATCTGTGCAGAATTGCGTGAAAAAAGACATAGCAATATTATACGGACAAAATCACAAATGGCTTTTTCCTATATGACATTTAAAGTCCAATAAAGTGTACATATGGTGCAATATCGGCGTTCCTCTTCTCTATGCTATTACACTCTAAACCAGCAGATTCCAACAGTTCTTAAAGCTGACAATTATTCTTTCATGTTATAAAAATCAAAGACAACACATTTGATGCAAACTTCTAAAAAAAAACTATTCGCTTAAAATACCCTCACTAAGAAAAGTTGTACTGATCTTTATGAGAAAACTAATATTTTTGAACATTTTCCAGACTAATTATCAACAATAATTTCATAAGGTACAAAAAAATATATATATTTTTAGAACCATTGCAGTAAAGAACTCCATAAAATATAATCAGTTTTATCATGCCTACAAAAGTATGAGATGCACAATAGAAAATACCTGATGGGTAACTCCAATATGTATTCAACTTATTACAAAGCCAGTATGTCAACTTTCATTTTGCTCAAGCTCATCCCCCAGTTTGTCTATTCTCGGCCTCCCATAAGACTGAGGTGTTTGCTATGCACATCCACGTTGACTGTGGTAAGAAGGAGACAATAGAGCTGACGTGTTTGCATTTAGAAATGTTTCAAAAGTATTGGAGCGTGGGCAGCAAAGTGACAGAGTGGGTTTGTACCACTGCCTTTCAGTTTTGGGTCAGTTTTGCTATGCATTCACAAAATGGTTTCCACATTGGTTACTGCACCGCTTGAGGATTTTTTTTTACTACAAAGTAAACGCTCTCATATCTTGGTAACTTGGGTTCCAATCTGGCTGAAACTTTAAAATTAGGGTGGTTGTAGGTTTAGCATTGAGACTTGAGGATGGCTATAAATAATTTCCTGGCAGCCCGGTGCGAAGTGGTAAGAAGGGTGGCCTCACTGTTGTCGGATTGAGGGTTCAATCTCAGGTGAGTCCTCACTATGTGTTTTCATGATCTCTCTGGGCTTGCATGGGTTTTCTCCGGGTACTCCCACATCCCAAAAACATGCAAAATCGCCTAGTTGAAGTTGAAATTAGCCTTAGGTATGAGTAAATAGTTCTGGCTCTGCGATTGGCTGGGTACCAATTCAAGGTGTCCTCCGCCCTGTGCCCATAATTAGCCGGGATTGGCTCCAGCAACCCCCACGACCATTGAGAGAAAAAGCAGTACAGAAAATGAATGACTAACATGCCTGTTTAAAAACAATTTACCTTTAGTTCTATTATTTTTTAAACTTAGCTTCTCTTTCCAACAGCTGTCTGCCTCATAAAAAAAATGTCTTTTTTATGCACTGAAAAATCGTCAAAAGTACAGATGGCCACCTGTTAAACCTTGAATCTAATATGGATTATTTAGTAGTGGTGGATTAACAGAGATTTACCTGAAATAATTCAATACAGAGATGCGTTAAAAAACAACAATTTTTTGTTACTTTTTACTTTACTTTTTTTACGCATAGGATAGTTTAAGAGTGGACTTTCTCCGATTTTTGTGGTCATGTTCATTACGATCACGGGCAATTTAAATACAACCTCTGCTTCATATCCAATGATGCAGTAGTCAGCCGCCAAGGACAATCGCACGGTTGGTTAGGACTCCATTAAGTTGCATAAATAACCAGCAAGCATTGATTACAATAATTGTGACTCTTTTTTACACCACTTTGGACATGACAATACCTTCCCGAGTTGCCAGTGTTAAAATACTATGGTGTTATTAAACATAATGCTTTTGGGGTGTTTTTCAGCCAGGGAACCCAATCACAGGAGACTACTTCATGAAAAAAAATGCAATATATTAAGACTATCAACAACAACATCAGGCATTCTGCAGACAAAGTTGGCCTTGAGCCCCAGTGGACATTTCAGCCTTACAAGGTGAAGAAATGATTAGTAGACAAAAAGGTTTTGCAATCCTAGCCAGAGTACAAACTTCAACACTTCCTATTCTTTCTAACGAGCCGTTTGCATCTTCAGTGTAAGCATTTATACTTTCCGTTCTTGACATTTTATTCAGTCAGTACTGGTACTGCCAAAACTATAGGCTTTGGAGGTTTTTACTAATGTCATTAACAGTTGGTTTGGGACCTTCCTCACAGCTCTAAAGTGTTTTTTGCAGCTACTCCTTGATTTATTGATCCAATATCTTTTATTTGGTACAGTAGGGTTATATGCCCATACGATGTAAAGGTGATGAAAAAAATGATTCTCTCTGGCGACCCGTCATGGGACAAGCCAAAAGTGCAGCAGTAGTAATAGTAATAGGGTACATGCCCAATCTTTGTCCAAAAGCTTCAATTTCTTTTCCATACGCACATAAGATTGTTTATTTTGCACAGGCAGTAGGCAACAGTCAGTTTTTAAAGAAGCTACAAAGAAGAGGTCCCCAAACTATAGCAGTCAGGTAAACTTTTGGCCACTATGGCGCTTTGAACGACACCCAACCCAACCCACCATCACCACTTCAACTGGACCGCCGAAACCACAGGTGTCAAAGTGGCGGGCCAGGGGCCGAGTCTGGCCCACCACATCATTTTGTGCGGCCCAAAAAAGTAAATCAAGAGTGTCGACTTTCTGTTTTAGGATCAAATTAAAACGAAGAGTATGAATGTATATCAAATTTCCTGATTTTCCCCCTTTTAAATCAATAATTGTAATTTTTCAATATTTGTTTCTGTTTTTAGTTCAAAAATCATTTTAGAAGATCTAAAAATACATTTAAAAAAAAGTAAAATAATATTGTTATAGAGCTATAAAAAAACTGAATATTCAGGGCTTTTAATCCAGTTGTTTTAATCCATTTATAAAAAAAAATAAATCTAAATATTATATCTAAAATGGTCCAGCCCACATGAAACCGAGTTGACGTTAATGCGGCCTGCGAACCAACCCGAGTCTGACACCCTTGGCCTAAACTATGAGGATATTGTGTTTGGATTTTATGGCATAACCATGAGCTCATGCCCCTGCTATCTTGCTGACCGTGTGCTTTGTACCATGGCTGCCGACCATGTCTGCCACGACCTTTTTGGTATTTTTAACACCCCTTCTTAAACACGTCCCATTTGACTAATCATTTCAACCTGGGCCTTAGTGAACCTAATCACAGGATCATAATGCTCTGCTCAAGGGCTGTCATGGCACGAGAAGGTGCTGCTGATGTGTAATGACATGTCCTCAGTTTCACTCGACCCATTTGCATCATTAGAGGGTGAACATTTCTTAATATTCCTCCCTAAAAAAAAGAGGCTAGTGCAACAGTCCAAACTTTCTTTTTCCAAGTTGGGCGGCCAGTAGATAGCAACACACCAGAGATGTGTGTTCCTGTTTATGCTTCACAAGGAAGTATTTGTGGATGTATTTTCTTTCTCCGCAGCAGCAATGTTTCAGCTGGAGCTTTAGTGCTACTTATCAAAATCTCTGTGCCTTCTCAAACTCCCTTTATTTAACTCTCTGTCCAGTATAACTTACTCTCTATCATCATCTCCCACTCACACACTTCCTTTCCATCTTCCGCTAGAACTGATACTCTATTGCTTGTCTGGAAGAACACCAAGCTGCACCAAATACTCAACAACATTTTAGTTACTTCAGACAAGCAATTCTGCCTTTTGGCTTTCTTTCACAAAGTGTATCATATATTTTGGCCACACTCTGTCATACAAATTGCAAAGGATATCCTCCAAAATATCTCACCTGAAACCGACCAGTGTAGTCATCATCTGTAGTGCCCTCCTTCCCCTCCTTCAGTGCAATGAGGGTAAAACCTCTGAAATATGCAGGGCTGGTCGCCAAAAGGATCACTGTAGGGAGGACAGAGTGTATATTAACAGCTCAGTCGCACAGGGAAGGACAGAGGCGTTACATTCACACATCAGGGGCAATGATGCGGGATCAGATTGAGCGATACTGGGAGAAACCAAAGTTCTTGTCTTCATTCTCATGATAGGGAAGAGTTAATACTGTAAATAGAGATTTAGCATTTCACTATGGAAGGATAAGGATCCAAATGTAGACTCCTTTAGTAAAGGCAATCTTTTTTTATGTACATTTATTAGTGGTTGTTGTTGTTGTTACTCGCTATATAAGTATTATATATTGTACCTACATCATATCAAAACAGATACAAGGGAAATAAACAATCAAGAGCTTTGCAATCTAAAATCCTCCAAATTTCAAACAAGAATCACATCCTTCACTTTATTCTATTTAATTCTACTTTTCTACTAAAACGTTCAGGGTGTTAAATAGCCCCCTGCTCTCCCAACCCGGTGACCCTCATAAGTATATGCATTTCAGAAAAAAAGATAAATAAATGAAATGTAATCTAATGAAACACGACTGATTCTGTTTAGTTCCACTGCGTGTCAACTGCTAAGTGTTCAAACATCTTGGAGCAGGATGTTTTGAAGGCTGAATCCAAGTAGTCAGCATAATTGGAGACACGCATTTGACTGATCTTCTGTTCTGTGTGTGTGAGTGTGTGTGTGTGGTTGGGTGTGTGTTTGTGTGTGTGTGTGTGTGTGTGTGTGTGTGTGTGTGTGTGTGTGTGTGTGTGTGTGTGTGTGTGTGTGTGTGTGTGTGTGTGTGTGTGTGTGTGTGTGTGTGTGTGTGTGTGTGTGTGTGTGTGTGTGTGTGTGTGTGTGTGTGTGTGTGTGTGTGTGTGTGTGTGTGCGTGCGTGCGTGCGTGTGTGTGTGTGTGTGTTTCTCCATCCACTCGCCTGCCAAAAAGAGGTGAGGAAGTGAATATAGGTCAGGATTCAGAACACCTAATTTGACAGAATTTCTGTGTGACATTCAATAAAAATCCATTTTTCACTGCCAAATGTGAACAATATATTTTTAAATGAATCATATATTTTAGATCCCCCGGGTTCTGACCTTCCTGTGTGGAGTTTGTATGTTCGTCCCGTGCTTGCGTGGGTTTTCTCCAGATCCTCCATTTTTCTCCCACATGCCAAAAACATGCACAATACGCTGGTTGTACACTCTAAATTGCCCCTATGTGATTAGGCGTGAATGGTTGCCCGTCTTCTTGCGCCCTACGAATGGCTAGCCACCAACTCAGGGTGGCCCTCGCCTGGTGCCCGAAGTCAGCTGGGATACACTCCAGCACCCCCTGCTAGTCTCGTGTAAATGCGCGGTTCAGAAAAGGAATGAATGAATGAATGTATGTTGACTTCAGATGCAGATTAAACATGACAATTTTATCATCTCATCTAATTTTCTGAACTGATTTATCCTCATTTGGGTTTCAGGGGGTGCTGGAGCCAATCCCAGCTGTCTCTGCTAATCACAGGGCACAAGGAGGCAGACATCCATGCACACGCACAACCATACTTAGGAGCAATTTAGAGAGTCCAATCAGCCTACCGTGCAAGTTTTTGGAATTTGGATGGAAACTGGAGTACCCAGAGGAAACCCACGCAGGATTTGAACCGACCCGGATTCGAACCCAGGAACCCAGAGCTGTGAGGCCGACGTGCTAACCACTCGCTCCACCGGGCCACCGGAATAAATAATAATTACTTCTTTTTTTTTTAAACAGAAATATATGTAATGTCTGCTGGCCAAATATGTTAGGAAAAATCATAAAACACCTTTAGGTCAATGCACAACATACATTTAGAACAAAGACGAAGTGTTGGGTGCGAGATGTTACAAATAATTATTGTGATTTTAGGCAGAATTTGTTTATGTCTTTTGGCTGGCATAGGCTCCAACACCCCCCGCGACTCTTGTGAGAATAAGAACGAATATCTTTAGATCTCGTGAACTTACAAATGCACTTTAAGTAGGGTCAATGTTACTTGCGCTTCTTTGAACTTGAACACAGACAGTATGTAACTAAGCGCACCCCCGTTTTACCTCTGTAGGTGCTGCCCGGTTGGTAGGTTTCCGGGTCGCCTTCCATTCTGAGACGGAACTCATGGTACCCATCACGCCTGGTCCCGTGGGTCTGTGCCCGTAAGATCCTCCCGCAGTACCCGTCCGCTCTCCCTCCGGATGGTTCCTCCACAAAAGCGACCGCGTTGCACACAAAACCCGTCAGCACATAACACTGCAAAAGCAACAGCAAAAATGCCATCTTGATGCCTCCCACAGTTTGCTTTTTATCGAGGTAAGAAAACGTCGCAAGGCTCCTCTTTTTTCAGGAGAAGGGCGCCTCGACCACGCGGAGGAGCACCATTAACTGACAAGAAGGGAGCGCACACCCTCGTCTCCATGCCTCCGGGCAAAGGAAAGTCTTGACTTGAGCGAGTCTCCTCCCCGACAAACACGCACGAACACTGTCATTGCAGCTGTTTTCTTACAGCCTTTCCCCCCCTAAGATACGACATCGTATAAAATCAGGCCCGTAAAACTGCCTACTGTAGTTTTTAATGCATGTTCTAATATTCAACTTAAACCCCCTGTTATTTTTTTTTCTGAACCATTTTATCCTCACTAGGGTCGCACAGGGTGCTGGAGCCTAAATTGGTGGCCAGACAATCACCAAACAAGCATTCACGCTCACACTCATACATAGAGGCAATTTAGAGTGTCCAATCAGCCTACCACGCATATTCTCGGAATGTGGGAGGAAACCAGAGTACCCGGAGAAAACCCACAGAGCCCCAGGGATAACATGCAAACTGCACACTGGTGGACCGACTTGGATTTAAACCCCGACTATGAGGCTGACGCGGCCATCCACTCATCCACTCATCCACCGGGACACCCCCACTTTGTTATGGAGTGATAAAAAGAACCCAGCACAATAAACTGTAAATTCACCCAGTCATCTTTTCCCCAAATAATTAATTCAGTGTAGTGGGCGGCCCGGTGGGGAGAGTGGTTAATGCGTCTGCCTCACAGTGGGGGTCCTGGGTTTAAATCCAGGTCGGTCGGTCCACCAGTGTGGAGTTTGCATGCTCTCTTCGGGCCTGCGTGGATTTGCTTTGGGTACTCCGGTTTCCTCGAAAATTGCAAAAACATGCATGGTAGGCTGATTGGACACTCTGAATTGCCCCTAGGTATGAGTGTGAGCGTGAATGGTTGTTTGTCTCCTTGTGCTCTGCAATTGGCTGCCCACCAATACTGGGATTGGCTCCAGCACCCCCGTGACCCAAATGAGGATAAAGCAGTTAAGAAAATGAGATGAATTGAGATTAGATAATTCAAAGAAAAAGTGCAAGAGTTGCTAAATGTCACAAGACATCCTAGTCGTGACACACTCACAACACAGAAATAATGTATTCCCAAGAAATATTGAATTTTACTTTAATTTTCACCTCAAAATGTCCATCGCTAATCGTCTGAGAACCCTGAATTTATTAAAGACCACTGCATATTTTAACCAAGACTATGTTTACGGCTTTAAATTCTTCGCTACTATTTGGTAGATTATTGAAGCAACTCCTTCATTCTTCCCACTTGTTTATATTGTGGTATCTAAACAGTTATTGGGCAATTCATTCATTCATTATTAACACTGCTTATTCTGGTCAGGGTTGTGGGGTGCTTAAAACTATCGCTACTGACTTTGGGTGAAAGGCAATCTACCGTCTACACCTTAAACTGGTTTCTATTTGGCAAATATTATTTAAAGTGGCGGCCTGGCAGACTCGGAGTTCTGGGGTCGAAGGTTCGATCCGCTGTGTGGAGTTTGCATGGTCTCCTCCGGCTTGCGTGGGTTTTCTCCAGGTACTCCGGTTTCCACCCGCATTCAAAAAAATCATGCAGGGTAGGCTGCTCTAAAACTCTCAAATGTAAAAATGTAATAACAACCTCGGCCAAACTGTTATTATCATGTTTTTACATTCATTGAAATATTGCATTTTTACAAACTATTGAAAAAGTACAGCATATTGAAAATAAGTATATCTTTTTGTTTGGGTCATTCTACCTTCATTTTACAGTCACTAATTCCACTATGTGCCACACTGAAGTCGCACTTGCATGTTGTGCAATGTGCAAATGTCAGTCCTTCTGAGGATAGCTTCAACATGGGATATTTTGATGAATACAAAAAAAACAACTGTTTTTAAAGATTTGTCCAATTTTTCCGAAACTCTGAGCCGATTCCTGAAAATGCCAAAGTCAAAAATGTCCACACACCTGATTCTGCAGTGGTTGTTTGCTTCAACATGGGATATTTTGTTGAATACAAACCTATCAACTTCTGCGAGTGTCCACTTAGAAGTTTCATCCAAATTTCGATCCAATTTGCCATCGAAATAGCCATCCAAATTGCCATCCATTTTGCGCTTGTTCCTGTAGAACAACATCGTAAATTATAGAATTTGTTTCAAGACAAAAGACTGGTGGTTTAGTCAGCCTTAACAATACTTCATTTGTGAAAAAAAACAAAAAAAATTAAAGTGATAGAAGCTACCTATTCAATTGATTCCGAATCAATTTCCACGATGAAGTCACACAAGACGAATCATTCGCCAGAACTTGTAACTCGGATGATTCACACATTTTTGGGGGATTTCCAGAGATCAGGGAGGGTGTCAGGCATCCCGGAGTTTGCGTTACTTGTCCAGAGAGAATTTTGGAGAATTTTGCAGCTCTGTTGTCTGTGTCTGTATGCTCTGCAATTGGCTGGTCAGCAATTCAGGGTGTCCAAAGCCTGGTGCCTGTAGTCAGCTGGGATTGGCTTCAGCATCCCCCGCGACCCTTGTAAGTATAAGCATTTTAAAAAAATAATGAATTTCATAAAGTTATTCCTGTAGTAGTTAGGTTAACTGGGCTCAAATGTATTCACATGTCAGTTTTAAACACTTTTAAACTTTACATAGTGTGCCACTATGGGCCACACCCACCTATGGGGTGGACACCATTCTGTTGGCCAGGTTGCAGAAGAAGGGAAACTCGAACATTCCTGGGGTATGAAAGGTAAATTAAGTGGGTGGATGTACACTCTCCAAGCCTCCTGGAGAAATACAGCTGTTATATAAGGATAAACACGGTTTCTGTGTAAATAAAGCTTCCACTTGTTTAACTAGAACCATAGTGTACTCTCTTTTCATTTCCACATGAATCCCTTTTTGGGACTGGACGTAGACTCTGCAAAGAACCTTAACATGCTCCAGAAAAAGTAACACTAAAGTTAAAAAGTTAAAAAGAAAAAAAAAGAGAGATAGAGAGAGGGAGACAGCCAATAAATAGCAGCCTAGCAGTTCTCTGGTCAAAGGTTTGATTCCAGGTTGGTCCTCATTGTTTGGCGTTGTGTAGCGTGAATGGTTGTCCATGTCCTTTTGGCCCGCGATTGTCTGGCTACCGATTCAGTGTCCTCTGCCTGGTGCCCATAGTTTGCTGGGAAAGACTTCAGCACCCTCTACAAACCTTACTAGGATAAGCGGTTAAAAAAAAGAATGAATAAATAAAGTTTTAGATGGATCATTGTCTATTTTGGCTGGCTAAAAACTAAACGTGCTAAACTTTGGTTGCTTAGAAATATTTTATTTTATGTTTTAACTTTCTAATAACTTTTAACATCTCAGTGCCTGTGTCTAAACCTTTTACATATTTAAGTAATTGAAACAAGTTCTTAGCTAGAGCTGGAGATGGTTCAACTAAACAGTTCTGACGTGCCTCGCTTTGTGTGATGGAGCCCATCTGGAAGAACTCTTTGCACAATAAACAGATGCGTGACAGAGGTCTGGTGTATAACCTTGACCAATAAATGGAGTCAACAATTCACTCAGCTTACAGTGTAAGTTTTATTTAGCTGCAACTTTGCAACAGTGTAACCTTTGATTTGGTTATTTCAATATAAAACCAACTAAAATATGTATTTTCTCAAATAAGTCTACAATAAATGAGCTAAAAGACACCAATGTCTGGTGCATAATACACAAATACAGTATGTAGTTCAATTTGGAGGGTTAACTCAGCATTGTTGATTTTGAAGGACTCTTGTTTGTAAGGTTTTATTTTGTCTTTGTGTGACTAAAGAAAATATATACACATCTTTGTTTTGGCTGCTTAGTTTAATATCAACCTTAATGGCCCAAAAAATAGCAAATTTAGTTAAAAAACAGGGGAAAATCCCCAACATTCACCAGTGTTTAATATCATAGAGAAGAAAATGACAAGGATAGAATCTCATCATAGCTCTCATAATCTCATCATATATATATATATATATATATATATATATATATATATATATATATATATATATATATATATATATATATATATATATATATATATATATATATATATATATATATATATATATATATATATATATATATATATATATATATATATATATATATATATATATATATATATATATATACATATATATACCGTATTTTCACGACTTTAAGGCGCACTTAAAAGTCTTACATTTTCTCCAAAATAGACAGTGCGTCTTATAATCCAGTGCGCCTTATATATGGAAAAATCTGAAAACCAAAAAACCACCACTGTCGGATATTAAAAAAACACAAACGCCTGAACTGAAACAATACTGTTAAATATGCAGATGCCATCTTAATTTACAAAATCTTCCATCATATAGCTCCTCCCCCAATGCAATATTTTATACAAAAAATCCAAAACATCAACAATGGCTGGCTCTAGAGGTGACTGTAGTGAGTGCTTTATACCTGGAAGTCAATAGCAATTACCGTATTTTCACGACTATAAGGCACACTTAAAAGTCTTAAATTTTCTCCATGTATTTAGTTCAATTTGGAGGGTTAACTCAGCATTGTTGATTTTGAAGGACTCTTGTTTGTAAGGTTTTATTTTGTCTTTGTGTGACTAAAGAAAATATACACACATCTTTGTTTTGGCTGCTTAGTTTAATATCAACCTTAATGGCCCAAAAATAGCAAATTTAGTTAAAAAAGAGGGGGAAATCCCCAACATTCACCAGTGTTTAATATCATAGAGAAGAAAATGACAATGATAGAATCTCATCATAGCTGCCTGAAATATTTTGTGTCATTTGGGATAGTCTATGGCAACCGTAACGAGTATGAAAGATGAATGGACAAAAAAGACTCATCATAAGGTTTGGATTGAAGGAAGGATTGTTTCAGCTTCTATTTAAATGTTCACGAAAATTGGAATTTAACCTGTAAATTAAAATCAACCCATTTGTCAAGGAAATATGCTCAACTCCATCCAATTTAGTCTAAAATTAACACAACCTCATTGTTGATCTATTAAGTTACTGTTATGACAGAAACTCTTTAACAATGTAAAACTGTCAATCCCATATTCATTAGCCCTGATAGCAAATGGCATAAAGAACAATATGAACTAAAATTGGAATATAACCTCGAAATTAAAATCAAACCATTCATGAATGGAATGTGCTAAAATCCAACCAATGTATTCTAAATTTAACTTCACAACATCATTGTTAAAGTATTAAAGCACTGGTAGAACAGAAACAATTTAACAATGTAGTATAACTGTTTACAGAGGTCTGGCATTCTGGATGAAGGTGTCAAAAATGTGGCAGTTCTCTCCCCTAGTTGAAAGCAAAGTCATGTGTGTTCACCTTGTCTTCATAACCTTGATTCAACGTACACAAATGAGCCCATTTCAGTGGTCTGTTTTTCATTTGCATGCCATTTGTGTACTCTTTTGTTCTGTTAGTTGAACATCAGAAACTGCACGAATTGCGTGAAAATTAACCATTTACTCTCAGCACCAGGTAAAATTGATTCTTCTTAAAATCGCCATTTGAAAACTGTATTATGGCCACCTCATAGTGAAGTGGCTCACTTGTGTGACTTCGAATGGGCGAGCGTGGAATCAATTCCCGCTCAGTGGTGGTGTGTTTGTGAGTGTGAATGCTTGTCTGTATCTCTGTGTCCTCCAGCTGACTGGCAACCAGTTTAGTGTGTAGTCTGCCTTTCGCCTAAAGTCAGCTAGGATATGCTCGAGCAACCCCTGGAACACTTGTGAGGATGTGTGGCACGATTGATGAATGAATTAAAACTGTACAGTTAGTTGTGTTCTGTCATGTTTTGTTGGGGTTTTGGTGTTGGGGGGTTTTCCCCTATATGACCTGTCCTTCTGATTGCCCATTGAGTTCACTTTCCCCGCCTTTGGTGTCACTTCTCATGTGACCCATGTTCTGTTCTTGTTTTTTGTCTGTCTATTTAAACCCTGTGTATTTGTCTGTCCCTGTTGGGTCGTTTGCTGTTCATGCCTGTTTCAACCCTGCCCTGTT
This sequence comes from Stigmatopora nigra, assembly GCF_051989575.1. Taxonomy (NCBI): domain Eukaryota; kingdom Metazoa; phylum Chordata; class Actinopteri; order Syngnathiformes; family Syngnathidae; genus Stigmatopora; species Stigmatopora nigra. The sequence goes on along the minus strand of NC_135509.1, from coordinate 18,203,260 downwards.
GAGTCTTGTACCAGTTCTTCATCCAGTGCTCCATATTTTCCCAGTGTTTTCCATGTAAGGTTTGGTTCATTTGTCTTAGATTTTAGTTTGTCACTTTCCATAGTTTTTCTATATAAGGCTATACGTATTGTTTTTGGGAGTAAGTCCTATTTATTAACGTTATGTTAGTGAACCCTCAATCCCCGTGTCTGGCTACTTCCTGCATTTGGGTCTCACTCCACATACCATGTGAAACCGTAACAATTATAAGCTTAATTGCTTTATATTGTTATGATATTCACATGTTTGGTCATCTTAAACAAGGTAAGAATTTATAGTGTATTAAATAAAAATGCCACATTATTTATATATATATATATATATATATATATATATATATATATATATATATATATATATATATATATATATATATATATATATATATATATATATATATATATATATATATATATATATATATATATATATATATATATATATATATATATATATATATAAATGGGGCAGATTATAATTCTTCTTACTTGCCAATATAAGGTCGGAGATGACACAGATATAGATGGGTTCTCTCTAGTAAGGATATGAAGATTATATAGATGGGTAGAAAGTAGAAAATGATAGGATTAAAAAGGCATAAATGGAAGTGAAAAGCTAATTTCTATAGGACCTAAAGTCAAGTGAGGATGAAGGGACACAGATTTCATATTGTTAAGAGAAAGGAAAAACGATTTCAGAAAATGATTACAGTAGCCTAGAGTAATTCACTTTACAATCTCCAAAGGAATCATTTTCTCACTAAACATTTTTGTTCACTCTAAAACGCTTGAGTGTTTGTTCATGTTAACTTTTCTAGCACCCACACACACTAAAATGGCCCAATTCGTGATCATAAATCCACGACTGGATACCATTACGACCCCCCCACCCCATGTTTAATTCCCAGCTGTTTCCTCTTCCCAAAGGCGACTTCCATCGACCACATTGTGATGCACATATTTGACGCAGATGTTGTTCAAGGTTATTCATTTATTTTCCGACCTGCTTATCCTCACAAGGGTCTAGCGCTGATTCATTCCAATTGCTTAAAGGCATATAATTTCCGGCAAAATGTAAATGCCATAGACCCCATATCTCTAATACGTATGGAAATTATGTTGCTTTCCACGACTTGTGAAATAATATTTCTAGTTTGGGAGAATTTGTTTATTATTACTATTGCTAACACATTTCAAGGCAAGATTTCCATTATGTGCCACTCACTGTCTTAAATATGCATTTATGCTTGGGGACACTCAACATATAAACTACCTTATAAAACCTCATGCTCCAAACTATATACTTCCTGCATTTATAACAACGGTTTTAAAATTTTCAAAACATTTAGTACTAAAATCTCAAACAACAACAAAAATATGGTTGTATAGTAGACCTAAGTCAGAGGAAAGTCTGTTACTGTCAGATGCAATAGCTAACGCTGTCAAAACATTGGGTAAATGACATCTACATTTTTTTCTTAACGTGAGGAAACATAGGACAGTGTTGCCCTGGGTGATGCTATGACAGATTGTACACATATACATATTTTTTGCACATTTCAAGAAAGTTTCTTGAACTTTCTACAACTGACTGCCAACTAACTGTTTTAGAAGATAGTCTCCCATTTCCCTAGGGTCAGCTAGGATAAACGTCAACACTCTGGCTGTCTGAGAGGAACAAGCTGTGTTGAAAATGAATGAATATTGAGGAATTCTGCTTTTTCTTTTCGAAATAAACAATGATCCAGAATCCGAGAAGACAAAAAGCCATGAACTGCAGTTTGCTTGCTTCATCTCACTATAGAAAGTGTGTATTTCCGCCTAGGACGTTAAGGTAGATGTTATTTTCAGCCAGCTGTGGTTTGTGATGACAGGAGACTTCTAAATAAAATGACATTCATGCAAATAAAAAAATGTGTTTCATTCTTTTTGAACTGCTTTTGATTTGCAAGAGAAATGCTGAGCCTGCCTGCCTGCCAACATCATCAAAGGAAAAACTATTACAATAGACATTCTATCAGTGATTCAAAACACCCTAATATCTGTTTTTCATTGGTTCATTTTCTTTAATTTTCATTTAAATTGTATTTTTTTAATTAATATTTTCTGGGATCACAGTGTTTTTTCTCTTACCAACCTCTTCAGCAAATATATATATATATATATATATATATATATATATATATATATATATATATATATATATATATATATATATATATATATATATATATATATATATATATATATATATATATATATATATATATATATATATATATATATATATATATATATATATATATATATATATATATATATATATATATATATATATATATATATATATATATATATATATATATATATATATATATATATATATATATATATATATATATATATATATATATATATATATATATATATATATATATATATATATATATATATATATATATATATATATATATATATATATATATATATATATATATATATATATATATATATATATATATATATATATATATATATATATATATATATATATATATATATATATATATATATAACCTTTTTATTTGAAAATGCTACCATCTAGTGGTTTGCTAAAGTCAATTGTGGAGGTGAAATCTACCCATGAATTCAACAAAATATATAATTAAGTCATCTTTATTGTTTCAATTGACCAAAACTTTTCTTTATAACTACATCCAACAGCATTCTAAGTCACTGTGACATTAACAGCAGTGTGACAAAATGTCACATAAAAAAAGGAGAAGAAACAAAATCTTGACAAAACTATTGACAATCGGTTAATCCCAAAGTCCATCTTAAATTATTACATCTTGCCCCAACCCGTCGAAACCACGTACATTGCACATCAGTTCAACACAGCATAGCATCAATTCTCTTTCGTATATACTTGCTTTGAAAAGACCACCCACACACCTTTGTAACTTGAATCAGAATAAAATGAACAATGAAATGGTAAAGGAATATTTTTTCAACTTGTATTATAAAATAACTGGCTTTATATTCAATTTGTGAACCTTTGTATTCATTCTTAACTGCTAATTTGATAATTCAGTAAGAAAAAATAAATCATCAGTCATAATGCACCAAGACACACCCTGATTTTATACTGCAATAATCAAGCAAAGACCAAAAATGTAATATTCTACCTTTTTCATGACATATAACTAGGTTTAAATCATCACGTCATTTGACCGGAATTATGATTAATATATATCGAAAATTTTTGGGTGTTGAGATTTACATTGTAAAAAAAAAAGAATATTTTATGACTTTATGAGTTCAGATAATCAATACTATAGGCCATAGGCTACGGTTGTGCATCTAATTTTGGACTAACTGTACATAATGAAATTTCCTTTAGAAACTAAATGCTATACAATAGCATTTTTTGCATTGATTCTGCCAGTTTTTTTTTAAAGTGCTAATTGCATGTTGAACTATTTAATAAATTTGCTTCTATTCTACCTCTCTCCAGTGGAAATGTTTTATCCTTGCCTTGTAACTCACTATCTGGTACTACACATGCTCTTCTGGTATTCTATTATATGAGAAAAGAATATTGTACATATTGGCTGCTTTATTTTACCATGGTAAATCTATGGCTATTATCTCCTTTGGTAACCATCTGGCTGATTAGAAGTTCTTTGCAGTACCATACCTGTCAACTGGTACGTTCTCGCCGTAATTGGTACAACTGAAAGCCCATTTTTATATTGGTACGCTGTACACATGAAAATGGTACGCTAAACGGTGATTTTGAGAAAAAAAAATAAATTAAGGCACTTTCTAGCCATTTTTCACCATCCGCCATTGTTTCTTCCCGGAAACGCATGTCTGCCAAGTGATATATGTACCGGCGCCTCTGATTGGCTAAAAAAAAAAGATCATGATAAACATTTCGTTTTGTAACACTTTCACCATGTGATTTCCGTTTCCTGTTCCCTTGTTTATGTTTACTTTCATTTTCACTTGTTGTTCGTGATTTTTTACAAAAAAGTAAAGTGGTAAGATTTTCCATGTATTTATACATATATGTAAGGGCGAAAACAAAATTTGGTAAGATCACAAATGGTTCGAGGTTGACAGGTATGCAGTACTCAGAACTCTCCTTTTGAGACAATAATAGTCAATATTTAGACTGTGACATTCTTGTACAAATGATTGCACTATGTTGACTTGTATGGCTATATTAGTTTTGTCTGAACATAAAAAAATGAAGAAAGGGAGACATTACAACCCTAAATTGCCAGACAGAACTCAATATCTTGTGCATCATCATAATTTTTTCACAATATAATATAATTCGGTCTTTTGAGTAAAGATTGACTAAACACTAGGATGAGAAGTTGTAGGGGGTAGATCCTTTACAAAGTCAAGGAGTTTCATAACAAGTCCACCATAAATGTTGTGAACCAAATGATTAGAAAAATGCCAACAAAAGAAAAAATCCTCAACACAATTTGCATAAATCTCTTCAATAGATAATCTGCTTTATACAAGAGTACATTAAAATGGTACACTTACAACTTGCCTAGCAACAGAAAGTGACTTGCACTGCAGTAGTACACCTTTTAGTGTACCTTAGACTTAATATGCCACCATCTAGTTCACTCAAATAATGAAATAGGCCAAAAAAAAAAATCAATCAAACGTCCTTACACAGTAGACAATTCAAGTAAATTAGCATTTACCTCCTTTCCATAATAATGGTGGCAAGTCTTAACTTCAAAGCTGACTTATATGGAAAAATGTTAAATAGAACATCCGTCACCATACAAGTGAAACGACGTGTGAACAAGTTTTGACTTTGCAACCAGGGTCATCTAGTTTTAACAGAGAAAATTCATTAACAGATAGAGCATTGTGAGTAATTTTATGATATCATTGTTCACTCAGGAATGAAGTACAGAAATGTGGACCACAAAGCTTCCGTTTTCTGTTTTTAGGATTTTTTTTTTTGCCTTGAAATACAGCAAGTGAATAAAAAGTCACATTTTTTTACAATAATCAATGCACAAATGTAAGGACAAAAGCACAAATCTAAAACCAAAAAATTGAGACAGATCAAGACAATTCTTTTTTTTTTATCCCTCTATTTTTCTTTTGATTTCTTTCATTTGGGATTAAAATACACAATAACCAGCGTCAAAGGGTTCACAAAGACATTTGGACTTAAATTTAAAAAAGAAAGAAAGAAAAGAAAAAGAAAAAAAAACATGAATTTTAATCCGCCACAGTCCCTACGCTTAATGTGGGATGGCGACCTCGAGCCCAGGATCGCCCAGCCGGTTGTTTAATTGTTGAATAAACTAACTGGTATTTTTCGGTCAACGACTGATAATGTGGCAGCATGATTGTGCTGTGTTCGTGTGAGGCAGTTAACAGTTACCATTTGACTGTAGTTGGTCACCACTACGTTGTTGTAAGAGAGGCACTGCATCACACCATTCACACTCCATGAAATTGTGTGAGGGGATTTTTGCTGTACAGTGTTCAGCACACAGGTTAAATCAGTAGTGACTCACGCTTTACCCTATCAGGTTAAGGGTTCAGAGAGCAGAGAAACATGGCTGTAAATCTGTGACCAAGTGAGGAGGCATATGGGAGGATTGGTTTCAGCAAAGGCGGGATAATAAAGCCCTCTGGACTGTATGTCCAGCCAGCCGAACTGGGTAAATGGAGAAAGGGAAGTATGGGACATAGTTCATGTGGTGGATGGGGGTCCACAGGTGAAAAACACATTTTCTCCAGACAGAATCCATAAAGATTGGAGGCCGGATTTCCACCCATAAAGACACCTGCAGACCAGACAGCAAAGATGTAAATCATGTTTTCTGTCATTATTCTCAGGGGATAAAAAGGGTTTTGTTGGAGGTCTAATAGGCACGAAAGTATTATTCACATTGACTTTAAAAAATTGACAAATGGGCTGGGTCAGCACAAGATACGATACATATAAAAAACTGCATCCGTTAACAGTACATAAGACACATAAACAGAAAAAAAGGACTAAAGTATTAACATACTCATCACTCATCATTCAAGTAGGTCTAATAGGCACGAAAGTATTATTCATCACAGTGGGTAAAATAATTTTACTGGGGGCCACATTGACTTTAAAAATTTGTCAGATGGGCCGGGTCAGCACAAGATACGATACATATAAAAAACTGCATCCGTTAACAGTACATATGAAACATAAACAGAAAAAAAGGACTAAAGTATTAACATACTCATCACTCATCATTTAAGTAAAAACTATAAAGTGCAAAGTAAAATAAAAAGGAATGTATTAAGAAACATTAAAATGTAATTAAAAAAAAGATAGAGTGGCTGTAAAACACAAAAAAACAAAGAAGAGTGGACAGAGCTACTGCCATTGGCTTCCGCGTGACGGCGCCATCTTGGGGAAAAAAATAAAAAATTATTTGGACAACATCGGCGGGCTGGATTAAAACCCCTTCCGGGCCGGATGTGGCCCGCGGGCCATAGTTTGCCTATTTTGTACTAAAAGATAACCATGCAACATTGCAATTATGTATATTCGAGTATAGTTAAGATATATTTAATAGCCATGTTATTTTAGGAATTAAGGTAGTATTTAATTCATAATCTAACATATTTTTTAACAGAATTAAGATATTAATGCATCAGTATTATATTAACCATTTGGATATAGCATCACCAAAATAGGCAATCAATGTGAACTGATAGTTGCATTAAATAAATAAACCAAAAATGCCATTAAGCATTAAAAAATAGGAGGGGCGGGACAATAACATCGCACAACTAAGTTATGAATATGTCTTGGTGTAGCATGACATGATTATACTTACAGAGCTACTTATTGTTTCCACATGAGGTTGGGAAGGATAGCTTCAGCAGATGGTTTCAAGGTGTCGTGAGCTCTGCTGGAAAAAGGTAAATGGACCGAATCATATACTCGTCCACAAATAAGCACATATTATGCAGCAAAAATGTGTCTCTCACAGGTGGGTCATTCCATTGCTGTGGAAGATCTTCTGGCTCAGGCGGGTAGGACATCCAAGATGGACTGCGATACGAAGATGGTGGGGACATGACGAAGTAGTCTGAATAACCTGGGTGGTTTGCTGATATAGCATACACTGCTGTTATTGGGTTTCCTTTAGGCAAAAATAAACACAGAATTAATTGTTGAATGAGCCCACTTTCTGGATTGCTAGACATTTTCTGGGTCATTTTCATGTATTTTTACAGCAATTTATATTGTTATACAAATAACTGTGACATAGCAAGAAGAAATATATTCCGTATTTTACATATATTACAGATACAATTGAATACAAGTCAAAGTTATTTGATTTTGCCAAATTAACATTAAAGATTAAACCAACTAGCGTATTTTTCGGACTCTTAACTGTGAAGAAATAGTGTTTAAGTCGCACTGTTGTATCAGTCTCATTTTTTTTGAGAGGGAAGAACAAACATGTTTTAAAGTAACAGTGGTAAAATGGGGAATAACAGGCTAATTAGGCATTTGTTAACATAACAGGCTTTCAGAAAACTACAAAACTATAAAAAAAAGTTGCCTCAGAAGAGTCCAAACATAGCAAAGACTGATATGTTCAAGTGCATATGTTACTCAGATATTGTTTTCTTTCCAAGACACTAACCAAATTGCAGCTATTTCCTGCCTTTTGTAACAACTGAATTCCAAATTTGATGCAAAGTAACAAGTCAGTAAGTTCACAAATCTGAAAATTCTGTTGTTTATTATTGATTTTTATCTTACCTGAGTAGGTGCTGATGGACTGGTCAACAGTAACAGCAGGGAACGTGGTCCTAGTTAGCGGCAAGTAGGGTGCGCCGTTGTGCTGTTGGTCTTGCAGATCAGAGGCCTCAGAAACTCGAGGTTTCAGACTAACATCGGGAGTAGAACTGGAAATCAAAAACAGTGAAGGGTGTTAGCTGTTGGTTAGTCAGGTGAGCTAAAGGTGATATTGTGAAATATACACCCCTTAAAAGCTTTTAAGCAAGACAAGCCAATCCAAATGTGATACAGACAAGCACCTGAGCTTCCATCACAACTAGAGTATATTGAGTCACAGGTTCAAGGCCAGGGCACAGTGACGGAGTAATTTATGCAAAATTTGTGCTACCCAAATATTGAGTTCATTAAAAATGACCCGACACGGCAGTCGGGTGGTTAGAGGGCCGGACTCAGAGTTCTAGGAGTTAAGGGTTCGACCCCAGGTTGGTCCTCACTGTGTAGAGGTTGCATGTTCTCCCTGGGCTTATGGAAATTTTCCTTCCACATCCCAAAAACAAGCAGGGCAGGCTGGTTGAGCACTCTAAATTGCCCTTAGGTATACGTGGAAGAGTGAACATTTGACCTCTGACCCCTTATGCCCTGTGATTGGCTGGCTACTGATTCCCAGAAACATTTCACATTCTTTCATATTTAGGAGTTTCATTTCTAAAATGTGCTGTGTGTATGTGTGTATGTGTGTATGTGTGTGTATGTGTGTGTATGTGAATGTATGTGTGTGTATGTGTGTGTATGTGTGTGTGTGTGTATGTGTGCATCTGTGTGTGTGTGTGTGTGTGTGTGTGTGTGTGTACATGTGTGTGTGTGTGTCTAGTATGTGTCATTGTTTATCTTCAACCTACACAAGGGACTAAAGATAGGAATTAGCCCTCAGCACCAATCTTACATATTTACATGTTTGTTAACATAAATATAAATATGTTCATTAATATGTGTCCCCTATTAAAAAAAATCTAACTCGAACATGTCTCAGAAGAAATGTTAAATATATTCATGATCCCTATATGAGTTTAACTAACTTAATCGATTACGTATATGAAGCAGCACTGTATTAAATTATTTTTTTTCCCCACTGTAATTTCCCTTCTCTTAATTCCTGACCCTGCCATTATGTTCGTGAAGTGGTTATCAAATGGAATATTAAGCAAGAAGTAGGGGATCCGGCAATACAATTGTGCTGTACTAACTCTGCTATTTGACTTCCAGCCTAATATTTGTGATGTAAAAGTACGACTGTTTTTGAAAACAAATCCAGGAAAACTTAAGGCAACAAAAAATGAATGCAACTTTAAAGGCACTACAGCTTTGTTCCACCAGATGGCAGCATGTGTTCAGTGCAAGTGCTGCAAAAGGTAGGTCGCGTGTTCACCAAAAAGCCTTGCAGCGTAGGATTTGAGCAAAGAAGCTGTTTCTTCAAGTGATACAGACTAATTCAAGATGGAGATAGGTAGATAGGATTGTGGGGAAAGGGTGAATTGGGAATGTATTCAAATGCCACTCTTCTTAATATTCTACCCCATCTTTCCACTCTTCTCAAGCACTTTTTTACACAAACTCTCTGTTGATGCGAAGGAATGATTACACTAAATTCAAAATTTCAATTCATGCCACATTCTTTGTGCCAGTAGTCTATGTGAGGATATGAAAATGATTAATCCTTTGTTTAATTTTAATATTTTTATAGCCATTTTAAAAGATCAAGAGAGGCTTGAGCACATCATTGGCTGGGAAAGATTTCCAACTTGATCCCATAGTCAATTGGGATATACTTTTAATAAGGAAAATATTCTCCTTGTACCCTGCGATTGGTTGACCAACGATTCCCCGCCTAGTGCCCATGGTTAGTTTGGGATAGTCTCCAGCACCCCCCACGGTCCTTGTGAGGATAAGCAGTTCGGATATTGAATGAATGAATTCAATGGATTTTTTTTCCCTTTGCGACATGTCCATTTGATTACCCATTGATTTCACCTTTATTCCTGTCTCTTCAGCTCGCTGAATCTTGTGTTACCCCAGTCTGTCTACATGAACTCATTTGTTAGCCCCTGGTCGGATCATCTGTTCTGTTTTTGCCTGATCACGCCATCTTACTTCTCTTCCCGTATGCTCATTTCTTCTCCTGTCCCTTTGTGTTCTCCTCGTGAGTTTGATTTTTGTGTTCAAATAGCTGCTTTGTTACTTTCCCCTAGCTTTGGTATTTAAGGTTTAATTTATGTGAACATGTCTATGTTATTAAAGATGACGTTAATGCACCCTCGCTCCTCTGTCAACCTGCTTCTCAGCACGTGGCTCCAACTCGCTGCACACGTCAAAATTAGCACACAACTATTAGCATGTAATTAAATGCGATGCCTGCAATGTTTAATAAATAAATAAATAAATAAATTGTATTGTTACATTTTACAGAGTTACAAAGGTAACCCGGCAGATGCGTAGTTAGCGTGTTGGCCTCACAGCTCTGGTGTCCTGGGTTCAAATCCAGATTGGTCCATTGTTGTGGAGTTTTCATGTTCTCCTCGGACGGGCTTACATGGGTTTCCTCAAGGTACCGTATTTTCACGACTATAAGGCGCACCGCATTATAAGGCGTACCCTGAATGAATGACATTTTTTCCACATATAAGGCGCACTGTATTATAAGCCGCACTGTCTATTTTGGAGAAAATTTAAGACTACTTTTAGGTGCGCATTATAGTCGTGAAAATACGGTAATTGCTATTGACTTCCAGGTATGAAGCACTCACTACACAGGCACCTCTAGAGCCAGCCATTGTTGATGTTTTGGATATTTTTTGTATAAAATCTTGCAGTGGAGGAGGAGCTATATGATGAAAGATTTTCTCAACTAAGAGGGCATCTGCATATTTAACAGTATTGTTTCAGTTCAGGCATTTGTGTTTTTTTAATATCCAACAGTGGTGGTTTTTCGTTTTTGGTTTTCAGTTTTTTCCATATATAAGGCGCACTGGATTATAGGGCGCGCTGTCTATTTTGGAGAAAATTTAAGACTTTTAAGTGCGCCTTAAAGTCGTGAAAATACGGTACTTCGGTTTCCTCCCACATTCCAAAACATATGCATGGTAGGATGATTAAATGAATGTTCTCATCTCATCTCATTTTCTGAACAGACGGACATGACCAGGATTTGAACTGAACACCCCAGAGATGTGAGGACCAGACACTAACTACTCGCTCCACTGGGCCACCCTGAATGCATGTTTTTACAAAATATATATTTTTGTATTATTAAATAAATAGGGATATAGAAGTAAAAAACAAAAAAAAAAATAATACCCAAAATCCATTCATTCCTTATTCATTAAATTTTTGAACTACTTATAGTCACAAGGGTCAGGAGCTCATCCAAAATATTTCAGTCATTCATTCATTTTCTGAACCGCTTTATCCTGACAAGGGTCGTGGGTGGAGCAGGAGCTTATCCCTGCTGACTTCGGGCACCGGGCAGGGGACACCTTGAATTGGTGGCCAGCCAATCGCAGGGCACCAGGAGACGGACAACCGTTCACGCTCACGTACCTAGGAGCAATTTAGAGTGTTCAACTGGACCACCATGCATATTTTTTGGAATGTGGGAGAAAACCAGAAAACCCATAAGAAAACCCACGCAAGATTAGGAAGAACATGCAAACTCCACACAGTGAGCATCCCCCTGGGATCGGACCCTCGAAACCCCCCAGAACTGTAAGACCAACGTACTCAACACTTGGTTGCCAGAATAATATAATATTAAATATTAATGACACTTGCTAAAAATGTAACCTATTTGCTTCCATGCCCTCAAAGAAGCTGTGGTGGGAGGTTCAGGCTCGCGGGTAGCTGCAGCCTATCCCAGTTGAAAGGGTGAAACATCCTAAACTGGTGTCCAGTGAATCATAGGGCACACACATGAACAGACAACCAGTTGTACTTGTTGTGTGTTTACGTGTGTGTATTGTAAGAATCAGATCCTCATGTTGAGGTTGTCTTTTGCATGCTGCCCTTGAACACACCATGTGAGTGTCAAGAGAGAGAGAGCGAAACGTGCGGAAGAGTTGAATATTACTATCGGCTTTGGCGGACATTAGCATTGTTATCTTCTTTGAGTTCCAAAATAAATTAAATATTTTAATTTTAATACTTAAAGTTAGTCTTTGTTGATTTAGTATTTTGTTTACCAATTGGCAAATGTCTTTGCATTATTCATTTATTTTAATGGCTTAGTAATTCATTTTGTTATCTCTTATTCCTTATTTTTTCATATATCTAAAATCAAACTAACACGATCATATTCCGGTTTCTGTAGTATATCGGTACAATATAAAAAACTAGCAGAGCTTTCCACAGGCTTCACTTTATATCCGTCAAAAGCAGCGCTTTGTGTGAAATAGGTTATCTTTTCTGCGTTTTTAAGACACCATATGATTGACTATGCAGGCGTTATCATAGTGTCTGAGGGATAATACCAGGCGGACCATTTTTCTTTTAAATGAAAAAGCGCAACTGACGTATTGTAAAAAAAAAAAAAAAGATTAAAAAAAAGACCTGACTGATTGCTATAGTCCAAATATAACTGCATATTGCACATGTAGTACTACCGTCTCAGAGAAAGTCCAGGAGGAGGTCCAGGTCTTGAGGGTACCAGTGGTGTGGGAGACCCAATGCCCATATCAGGGAGTTGAGTGAACCGGAAACCCTGAAAATATGAAAGTATAATTATTTGTTGTGACTATTACACATTCTCCTATGCTTTTTAAAAATGTATGAAATGTGACTTAGGGCTATGTCGATAGATTATAGCTTTATCATAAGAGCAAGACAAATCCCAAAACTCAAGCAGGGTACGTGGTGCAAATTTACTATACAGAATTTCATCTCATCTCATTTTCCGAACCACTTTATCCTCATTAGGGTCGCGGGATGTGCTGAAGCCTATCCCAGCTGTATCCAGGACAGAGGCAGGGGACATCCGGAATCGGTGGCCAGCCGATTGAAGGGCACAAAGAGACGGACAACCATGCATATTCACACCCATACCTAGGGGCAATTTAGAGTGTCCAATCAGACTACAATGCATGTTTTTGGAATGTGGGAGGAAACCAGAGTACCCAGAGAAAACCCACGTAGGCCCGAGGAGAAGATGTGAACTCCACGCTGGTGGACTGCTTTGGGCTTGAGCGCAGAACCCCAGAGCTGTGAGGCCGACGCACTAACCACTCGCTTCACTGGGCTGCCACTCTAAAAAATATATATTCCAAAGGTTGCTTTAATTCTTCTTCATGCAATGACAAAACTTTAAAATAGGTCATTCTCAAGAATGAAAACATATTTTTACAAGACATTGTAATCTTTGAGAAACATATTCCAAGACTTGATAAATGTCATGGAGGGCATAAAGAATAGCTTTGGTTAAGGGTGTATACTCACTTTTGTACTAAACAATATAAATAAAGATTTAATTTTGTGTTCAGTGTTTGACTTAAACTGATATTGAATTAAATGAAATGTTTATTAAAATGGTATTTTCCAAGATTGGTGTAGTACTCAATTAAGTTAAATCTTCAACATAGTTGAAATTTAGAACTACCGCTTAAGAGAATATGAATAGTGTCAAGAAAAATTATACCATTGCATCAAAAGAGGGAATATTCTTTTTCATTAGGTATTTTAGCCACGGCATATATGATCTCTATGCAGTTTAAGTAAAGTGAATACTCCAGGGCATGAACAATTTTAGTTTTTTTGAGGCGTGCAATCCAAAAGTATAGCATTTTGTATTTGTACTATTATGAGTAATACTACACAATATAGGGGTGGCCCGGCGGCTTGAGTGGTTAGCATGCCTGCCTCACAGCTCTCAGGGTCTTGGGTTCAAATCCAGGTTGGTCCACCTATGTGGAGTTTGCATTGTCTCCCAGGGCCTAGGTAGGTTTTATCTGGGTACTCTGCTTTCCAAAAAACATGCATGGTACGCTGATGGGACACTTAATTCCCCCTAAGTATGAGTCGGAGCATGAATGGTTTTCCGTCTTCTCGTGCCCTGCGATTGGCTGGCGACCGATTCGGGCAAAACCTCTGGCCCAAAGTCAGCTGGGATAGGCTCCAGCACTCCCTGCAACCCTAGTGAGGATAAAGCGGTTCAGAAAATGAATGACTGAATACTCTTACAATATATGCTGTGAGAAATTTGAATATCAAATGATCAAACTGGAGACCCCTGCCACAATGAAGTTTGTAGTATGTTCTCACTGGTTTCGGCAAGCTGCACTGGTGCAGATCCTCATAGCCAAGGCTCCTTTGTCTATTTCCACAGGGATGGTTCATGGTTCCAGGGGCGCTTGTCACTCCATCACTGTAGTGACTGGTGTGAGATGGGTTATAGGCGCTGTGGACGTGGTGGTGGTGATGGTGGCGTCTAAGTGTAACAGAGGTTAATATAGTGAATATACCAGCAATCGTGTTGCTTTCCAACTATTCTCCTGCATATTACAGTGTTCCCTTGCTACTTCGCGGTTCAGTCACCGCGGAATCAGAGCTTTGCAGATTTTTTTGTGAAAAAAAATAAAAAAATACATATATTACATTGAGACAACATATTTTACTGTTTTTTTTTGTTATAACATGTATTTCACTCTACCCGTATTCTATATGGTGTACTGTATACAGGGGGCGGGGGGTGGGGGGATGTTAAAAGATATTATTAGTAATTACATTCAAATTAAGCATTTTTGAAGGGGAATCCCTACTTCGTGGAAATTCACTTATCGCGGGTGGTCCCGGTCCCCATTAACTGCGATAACCGAGGGAACACTGTAATTGCGAACAATAAGTTACAAATACTTTGCTTGCTGTGTGAATTTCTTATTTTTCTATTTAAAGTTAAAATCTCTTGAGGGCACTTGTATTTTTTCTTCAACTAGAAAAATATTGTAAAACTTGAAGTTGCATTATTGTGAAAAAAGTAAGAAAAAAATTACGTAAAGCAAACTTACTTAGTAAGAGGGGAAGGTTGGTCATGTTCCCCAGGCGCCAGACTAAAGGCGTTGCCAAGCAACATATGCATTTGTGTGCAGACGTCGTCAATGGATGGCTGAGAACTCAGTGTGGAGGAGTCAGAACCGCGGTGAGCTTTCACCCCCAGGCTACCATTTCCTGTGCCAGTAGATCCACCCCCAAAGCCAATAGAGCTCATCAGACGGTCTACATTGGTTTCCTCAAACGGCTCTTGTTCACCCTGCAAAGTGCAATGAGAAAGGATATATGTAATTCTTCATAATGAGAAGTAAATAAATGTTCTTTGTTAATTATGACAACTTTTAAAATACAACTAGTTCGATTACAAAATTTTCCTTAGAGTTATTCCACTAAAAATGAGAATTAAACAACACAAACAAGATAATTATGTCCAAGATTAAAAAACATAAAAATAACAAAAAAAAACCCATTATTTTTCAATGGGTGGTTTATTTCTATTTAAATGATTCTTCCATTGTTTTCATGTTACAAAAATTTCAATATTAACAGCATTGTTGAGCATACTAAAACTGCTTCTCAGCCAACACAAATTTCTTTCATATTTTACTGTAAAAAGAAAATGTAACGTCTTCGCAATCACGTACAAAGAATTGACAAAAAGTAAATATTCATGTTAACTTATGTTAACACCTGTCCACAATGTAAGATCAACGTGCATCGACTGAGATTCTAGCTTTTTTTATTTCCATTAATTGAAATCTTCTCATCCGTGAAAGATGATTTTATTTTTTTCTCTCCATCTTTTTTTAATTACATTTATATAAGAAAACCATCTGTTAAATTGCTGCTCACAGTAGTGACCGCTGTCCCTGAGAGGACTAATTTTTTAGGTTCAGCTAATGCAGGGGAGCAGACGGAGTGAGGGACATTAAGGGTGCTGTCTTCCTTTCGTCAGCTTCAGCCTGATTATAGTTAAGTCATAGCTTCTCTGCTTTACATTATGCTTTATTTATTTGCTTATTTCGGTATTTTATTTTAATATTTGTTCAAAAGTAATATATTAACCTGCGTGTGTTCGGGTACGTATGGGCATAAATTATTCGAGTCAGAGTGAATTTAAAAGAAAGAAAGATAATTAATACACTGCTCTGGGAAGATATTCTATATCACAAGTGTCAAAGTGGCGGCACGGGGGACAAATCTGGCCTGCCGCATCATTTAGTGTGGCCCGGGAAAGTAAATCATAAGTGCTGACTTTCTGTTTTAGGATCAAATTAAAATGAAGAGTATAGATGTATATTACATTTCTTGATTTGACCCCTTTGAAATCAATAATTGTCATTTTTTAATAACTTTTTTTTGTGTTTTTAGTTCAAAAATCATTTTGTAAAACCTAAAAATATATTAAAAAAAGCAAAATAAAATAAAATTGTTTTAGATCTATAAAAAACAGAATATTCAGGGCTTTTAAGTCAGCCCTTTTAATCGTTTATAAAAACAAGTCTAAATATTATATCTAAAATGGTCCGGCCCACATGCGATCGAGTTGACGTTAACGCAGCCAGCAAACCAACCCGAGTCTGACACCAGTGTTCTATATATTGGATATTCACGCCAAAATATGAGGTTTCATCATATCTTACAGCGATTTTTTGACCTGGGATTTTATGTAATGAATTATTCCCATACTGCACACTTACATCGTAGCCGTTGTTGCGGATGCCTCTTCTGGCTCTTTCTCGAAGAACCAGAAGGTCCATTTCGGTCTCCACTGGGCTAGGGCTGCTGAGGGACTGCCTGCTCCAGTAGGTGGGCTCTCGTGGGTGAGAATACCTGGCATAACATTGAGCGGGAGGATAAAAGATACATATAGGTGTATTGCAAAAAGTTTTAAAATAATAGACAAAATAAAGAGTGAAGTACATTAATGGTGATTTTTCAGAACTATTATTCATTTTTAAAATTATAATATCATATAATAATATATTTTTTTCATCTTTAGAGTATATGAACATTTTTAACCCCCTTTTTCACTTCATTATCCTGCCAAGAGAAGTCGGTTGGATCAAATTTGAATTCTATTGCCTTTTGTTGTTTTTGCTATATGCAAAATAGTACGTGTAAGGTATAATGTTAGGCTACTTTGCATTGCAATGTGTGATGGAATTCACAATTTTATATCATATTTTTTTACTATATTTCCGCTTTACCTCTTATGACAACCAGCAAAGGAGGCCCTCTTTTCCTCTGCTGTCATTGGCTCCTTGACTCCGTTGTCATGCCGACTATGCCGACTGTGACCATAACCGTGGCAGCCTCCTTCCGAAAGAGAGAATTCTCCGTAACCCTTTCTGCGGCCTTTTTGGCGCAGTTTATTCTTGTAGTGCTCAATATCCGACTTCTGCTTCAACCCACCATGATTGGCCTGCAGATGATATATTTGACAAACCAGAAATATTATAATAATAATAAAAATGTGCCTCAAACATGCCTTCACTTTAGATCTTGTGAAAATTTACCTTAGAGCCTGTATGTAGAAATATGTAGTAACGTTAATATAATGAAAGTTAAGTGGCCTTGTTTACATATGCTTTCTCCATCTAGACAGGAGTAAGACTGTACCAAATGAAGGATAAGGATGCTTTAGTAATTGGAAGAAACATCTTTGACTTTTTCCCTTCCAAAAAAATGCTGGGGCGTTTCTTAATAGACAGATTACATGAATTGCATCAAGGGAGATAGATCAGTGGCGTGGGCATTCAGAAACTGGCTTCACTCACATCAAACAAACCAAAGAAAGGGATGAGGCTTGAAATGTAATGGAGAGGATAACACCAATTACCGTATTTTCACGACTATAAGGCGCACCGCATTATAAGGCGCACCCTCAATGAATGACATTTTTTCCATATATAAGGCGCACTGTATTATAAGGCGCACTGTCTATTTTGGAGAAAATTTAAGATTTTTAAGTGCGCCTAATAGTCGTGAAAATACGGTAATTGCTATTGACTTCCAGGTATGAAGCACTCACTACACAGTCACCTCTAGAGCCAGCCATTGTTGATGTTTTGGATTTTTTTGTATAAAATCTTGCAGTGGGGGAGGAGCTATATGATGGAAGATTTGGTAAACTAAGATGACACCTGCATATTTAATAGTATTGTTTCAGTTCAGGCGTTTGTGTTTTTTTAATATCCGACAGTGGTGGTTTTTCGGTTTTGGTTTTGTTTTTCCATATATAAGGCGCACTGGATTATAAGGCGCATTGTCTGTTTTGAAGAAAATTTAAGACTTTTAAGTGCGCCTTATAGTCGTGAAAATACGGTACATTGAATTTACTGTATACAATTGATTCAGGATAGTTCAGGTCAGGTCAAATAATCACAAGTTGTGAAACATTACAGCATTTAATATTTTAAATTGAATGAAATAGCACTAATGATTAAAAATATAGTCTAGTTGCTAGACTCTAGTTACTAGACTTTAGCCTGAGAGATCATAAAAATCGAATAGGAATGTTATTTGATTGTGTATGGGTCAGGATTTGGGTTTTTTCCTACATAAATGAAGGAAGTGTGGGGGTGAGTAAGTGAGAAGGTACGTGTCTGTGTGCGTACATGCATATAGAGTAGGCGTGGACTTACCTCGCCATTCGGCATCACAGAGTCTTGGCTATGAGAGGAGGTTGAAGGGTAGGAATAAGTTGGCTGAGCTGTCATGGGTTTGATGGTGATGAGCCGTAGAGAGCTTGTGTGGTCATCATATGGGTCTGTGAAGAATAGGATGAAGGTGAGCTGTCCCTACAGGCATCTGATATTGCAGTCAGAAAGAATGTCGGCACATTTTTCAAGCTTCAATTTGTCAATGTTTAATAGTGGTTATAGCATAACATAAAAACCAGAATATATGTGTACTTTGTGTCATATATGTCTTCTCAGTTATTTCTTTTTTTTTGTTCCATTATCTGGTTGAGCAGAATGGGTGAGGCAGTGCTGCATTAGGTGCGCTTAGCTCAGTTGCTTTTGTACTGAGGCTTTGCCTGTGTGCATCATATTGATTACTTCTATATTACTATGCATATTATTTCTGTCTTCAGAATATGTTTTGGAATCCACCCCAAATTTCTCACACATTGACATAGTATATGTTGCTCATAAAATCTAAAAAAGATGAAAAGTAGAAAAATAATAGTTTTTTTTATTTTGAAAAGGATCATCATCTGATTTATTCAATACTTTTGGGGATTCTCATTTGAGAGTCCCGATTTCTTGAATTCTTATTACATTATAAGTTGTACTCGCACTGGCATGTGTTTTTATAGATCTGCAGTACTGTGCCTTATTAATAGTTTTAGACTATTTGTTTACTATTTGTATAATGACCCCTAAATCTATTCTCACTCATTTATTGTAATTGTGATTGTAAATTGTGTAAATGGATTTAAATGTCTGTATGTCTTGTGATTGATTGAGTGGCAACCAATCCAGTGTACAGTTTGGCTTGGGTATTTTCCAGCTTTCCCTCAAATTTCAAATGGCACTTTAGTAAGAAATTTGTCAAAGTGGTTAGCCTAATCTACACTCTCCGGTGAAAACTCATTTAAAAAGACCGCTCAGTGTGTTTCTGGATCCTATCAAGAATTAGTACTTAATTAGAGGGATTAGAAGATTGTGATCAAGTGCATTCCAGGAAATAGAATCTTGTTTAACCAATTGAATATTTATTTTATTTTATTTTTTTATGATGTGTTGTCATGGACAAAAACATTGTTAAAAGACAAGAATTCTGGAGAGTAGATTTGTTGTTTACTGCCATAACTTAAAAATAAAGCAAAACCAACCCAAAAGAAACGGAAGAAGGTTTTGCCAGTCCACCACAGTGTTCCACCTTTGCTGTATCAACAGGATGGCCAAAGTTGAAAAGTAAAACAACCATAGTTTACATCCCAGATTCATACCATAGCAGGTATTTCTACAACTGTTTTAGGAGTTTATCGGTTTTCACATGCTGTGTGCTAACAGTACATGTTGCTGTTATAGCCTATGTATTTTGAAAGAGTTCACACAAACATGAAATTATTTGTCATTGATGTACAACGGTGTATTTTATAAGTATGATAAACTATTACTTTTTATATTGATTTATTGCTTTACCAATTCAATTATTCATCTTCAACACAGCTTAGGCTGGCCAATGAAGACACTAAATCCAGTGGTCTTCTTGGCTAAAACTGTTTACCTGCAGACCACAGCTTGCTTTGGCTTTCCAACACTACTTAAGAAAGACTTACTTGAACTATCTGAGTTAGGCACGGCATCAGCCATTTTATTTGGTCTCACAAACCAAAATCAATCAGCCCACAACTTCCTGTGGCTTTTGCACACATCCTGACAGGCAGTGAGTAAGTTACACCCAGTAAACAGCCTGCAATTAATCAACATCACGTCCCAAAATGGCAGCGTCTATTACCTGGGTCAATTTGTGCATTCATGTTGACACATTATTTTCTCAATTATCATAGTTCCAAGAGATATGTGATATGTGATTTGCATATTTAAATTCTTGGAGCAACCATGAAGATCATTTATAGCAAACCTTTAGTCCCTTTAATTGTATGCGTGCACATTATCACAAGAAGACCCAGATGGACAACGTTGTGGTATACTCAGACACATATGACTCATTGCCTGACATTATAGAGCCGACAATTTAATGGCAGGAGTAAAACTGTCTGCCATCATGTATGTGTATATAAATATGAAATAAATACCAGTACTATTTAGTGTTTACTACATGTGTTTGAGTGAGGAAACTCTTAAAAATAAAAATGGTTAAACATCAACATCTATTACTATTTAGTGATTATTTATTTATCATTGCTATTTAGTGATTATTTCACATTACTATGTATTGATTTCTATGTGTTTGCCTGTTTGTTATAGCGTCCATAAACTCAGCAGGTGGTGCGATTTGGCACTGATTGTCTCCAAAACTAACCATGGCACTCATCCTGGACTTCAGACAGAACAAGTTTAATCTGCTGACCTACCGTGGACTAATTATGTCTTGATTTATTTGTCTGTCTGCTGTTATTAGTGCGATATGTGGTGGAAGCTTTGAAATCTCATTGTATTTGTATAATGACAATAAAAGCATTCAATTCAATTCTATTCAATTAATGTACCTGTGCGTGTCTTGAGAACATTTGGTTTCAAAATATTAAACAAATATATTCATGTGTAATTAAATTAAATGTGTATTAACTTAGGGGTGAGGTAATATGAAAAGACATTGGGCGGTGATCTGCCTCATACTGGCTGACTGAAGGTAAGTGAAAGACAGTGAGAGTTAAGTGATCCGCTCGGGGGGGTGATGCGATGTATCCATAACGGCAGAATGCCAAATTACGAGTCAGAAATTATCACTTATTTGGGTCTTTTGCCGAGAAAACACACCTTATGGAGAAGCACTACCAATTTCGTTATATGCAGTTCTGGGTATGATGACAATTAGGCTTTTGTTGTTGATGATGACGACAAAGCCTATGTCCGATTATTATTATTTTTATTATTAATTAACCCCCCAAAAAATTAATGTTGTACTGATCAACGACTCCTGCCAACAAAAGTATTTTAAAATTACTAACCTCCCACGACTTACTACGTACTACCTCCTACTAATTTCACCCACACTATGGTGATAGAACGCATACTGAGTGATATGCTTTGATGAAATTATTGCAGCATAGCACACAGAATAACTTCCTGACTACCAGGAAAAAAAATGTTGTCCAATCACATTTATTTTGAAATTCCCCAATCTATATGAAGGAATTGGAATACTGCACATTGATATCACTGGAAAGGTCTGAATGGCTTCTATAGAGCCCAAAGCGATTGGATGCACTGGGTGGGAAATATTTAGTTTTACAAATGTCCTCTATAGAGGACAAATTTGAACTACTTGTAGTCAATAGGATATGACAAAAGCAGATACAATTACTAATTTACTTTTCATCTTTATGTGTGGGTTATGGGACATATACTAAATCTTTTATGATTAGAAAATGATTATTTGCATAGCAGACCCAAGAAAGGCCTCAAAAGAGATGCAAATCAGAGTAATAATAATACAACAGTATGTTGCAACTAATAATAAAGAAACATAAATCAATTAATGGTCATATTACTAAATAAAAATAATAAAAGGTCATGTTTGTAACCTGTAAAATGAGTAAAATGTTATCCAGTGCAGTAAAAATACTTTGAAACAAGTTGTCAATTATTGTTTAATGCTAAAACTGCAAAAAGAAGAATGTGAAAAAGCATTTTTAAACGGATCAATTTCCCACAGAATCTAACATTCACGTCACGGTTGAGCTGCAATCCTTGCCATTTTAGGTACAGCCTGAAACCTTTTACAATTTTAGATTCATGCGCTTGTATGGCTTATGACTTATCCAGACACCCAATGAAACAATTCTTTCATCCTCCTACTTTGATGTTTCTGAAAAGTAACCTAAGGCAAAAAAATGCACTTGCTGTGTTCCTGTAGAAATGTAAGAAAATTGGATTTTTGTGGTAGAAAGACAAAACATATCCCTTGATATGGCTGTCAGAGTGTGTCATTCTATACAACTAAGCGGTGTCATCAAGCGGGAGACTGAGTCACTGTTTGGCTATTTGGGTTTTCATCATGTACACTTCATTAGGTCACAGAAATTATCCTCCGGGAAAGATGCCATCTGAATTTTGCCCATGGAAGTGCAACAAATGTATGTGTAAGAGATGGCTCAGTCAACAAAGTAATAACTGTACGGAAGTATCATTTACAACCCACTGGTATTGAAAAAAGTGAAGTGGACTACTACTCTCATTTTGGTTGATTTTTTTTATCGTTCTTTACCTCTAATTTACTTAATTAGCGATATATATATATATATATATATATATATATATATATATATATATATATATATATATATATATATATATATATATATATATATATATATATATATATATATATATATATATATATATATATATATATATATATATATATATATATATATATATATATATATATATATATATATATATATATATATAAAAATAAATAAATAATATATATATATATATATATATATATATATATATATATATATATATATATATATATATATATAAATAAATATATATATATATATATATATATATATATATATATATATATATATATATATATATATATATATATATATATATATATATATATATATAAATAAATAAATAAATAAATATATATATATATATATATATATATATATATATATATATTTATATTTATATATATATATATATATATATATATATATATATATATATATATATATATATATATATATATATATATATATATATATATATATATATATATATATATATATATATATATATATATATATATATATATATATATATATATATATATATATATATATATATATATATATATATATATATATATATATATATATATATATATATATATATATATATATATATATATAAAAATATATATTTTATACTTAGTTTTCACTTAAATGTTCCCGCTCACCGTTGGCACTCCTTTTGTGGAGATCATCCTTTCCATTTTTCCAGCTTCCGCCAGTGGCTGTCTTCCTAGCCGAGGAGCTCTTGCTGGCATTCAGCTTTCCTGAGCTGTTACTCGACATTGAACCATCCTCACTTGGCAACCTCCTGTGGTATCCATGGCAACACAGAGAGGAGGTGAGGAATTTAGTCTCAAAGGCACAAACAGAACAACATGTCATGGGTAGTAATTCCAAAATACATTCAATAAATGATTATAAACTGTAATTATGTCGGATTTAAAATGTTTGATGAATAGAGTATCCTATTTTAATGTTATTCATGCAAGAACTAAATGTGAAAATAAAGAGAGAAAAAACTCAAATGAAGGGTTAATAGCCTTTTATTGTTTATTATTAGTAGTACTTTAAACACTTCTGTTGTTCATAGCAATATTTTGTCGTAAGAGCCCCAAACTCGAGATTATTCCTTCAACAACATCCAAGATATCCCTGAATTAGCAAAATCACAAAATAAAAATGCATGTGAATTTTTAAATTGATCTTTTGAGAAATTTTTAATAATACATAATACTACTGAATTTTTCAGCTGATAGGCTTTCTCAGATTTTGAATAGGGCTGCCACCAATGAAATATAATGTTGTTGTTTTTTGCACTCTGAAAGGTTGCTCTAAGCTTAGCCATTACTTCCGAAGTTGGCAGAGTTGTTCAAAAGAAATTCAGAAAGTGAAAAGACATAAAAAGTAATTATACACTACAAAAATGATCTGTTAGTATTCATTCATTATCGGTAGCACATATCCTCACTAGAGTGTTCAACCAGCCTACCCTGCATGTTTTAGGGATGCGAGGAAACCATAATACCTGGAGAAAACTCAAGGAGGCCTGAGAGAAATATGCAAATGCCACGCAAGAAAGTCGGAGTCCACTAGGATTAAATCTTGAGCTCAATCGATTACATGCAAACCATTCTTCCACCTACCCCCTTATCTTAATAAATGTTATGTTAACAAATGCCAGTTTATTACGTCGATAATCAATGGTTGTGAAACAAAATTCCCCAGAAAAAGGAAACTCATCCTTTAACTTATATCATAACCAGTGCGTTTTTCAGCTAATGCAACTTTAAGCATTTTTTATTTATTCCTTTATTGCCCCTGAGCGCATGTGAACTGTGCACAACGCACAAAACATACAGGCGTATTCACCCATAAAAAAACACGCAGATATACACACTGCCTTGAGCCATGTATACCAAAATAGGTACACTATGTGGCAGGCATATCTAGTCTACAAGTGGTGTGATGTGCACATATTCTGTAGATCAGACATCAAGAGCCTCTGGCAAGGCTAACACAAATACACACAAACACACACTATTGCCAGTGTAGCGGTCAATACACAGAGTCACATTTGAAATTATGTGGTCAAAGGCAAAGTGCTGCAAGCTTAAAAGAAAAAATACAATGCATGCTCGATGAAACTTTGAAGAGTGCCAAAAGGGCTGTAGTTACACATAATCAGCTATTTGTCCATGTTTTGAATAAAAGTGTGGAATGTTATTGTGATGATGGGGTCATTTTGTATTCTCATTGCTAGGTGTCAGAAAAGTTATAGAATAATGTGTTAGGATAAAAGCCATGGCAGATGTGTTACTTGCATGATGCAAGACACACGGGAGGCGACGTTCCTTACGTTCAAACCATTTTCTACGGCAGTACTACGCATAACCCCTCGCGGCGAAACGACACGTGGCAAATAGTGCTGGAGCACGTGCAGTAGCAAGTATGTGACAATAATATAATAGGAAACAGTTCAATTTCTGTTGCCATCACTGCAACCGACAAGCAACGGGTTTGTTGATCGACAAATCACCTGAGAGGACACTGGCCAACCCAAATGTTATAGAATAACAGTGTGCATCATTTTAACAATTTTGTTTCTGGACGAGCAAATCAAGTATACTGATATGAGATCGGCTATGTCAATTGGTATAAAAGTAATATATTACCACACCTATGTTTTTATACATCATATATTTATCTAGTTATGTATGTATGTACGTACGTACGTACGTACATACGTATGTATGTATGTATGTATGTATGTATGTATGTATGTATGTATGTATGTATGTATGTATGTATGTATGTATGTATGTGTGTACGTACGTACGTACGTACGTACGTATGTATGTATGTATGTATGTATGTATGTATGTATGTATGTATGTATGTATGTATGTATGTATGTATGTATGTATGTATGTATGTATGTATGTATGTATGTATGTATGTATGTATGTATGTATGTATGTATGTATGTATGTATGTATGTATGTATGTATGTATGTATGTATGCATGTATGTATATATTTTTATTTATTGATTTTATATAAATCCTTAAATATATATTTTAGTTGGAAATGGCCAATGTACTCTTAGTACTAATATTAAAACAAGCAATGAAGCATGCAACACGAGTACATCGATGTTGGTGCAGATCAGTCTGCAAAAAAAAGTGTGGCATGCTCTATAAAGGGAAATAAAATCCAATAACCATATGTCAAGTTTTATGTGGCGATGCTCATTGATGGCCTATCGAAATACAGCCAGACCTGGCAGGATGTTGAGGCTGTCATCGTGACTGGCCTAAAACCAAGTTGTTCCATGCTCTTAGTTTTTGGTTTTTCCATGCTGGCATATGTATTCTGCATGTATTTTGTTTCCCTCCCACATAACCTTAAGACTCTCAATCATCCATAACTTATATGCAAATTGGGAGGCTGGCAACAATTTTAGGCTCCACCTTTTACTCGCCCAAATTTCAATTCAGTTTGCCTTCAGCAAACCGAGAACCCTAACATGTCAAGTGTTATAGATGGATGGATGTAAATCTGAGGGTTATTTTTGTAACGTTCCTGAACAACATAAATACAAACACAAGCATGCTGTTACAGTTACAGTTAGTTTTGAAAATCTAATGATCCAGAAACATCAAAATCCAGTGAATGCTTGGTTTCTGTCGTCAAAGTCTTCTGATATCATTCGACTTTTTGCTAAATATTGATTCTGTTTAGCGTATTTGAGGCTTTTTTTCTATATTAAAAACAAGAATGTTTTTTCCTCTGCTGAAAGACTGGCTTCATATTGGTGTTTTATGGTGATAATCAAAATAGCAGCTGTTGTGACAGAGCCCATTTCACTGAGAACATGTGTATCAAAGAGCAGTTGTTAACTTACCCTCCTTTGTGTATGTCAGCAGATGGTGGCCTCTTGTTGCCAGTCCCATCCTGGTACACTTTCTTATCCAATGACATTGACAGGGGGGCATCTCTTACAGGCAGCCCCAGAACCAAAGTGTCCTTGTTTAAAGAGATGGTCTCATCACCACTTCGGCCCATATGTTTCTTGGCATAGTCAAAACCCTGAACAGGCTAAAGTAATAGAAAAAAACAAGAGTACAAGTAATTATTCATACGGGAGAGGTCATAAAAATATTTGCATTAATTTACTCTAAGGAAATAATGGTCAAAGAAAGACAGCAAAAAGCCCATGCTCTACAACAGGTGTGCCCAACTCCAGACCTCAAGGGCTATTGATTAATGATTATTTTCAACTTTTTATAAGTAATTGTTTGTACAGGTCAGCGTTTGCCATCAAATGCACCATACAGCAGAAATGAACAGTCATATTTGAAATGTGACAGAAATGTGTGCAAAAACTATTTAAACTAAGGCCAGGCTCATGCATTTAGGAACCCTAAAACGAAAATTACACCATTATTTAGTAAATCCTTCTTTGCAGAAATAACCTCTAGATTTTGGTTGTCGGTATTTTTGATCATTCTTTACAAACATCTCAATTTCAGTCAGGTTTGATAGTTATTTTAGCTTGAAAAGCTGACTTTAACTTCACACTAAATCATCTCACAGCACACAGTTTTAATACCATTTTGCTATTGGCCGGACAGCCAGAGTCATTGCCGGAAATAATGTAACGCAAGGTCGTGCTTTATCGTGCATGACTCCTTAATCTAGTTAGTTTCAGTGGTGGCCAATGATTTTACTTCACTCCCCAGGAAATCCAATACTTTTATCAGAAAAAATGGCTAATGTAGGAAATTGCTTCAACATGAACACAGCCAATGTAAGCCTCGTAGTTTTCTGTCGAACAAGCGGTGGTTTTAATGAATTGAGCACAGAGGGAAATGGATAAGCCAGTAAGTATTCTATTATTTTGATCAAAACATTTTATTGAAGACTTCTTTGACCAAGAGACACGTGGCTAATGAAAAGTCCTTAACCATGAGATGGGAAGCCGAAATGACAAGTCTTGGGCCCCAAATCGCTGTTTTAATCATTTCTAATGATAAATTCTTATTTTTCAATCGCTATAGTTGCTTGTAAAGATGTTGCTAATAATACTTGCCAATACAATGGAATGCCATCATTACTGTTTGCCATCTCATTCTAGTAATGAGACAATTTGACATTGTTCAGCTGATGAGTTTTTCCTATTGTCCTAAAAGGTCTGAAATTTTTATACCACATTTGAACCAAAGAGTGTAATTTGATCTTTTGCAAAAAGAAAACCAAACAAAACAACAGCAAAAACTGGAGACATAAATAAAAATAGTAAGAGTAAAAAAACTACTGATAGAATGTATTATTCTTGTTTTTTTATTTATATGGGGTATTAAAATGTCCACAAATTATTTTGAATAATTAGAACAGAATGTGGGCTTCAATTTGTCTTATGAGTCCTGATCTGCACCGGTTTGCACATGCTAACGAACTATGCACAGTTTTGACATTTCAGCACATATCCCAGGTGGTTTTCTGGAGCACTTTACTCTTTCTCTAAAAGCACTGGGCAAGAGAGAAAGAAAATAAATGTCACCGAACAGACACAATATTTCTGGTGCAATAGCAAAATCTGGGAAAAGTTTCCATCCATTACTACTTTTTTTTCAATGAAGACAAGGCTAGGGGATTGGGCTAACAAGGTCAACTTTTGATGGATATGCTTTAAAATTGAATAACCACTTATGAACTAATGAATATGAGGGCTGGCCTGATTGTAGGAGAGTCACTGCATCGGCAAGTCATTTAGCCCCCTATTTGCTCTGGGGCTTTACTCCTAATTGCATTTTTGAGCTGTTTGTGGGTGTTTTTGTCAATTATGTGTATCTTATGGTACCCAGACGTCTGGTCGAACGGACGTTCGGTCTAAGGGACGTTCGGTCGACGGGTTCCCTGCCGGACATTTGGTCGAACTGACGTTTGGTCGCCGGGTTCGTTTGGTGCCAAATTATAATCATGAGAAAGAGAGAGACAGAGTTTACTGTTGAAAGCGATCAACCAGGTGCGAGCCAATCCGGCGATGAATAACATGTACACACCCCCCAATAATAGGCAACCCCCCAATAATAGGCAATTATTGGTAATTTTGATATTAGATATTAATGCTTTGACATTTACAAAGTCTCTCTCTCATGATTATAATTTTGAGAGCGAGAGATTACCTGGTTGATCGTTTTCAACAGTAAACTCTCGGCCTCTCTCATGATTATAATATAAAAAAAGCTGCAATTGTAATGCATTTGTCAGGGTAAGACAGAAACTGGGGAAGAACTATTCAAAATAAAAAGGTGTGAATGACATATTCTTGAGTACCTATTTCCTCGATGGAAGGGGGTAATTGAATGGACTCTCATTGGAGGCTCTAAAATGGCATGGTAGACATCCAATTGTAAGAAAACAATGGAAAATCTACAATACTTCGCAAACACATCACATTCCAAGTCAGGTGTGAAGAATAGAAAAAGAGGCGAATACGTATTTTCCTGAAACCTCTAATGCGTTGACTCATTCTTTGCCTCGCCCCCATTTCTCTACAATATGGCACAGAGAAAGGAAAAAGAAGCTCAGATCATTTTCCTTTTGCAAAACATAGCAGATGAATCCCAGAATTTTTTCTTTGCTTCCTTTTTCTATTTCGAGCCGCTCTAAAATAGGATGCTTAATGTATTCGATGATGCATACTAAATCTTGAGTGCATGTGAGGTTAGGCGGCGTGGGCATCAGGCTGACAGCATTGTTAATAATTCATCCGTAATATACACCACTGTGCCATAAGATAACCTTTTAACACGTGGCTGAGTGTCAGGGAAATTGATACATACTCGTGTAGACACAAGCACGCATTGGTGAGAGCGCTCACAAGGTTTGTTTCTTTTTTATGTGGAAAATGCATTGAGAGTGCAAACATTAATTTGCTTGAGGGTGTTCACTGTTTCTGAGGGTGTTGAGCTTTGTGTGTTTATAACAAATGGAGCACTGTGTGTGGGGGGTGTAGCGGAAAGATACATTTGTATTTCTCAATAATGTAAATCCCATTAACATATAACGTGGTCAAAGTGCATAATCCATTTGAATTTGTCTCCCCTTAAAACTAAATTAAACTGTTTTTGAAAATCTATTCTGATTAATTGATCATGCTGATCAGGCTAGTACAAATACAACTAATCTATGATCTTATCGACTCCAGATGAATATTGGTGTCCAATCACCCTACCATTCATGTCTATGGAATGTGGAAGGAAACCGGAGTACCCGTTGAAAACCAATGCAGGCCCAGGGAGAAAATGCAAACTCCTCACAGCTGGATTTGAACACAGGAAAAAAACAGGATGCCGTTTATACATTATTTTATAAAGCACCACCATTGTAAAACAGTTAGTTTTTCTTGTTTGGTGTGTGGAATGAGTAAGAAAAAGACAAATAACAATAGTTATAACCTTGAAAAAGTAATTTTGTCTTTCCACTGATTCTTCATAACAATGATTATCTTTCTTTACTTCCTTTGCCTTCATAAATTTGTGCACCCCTCGAAGCAAAAAGAAATATTGTTAAATATGTCTGAAAGGCTCCCAATAAATGCCTCTGATACTACTGACCACTTTCTGCATTAAACAGTATTTTTTACGTATATAGAAAAGAAATGGCTGAATGTTCAGACCATCTGTATAAAAACATGTGCATATATATATATATACAGTGTTCCCTCGCTACTTCGCGCTTCAGCTATCGCGGACTCAAAGCTTCGCAGATTTTTTTCAGGAAAAAAAAAATAATAAAAAATGTAAAGATATTAAGCTCAAATTATAAATTACATAATTTTACAAGAGATGGAAACAAAATATTCAATATGAATTAGTAATTGCATCAAAAAAGGCCAAAGAAATGGTCAATAACATGGTGAGAGTTCAGGAATCGCATTGATGATGTCATGGCTGTTTACACCCTCTTGCTACTGTGACAGTGAAATTTCCCGAATACGGGATGAATAAAGTTATCTAATCTAATATAGTGTCAAAAAGGAGCTTCTCTTTCAGTCTAATTTTAACTCAGACAGCAGCTTGATGAGGTTGAGCAGATGAGATGTTCCCCCAGCAGCTATATTGATTTAGTTCAACACTCCCAGTGTTGATGACTGAAGCACACCACTAAGCTGCATGCACTAACACGTGATTTGATGGGCTTGCTCTTAGACAAGATGGTATACCATGCTCAAATCTGTGAATATTAATAGCTGTGGTGTCTGTTATGTTGTTGATCACGTTAGTAACTAATGCAGACTAACATAATCTAACGCAGACATTGGTAAACTACAGCCAGAGATCCCTATTGCCCTTTTATGTGTCCAAACCTTTTGTAGAATTTCATTGTATTCACTTATTATTTGATGCATTAAACAGGCTAAAATTAGTACTACTTCATACATGCCAAAGCCGCCAAGGTTAACCAAACCATGGACACGCTCCCACCAGGGTGTGAAGCCCACTGAAAGATGTTTTTTGATAGTTTCCTTTATTTTAATTCATTTCATGAAGCCATTTAAATTGCAAAGACGAAGACAGTGTTGCATTGGGATTCAGTAACTTGCTCAAGGATGATTAAATGATGTCACCAGGGAGGGGAATCCAACACAAAATCTCTGAATTAGGCAATGACTATCTTAGCACTGAACCACGCCTTCCTAAGTGTCTGTTCACATGAACATCCATCGATAGTTTTCCAGATGTCATATTTTAGGACGCATTGTGGCACTGGAGTCAAACCGTTTTGCCCACCCATGAAGAAGCTTAGGTTTTAATAACTTCCTATGGCATAAGGAGCCATTTCACAGAATGGAGTGTCTCTGCCTATTACCGCTTCATGTGAGTGTACATACACCAGTCTCACAGGGAACACTGTATTGACCTTCAAGTTTAATCGTTCAAACATGATTGATGTACATACTGTATGCTTGTGTGCACAAATATGCCAATGTAATTTCACTGAAGCATAACGCTAAGAGTCAATTGTCTGTCCTATGCTATTATCCGTGGGTATGTAGAATGTGTGACATTATATCGTTCCAATGAAGAGAAACAATGACTGAAATATTGTACTCAATACTGATGCCGGAATGATGATTCCCACTCAGGGGTGCAGTGATTGAGAATGGTTGTCAGTCTTTGTGTGTGCCCTACCAATGGTGTGGAAAAAAATAGTCCTACCACATCTATTTGAGTTTGACTTAATTGTGTTTACGTTTTTAATTTACAGTACAAAAGTGTTGACAATTAGTTCATCTGTATATATTTTTGGAACCATAGGTAGAAAGATCCCTTGATATTAGTCTAAAAAATGTGCATATGTTGGTAGAAAAACAAAAATCTAGTTTAAATAGTTAAAGTAAATGTGAATATGTTAAATATAAATTCTAATTTAATGTTCATTCCATTATGAAATACTACTGATAGTAGCTTTGTATCCCAATTGTGAAGGAAAAGACCCTTCCATGCAGTGAATCAGCTGTACTTTAATTTTAATTTGCCACTAGCTCTTCCTGAGCCAAATTTTAATTAAATATTCATGTCGTCTATGTGTACAAGCTCCATGTTGAAAATGTAGTTAGGTCAATACCACTGTGCAGGAGACAACCTCACAGAAATTCATTAACGTAACAAAATAAATGACATATTAACATAAGTGCTGTAACTGTAATGGTCAAATAAAGCTCTAATAAAGTTGTGTTTTAAACACTCTGTTGGTTAGCTTGACTTGTTTTGACGTACATTTTTGAAAAAGATAAATATTACAGTACAAGACATACATTTTCTGTACATATGCTGGAATGCACTGCAAAGGGAGACAAAAAACACAACGCGAGATATGGAAAGTTGCTCATTTTTTTATCTGTAACCTAAAACTACCATTTCTTTGTGGCTAGTTAATTGATTATATATGGCAATAGTTAAATGGACTTTTTTTGGAGAAAATCCAGGACTACTAGCTGAACCCAAGAGAGAGTAAATCCATTGTCTTAAAAGATAGGCCATGTATAAACAAATGATGCGTATTGGGCAGATATTAGGCCTCAATTCTATTCATGTTTATATGAGGTGGTAAAAAATGACTGTTGACGGTCAAAATTAAACCCATCTGGCTACTTTTACAGGGATTATGTTTAAACCAGACAGTTGACAATAGCCTATAACTTTAAATCTAAAGGAACAGACTGCCAATTTTACACACAATTTACATTCACTTTCACATTTCCTTATGGCCACTCAAAGTCTTTGACACCTGGCAATCTCTTATAGCCACTGAGGGTGATGGATCAAGATGTGTTCATGGAGCGGCAGTCACATGCATGATTTCACTCACTGACAGCAACAAAAGCAGCACAGCATAGCATTATACTACTATTGAATAGCGCACAACATTTACTCTTCAATTAATCCTGTGTCTAAGACAGTACCTGATGGTGGTAACTGCCCTCTCGTCGGTATGAGGTCTGAACAGGAAAGAGTCAAGGGGAAATGGTGTGGAAGGGATTAATAGGTTATAGGAAAGAATAAAATTAAAAACACTCAGTCATATCAAAGATTTCGCCAACAACTTTGAAATAAAAAAAACAAACAAGGAAAACTATGGTTAGACCCTTTCTGAATTGAGCTGGTTTGTGAAATAACAGTGCCGCTAGTGTGCGGACACATTGTGTTTCGGAAAAATAATATAAAAATGTAAATATAACATAATTACAGAAACATTTACCGACAGCACATGAGCTGTAAAACTCTAAAAACTGTAATGGACAACGATTTTTAAAAAATTAAGTTAATTTTGGACGTAGGATTTGGAAAATTAATTTACAAGACATATGTACTATTTAAACATCATGCAAAAACCTACATTATATAAAATAGTCTTTTTTTTTAATGATCCATTTTATTTGTCTAAGTTGAGCCCAAAATATTGGTGGAAGTTTTCAGTAAAGGTAAAGTATTTAGCATACTTGCGATGTACTCATGCATGAACGTGTGACTATAACAACATTTCTCTCATGTGATCAATATGGTATACAATTATCTCTTCAATCATCACTTATCATAACCATAAATAACTGTTTTTGAAAGTCAAGCTGTGTATTGAATACTTTGTTGTTGTTTTTTTTAAATATGTGCAAGTCAAACCAGTCAGTAGAATTTACATAACACACCCGATGCAGAAATGGATTCTTTTAATTAACCTCTGAATGCTGAACGCTCGAGTTTTAAAGGGCAAATATAACCCAAAGGTTCCCTTCTAGTGCAATGATCCTTGCTCATCTCCTCTCTGCTCATTAGTCTTTGCAACATGCATGATTAGCAATGACCAAGGGCTATTGGGCAGTGAGAAAAATAAATGAGCTAAGACCCACACAGATGGGATTCCATTTTCTTGTCCTGGAGGGACAACTTAACACAATCACTCCACTGTGTGATGAGTCACACGTTTAGGTTATGCAATTTTTATGAATTGAGAAGTGAAGCATGTTTTAGTAGTGTTTATCAAAGATGGGGATCAACAACCTCGGGATGTGAATGTAATCTTGAGACTTTCTTACCTTTGAACGGCTTTTGAAGGTTCTAAAGGCACCAGCTTTGAAGATGACCCTGTTCCTCTTACACAAAATGAAGACCACCATGCCGATTACCACAATCAGCAAGAATAGAGGTGTGAGGATTGCTATGATCCACAAGTTACTCTGCGGCATCTTCACCACAGCTGCACATAAATAAGAACCGTCATTAGCATGTGGAATTGGATGAATGTCAAACAGGAAAGGCAGCGCTGGGACAGCCTCAAACACACCGAAGAAAGTATTCTAAGAATATATAAATATATGTATGTATATGTATGTATGTATATATATATATATATATATATATATATATATATATATATATATATATATATATATATATATATATATATATATATATATATATATATATATATATATATATATATATATATATATATATATATATATATATATATATATATATATATATATATATATATATATATATATATATATATATATATATATATATATATATATATATATATATATATATATATATATATATATATATATATATATATATATATATATATATATATATATATATATATATATATATATATATATATATATATATATATATATATATATATATATATATATATATATATATATATATATATATATATATATATATATATATATATATATATATATATATATATATATATATATATATATATATATATATATATATATAAAGCGCTTACACTTCTGAATTTTGGACAGCACTGTGGTGCATGTGTGCGTCAGCCAAACTCAGGTTTCCTATTTAATTTTTCATGCTTCTTTTTACAAGATCTGTAAACCAGTAAGGTAATCACATGAAGATGGAGGTGGGGGGGGCAAAGCCCAGTGATTAAGTGGTTAGCGCATCGGCCTTACATCTCTGAAATTGAGGGTTCAATTCCAGGTTCGGACCATCCTGTGTGGAGTTTGCAAGTTTTCCCTGGGCTTGCCTGGGTTTTCTCTTGGTATTCCGGTTTCATCCCACAAAACATGCATGGTAGACTGGTTGGTCATTTTAAATTGCTCCTACGTATAAGTGTGAGCTTGAATGGTTGTTTGTCTTCTTGTGCCTGTAATTGGTTGGGATGGGCTCTAGCAACCGCACGACACTTGGGAGGATAAGCAGTATGGAGAATGGATGAAAAAAGGGGATGGCGAGATCCTATGTCACGCTTAAGAACAGGGACATACATTTGCATGCCAATTCTATGAGCTCTTTCATTGACTGCATTCATCAGGTGGATTTTTTTAAATGCATACTGAAAAGCCATTAGAGCATTGTATTCAAAAGGGAGTCATAAACTGCACATACTGTGGCTGTGTGCTGTGTTTGGTAAATTGTGTTCAGATGTCTTAAGCAGGCCTTCAAATTGGTAGTATGCATTTTAGGACTGTTAATAATCTAGTCTGACAGAGGCCCTTTACATTTGCATAGGTTCCAAACCTGACCGTTGGGGAAGATAAATGCCTTATTTTTTGTGTTAGGCTCCAGTTAATAAACCATAGCTTCTAAGAAAACAGATGGAGGAAAATAGATTGGAAAGGACATCAAGTACTCTTCAGCTTCAACATGAATAATATTGAAAGAGAACATGAAAAATCTCCGGGACCACTCAATGGCACTATTTCTCCTGAACACAAATACAAAGCAGCTAAATCAGTGGTCCCCAACCACCAGTCCGCCAGCCGACTTGTGCGGGTTATACTTGAAGTGACAAACGTTGTTTTAAAAATAATAATAATAATAATAATTATAATCCTGCATCGACCCAACCCCCACACAATTTTTTCTTTAGTTGTCGTCCTCCCCATTAATCGGTCCGTGAAAAAGTAGAAAGAGCTTTTTCAGTCCATGGTGAGAAAAAGGTTAGGGACTGCTGATCTAAATGATCACTCCTTAGTCTTAGATCATTTTGAGTTGGTCGTATAACAAGGCAAAAGGACCCTTCACCATACTATATATAAAATCCATATATACCAAAAGGCATGAATGATGTACTGTAGCTAGTAATATATTTTGAGAAACATCTGAAATATGATTGAGGATCTGCTTTACCCAATATTTCTAACAGATACAGTATGAGAATATTGACAAAGTTCCCCATTAAAATCGTCTTGAATTAGTGATTTCGATTGAAATAACCTTAAAAATCTGACATAGTGTACATATACAATATGGTCAGACGTAATTGTAAGCAAAAGAGCTCTTTGTGCTTCATCATCTAACAAGATAATCATGTTTTGCATTATTATTGGTTCCCACAATCTCCACCTATAGGTATTGTACCTCACCTTTAAAGAACATCTGCTGTAGAGCCATCTTTGTCATATACATCCGCCCTTTAACTGAACCATTTCTAAATTCAAGACACACTGTATCAATAAATATATAGTGGTTATGGCATGTTTGTTCTTGTTCATTCCTTATCGGTAGTTAACATGATCAAGCCAAAAGTGAGGAACAAGTGATGCAGAGAACTCCTCTCCCTCCTCTCCATCTGCTTAAGCTCATGTTGTATTAATGTACATTATGTTCACAACGCAGCATCTTTCTACTGATTTCTTTGGAGGCTTCTCCTCCTGCCCATCTCTTCAAGTTAAAGATAACAGTGTTTTTATCGACTGGTATGTCTGGGAATTAATGTACCACCGAAGTAAAAGTACTGGGCTCCATATTGTAAGGGTTAGCTATAAGTGAAAGGCTGGTAATATTCAGTTTGTCAAATATGTCAATATATAACTGTCTCCTAAAATGTAAGACTTTTTACAATTACCTTATGTTATTATGTTACAATGAATGAAAATGAGTCCATGTTTTTGAAGGGCAAGTTGAGTTTGTAATTAGCACTGTCACCTGCATACAAACGAATGTTTTCTCCGACGTCAAACTCGTTTACTTCTTTTTGGAGAGCTAACAAGTATGAATATGTCATAAATAAATGTCATAAATGTGTCTGGCCTGGGAAGACGAACTTGTGGAGAAGCACTATACAATTTCGACATACGCTGCTGAGGGTATGATGACTACTAGGCTTTTTGTCAAGTCAATGATGACGACAATGCCTATGTCTGATTTTTTTCATTTTTCATTTTTCATTTTACCAATGCAAAGGGCAAATGAAGTGGGGAAGCGAGACACCGACCTGTTGAATGCCTTATGGAGTTGAAAACCAGTCATTCATTTATTTTCTGAACCGCTTATCCTCAAAATTGTCGTGGGGGGGTGCTGGAGCCTATCCCAGCTAACTAAAGGCACCAGGCTGTGGACACCCTGAATTGGTGACCAGCCAATGGCAAGGCACAAGGAGACGGAGAACCATAAACGCTCACTCATACCTAGCGGCAATTTAGAGTGTTTGACCAGACTACCATCGATATTTTTGGGATAGGAGAGAAAACCGGAGCCCCTGGAGAAAACCCACACAGGATCAGGGAGAACTCCATCATCCATTGGGCCATCAGTTAGGAAATAATATAACACAATAAATGATACAGGTTCCTTATTATTTACATGAACATAAAATATAGCATTACTGAGCATTTTTAATAACAGATAGCTCATTATATCCTAATTAACAGAATCAAGTACTTTCTGAAAACCTATTAAACAGACAAAAGCGAACTTTCCTTCTCGTGCTTTGTTGCAGTGAGTAGAGAATAAGTATTTCTTCTTCCTAAATCTGTTTTGATTGTTAGAAATTAGATTTTTGAATCCAAATAAACCATCAAGGTCGCATTAAAAACACTGAAATGCAGTTCTTGATTGAAATTTCAGTAGATTTAGTTCATCATTTATCAAGATTCTGAGATCTAGCACATGTTTAGTTACAGAATAAACTTGTATCAATCATTGGGGGACAAAAATCTGCTCATAACATACTGACATGACACTGAAATTATGAAGAAATGGAAATAATGTATATTGGATTGGATTGGATTGGATAACTGTATTCATCCCATATTCGGGAAATGTTGTTGTTGCAGTAGCAAGAGGGGGTATCAGCTGTGGTGTTGGAAAGCTGAACTGTTCCCGACTGCATTGCTTGAGTGCTTCATATTTTTAAAGCCCAATTCCAGTGTTGTTTGAACAGAGAGTATTGTTTCGTGTATAAAAAACTGTAATGGGTCACTTCAGTTTGAGCACCAGAACATAAATGGGCACGAGAAGGTGCAATAACTTGACAACTTTCCCCCAAACCAGCTACACTCATTCCAATTTTTATATAGTTCAAGTGCTGCCCAAATCAAAATAGTATTTATAGGTCTTTTTTTTAAAGAAATGTACTCAGTTTCCAGGTGCAGAGCGTTTTTTTAGTAAACAAAACTCAATATACTACATTAATAAATGAACATAAACTTACGTTCAGCCTGCACTTGCACAAAATAACCCAGAGTCAGCGCCATGGTCTGGGAATCAAGACTGCTCAACGTCTTGGCTGCCGTGGTTCCAGTGATGGGCGCACCATTTAATTGTGCATAATATGTCATCTCTGCTGGGTTCTTGGGACCTGGCAGTCGACGCATCTTCACCATCTGAGAAGGAAGGATTTTATTTATTTATCAAATGCTTGATCTTTTGGTATATATGTATTGTAAATTGAAGTCACATCGACCATATACATTTATTTATTTTAGATATTCATCTTTTGCCGTTGTTTTTTTTGTATGGATGTACTTTTGCATGTACATTTGCTTTTACATTTTGACCCTTGGTCAAATGCTTTGAGACACTTTCTCATTGAATTGAATTGAATCAAAATTAATGCTTTTATATTCAATATACAATTATAATGAGATTTAAAGCTCTCACCACAGAGTGCAGAAATACCAACAGACAAACTCAAAATAAATAAATAGATTTAAAAAACAAACAACAACAATATATATATATATATATATATATGTATATATATATATATATATATATATATATATATATATATATATATATATATATATATATATATATATATATA
Source organism: Stigmatopora nigra (assembly GCF_051989575.1). Lineage (NCBI taxonomy): Eukaryota > Metazoa > Chordata > Actinopteri > Syngnathiformes > Syngnathidae > Stigmatopora > Stigmatopora nigra. Next base: position 18,163,831 of record NC_135509.1, on the reverse strand, counting down.
TATATATATATATATATATATATATATATATATATATATATATATATATATATATATATATATATATATATATATATATATATATATATATATATATATATATATATATATATATATATATATATATATATATATATATATATATATATATATATATATATATATATATATATATATATATGTCTCAACACTGTACACACCTATATTGCATGGACATGGGCACATCTTCTTTCCAATGGGCCATTTGTAACTTGTAATAATCTTTAATAAACTCAACACATTACTACAACCAAGGGCACCACTATTAAAAAAATGCATTTGTTTTACATAATTTCGTCCATTTGTGGTATCTTTATATTGTGGTGTCCAGCAGGACACTTTGCAGAGCACTTCCAATAACATTGCAACTCCATGTGAAATGACAGAAAAATACTTTTCTATTCTTGTTCTATGGTGTGTTTGTCAACTGTAGCTGAAAAAAAAACACCCTAAAAATACATTTAATAAAATGAAATGAACTGATTCATCCATCAATCCATTTTCTACACCACTTATCCTATTCAGGTTTTGCAATGTGCTGGAGGCTCGGACTTTTTTTAGAAGGTGGTATAAGCTACATGTAGATTTTTCTCAATACTGTATAACCAACCATTTTCCAATGTTTTCACATCAGACCAGGCCCTCTAATATGTATGTTCAATGTAAATTAGATATGTAGTTGTTGGCTCTGGAATATACAGACCAATCCATACACATGCAATATTTATGTCATCATAAAGTGAAATAAAACACCACTGTTTGGCGAAACAAACAAGAGAGGTGATTTAGCAATGGCAGATAAAGATGGAAAAATAGCTTTTGCTTCTTGATACTGCAACTAAAGCTATTAGTCTGAGAGTAATTACGGCTCCGGTAGAATAAGATTGTCAAATTAGCCGTATCTACTTCTGTGAAAAATGCAATAGGTGACGGCTTGTCACACAGCATAAATTCAAGAAATACGAATACCTACACAAAAATCATCCTGAATGTGATTTAGGTCAATCTAATTTAAAAGAAAAGATCATAGATGATGTTATGTTTTTTTTTTTTTTAGCTCAGTTGCAAAAGTTTAACCTAACACTAAAAGTATAAAATCGGTCATCTATGATTGCCCATAAAAGCTTTTGAGTGTGTAAAGCATAATACCAGAAGGAAAGCATTGTCATCCTAATTTTCACAACTTGGAGCACACGTAATAAATAATTCACACTTTTGAGGACCTTTAAGCCTCCTCCCGCTGTGAATGAGGAAGACCATTTTGGCAGGGTGTTTAACAATGTGGTCGTTAAACAAAAGACAAAGCACAATTTTACTAAACTTTCTGACAGTATATTGTCATTACACTGGCGTAAATGCGTATATATATATATATATATATATATATATATATATATATATATATATATATATATATATATATATATATATATATATATATATATATATATATATATATATATATATATATATATATATATATATATATATATATATATATATATATATATATATATATATATATATATATGTGTGTGTGTGTGTGTGTATGCAAGCAAATATCTCATCTCACCGCTTTACCCTCACTATCTCAGCTGACTTTGGGCCAGAGGCGGGGGACACCCTGAATCGGTGGACAGCCGATCGCAGGGCACAAGGAGACAAACAACTATTCACACTCACATCCATACCTAGACGCAAATTAATCTCCAATCAGCCTACCATGCATGTCTTTGGAATGTGGGGGGAAACCGGAGAACACAGAGAAAACCCACGCAGGCCCAGGGAGAAAGAACATGCAAACTCCACAGAGGTGGACCGACCTGGATTTGAACCCAGGACCTCAGACCTGTGAGCTGTGCTAACCACTCAACCCGCCAGGCCGCCCTGTTGTATTTTTATGTTTTGTTTTCTAATTTGCATGTTTAATACAGTCTACTATCCTTTAAAACCTAAATGCAATATGTAATATACAAACACCAGGCCTACCTGTACAGTGTAGCATCCCACTGTTGTTGCGCGTTTGGACCGCAAAGCTTGTGTTCCCTGCCGACCAGCAACATGAAAGAGCTCAGCTAGCCTCTGCTCCATCAAGCTGGCAAAGCTCTGGTAGTTGGCCTCCAGAGAAGCTCTTTCCACATCCTGAATCACTGGGTAGAGAAGCATAAGGATACAGAGGGTTAGGTGATGAAGGCAGTGAAGAAGCAAAAAAGAAAAATGGGCAAGATACATTGAAATTATTTAGGAGATCAAAAAAGTGCATATGAACACTGAATTCTTCTTTTATTGCTGAATTGACAATATACAATCTCATCTAATTTTCTGAACTGCTTTATCCTCATTTGGGTAGCGGGGGTGCTGGAGCCAATCCCAGCTGCCGGGCGGGGTACACCCTGAATCGGTGGCCAGCCAATCGCAGGGAACGCGGAGGGAGACAACCATTCACACTCACACTCATACTTTGGAGTAATTTATAAAGTCCAATCAGCCTAACATGCATATTTTTGGAATGTGGGAGAAAACCGGAGTATACAGAGAAAACCCACGCATGCCCGGGGAGAACATGCAAACTCCACACAGGTGGACCGACCTGGACTTCAACCCAGGACCCCAGAGCTGTGAGGCCAACCCGCTGTCCACTCACTTCACCGGGCCGCAATTGACAATATATTTGATTTATTTTTATCTATTTAACAATCGTGAAGACACACATCCGGAAATAAGCAAACATCAGTGAATGAACTCAAAATATGTGGAAATGTCTCATTCTTGCTCCCACGGGCATCTTCTACCGAAAACGAGGGTTAGAGCTGTGTACAAACGTCAGCATCACTCACACGAGGCCCTGATGTGATGTGAAGCGATCACTTCCTCTGCCCAACCCCTGAATTAAACATCAATAGGTTTTTCACACAAACAGTGTACCTAAAGACACTATGCACACTGTGAAGTGTGAGCTAGCACGCAAGCCAGCCCTTGGGTGAGTTGGCCAGGGGTTGTTAGGACAAATGATCTTTTTTACTCTGTCCCATTTGGTTAGGCTGAGTAAATTTTCATTAGTTTCTATTTTTACTGATGTGTGCCTTCACGCACCTTAACTAGATAAAAATAAATTAAATATACTGTGAATTGCAGCCTGGTAGCGCGAGTGGTTAACGTGTTGGTTTCACAGCTCTAGGGTCCTGGGTTCAATTCCAGGTCATGTCCATCTGTGTGGAGTTTGCATGTTTTCCCCTGAGTGGGTTTCCTCCGGGTACTCCGGTTTCCTCCCACATACCAAAAAAAAATGCATGGTAGACTGATTGGACACTCTAAATTGCCCCTAGGTATGGGTGTGAGAGAGCATGGTTGTCCGTCTCCTTGTGCCCTGTGATCGGCTGGCCACCAATTCAGGGTGTCACCCGTCTCTGGCCCGGAGGCAGCTGGGATAGCCTCCAGCACCCCCGCGACCCTAATGAGGATAAAGTGGTTCAGAAAATGATACGAGATATATAAATGTATACACCCTAATCCTGTTTTTACATAAAACAAAACCAATGCAACAAGAGAGGGAGAACGAACGTTAAGAGGAACTTATAGTCACACATAGCACACAGCGTGCCTTACCTGTCGTAACCCAATAACTTCTGGTTGCAATGGATGTGTTGAGATTGGGGTATTCAAGGGCTGAAGTGAAAGGAAAGTACATTGTTAAAAAGGTTTTAGTTGAAACAGAAATAATATCAACAGTAACTATAATTCAGACTGTTTAAAACATAGTAATTAGTCTTTCAATTTCCCTCTGGACGGGATGTCTACAATTCTAGTGAAGATACTTATTGTCAATCGATTTCTTACTGAAATAGAACATTTGTTTTTTCACTTTATTTTGTGTCTTTTGTACAAAATACATTTCCATTAAACAGTTAAATATACATATACAGTAATCCCTCGATCATCCCGTTTAATGTAGAACAGACATGGCCGCGATAAACAAAACAACGCTAAGTAGAGTCACTCACCACGAATTAAATTGTTTTTTCTTTGTTTTCTTTCTTTTTTACTTCAGCGCTGAGTTTTAGTAACAAGCGGAGGATAGGGGAGTGGGTTCCACTTGCAAAATTCAGCGTGGATTTCATATTTTTATGAAGTTAAAAAAAAATTATAAAAAGAATGTCCCCCAGAAAAAAATGCGATAGTTGAAGCTGCAATAATCGAGGGATTACTGTGGACACACACACATTTATATCCATATCACCCATGCCTAGTACATTGTAAATCAGTACTCGCACCTGTTACTAAGTAGCGAAAGTGAAAGTCAACTGAGTCTCACAAAAGTAATAAAGCCTCTTCATTATTATACAACTAAACTAAAATATACCAATAAAAGCTTTAAAGTTCTTGTTTTTCGGCAATTTACCAAATATTTTGAAGTAATTAAATTAATGAAGTGGCCGGTCAAACATAAACTAGGTCATGAATCATTACAGTGCCCCCCAGCAGGCAGTGGTGTAGAAGGCATGCTACATATGGAGCAAAAGGCTGTCTGACCCCAACAGCACATTGAGCAAAAGAATGACTGAAACAACAACTCTTACATAATAACTACAGGATTTGCATAATTGCAGCAGGCATAAACGAGTCTACTTTAGTACTACAAAACTAGATAAAGTTGCATCATCTCTGTTATTTAAAAAGGTTGGCTCTTTTCACAGACCATTTGCATCCACAATTTCAAATCCAGGAAAATGTGTGCTATCGCTAAATATGTCTAAACTGGCCTTCTTTCTTTCCTCTCTTCTGTTTTTTCTTTCAAGATTCAAACTGAGTCTAGCATTTATTCCCATCGGGGTTTGAACATTGCATTGTTTTTTTTCCTCAAAGTTGAGTGCTTAATAAAACATGAGAAATGTAGTTGCCTAAACTCTTTGAGATCCTCTGTGACTTACTCCACATGCTGTAAAAATAATTGTATTCTTCTAGTGAGCAGCATTGTGGCTAGCATGATCTAACCCAGCCAATCCGAGATCCTGAGGAGGTCCGATTGATTGCTGTCAACCCTCCCAGTTCGAATACATCTGAGGTTCACAATCAACATCAGCCAAGGTAATAGGGGTGTAGATTTAAAACTTTATAATGATACGATACAATAAAAAATGTTCGAAAACAATAGAATATTCGCCAATATTGAAGTCTGCTATCATTCAGATTTAAGTCTAAAGGAATTAAAAAATAAAAACCAATTTTAATATTTTTTATAATTTTGTCAATATATTTCAATAAAAGCCATTATTTTGGCAAAAAACGTGTATATACTATTTGGAAATTAGTATTTATTAATGTTTGCATTTTGATCAATTTCACCTGAAGTTTTTGCAACCCATCAATGCACAGATTCAGATAGATGTACAGAATCAGATCAACATATGCTCACACCCAATTTTATCTAGCAGTGTTGACATCCTTTTAATTATGGTTACAGGTCTTAGGCCATACGATATTTGCCAAATTTCCAATCTGCCACGATTTGATTCGAAACAAGGAACTTTGATCATCGAGCCGTCCCAATCGATTGAACATTACAACCCATGTAGTTAACAGACAAAGTGGGATAGTTTGTACTGTATATTTAGCTTGAGAAAGTACATAATTCTCCACATTCTAATGTCACTTTCCCACCCAAAAAACTAATTATTTATTGTATGTCCTCAAGCAGGAAATTACATTAGTGTGGTTTTTACACTGACCTTTCATTATGTTTCACAAATCATTCATCATTTATAGCTTGAGGTGTTTTCGCTCCTTGTAAATATATCAGATGAAAATAAATGAAAGGCATTTGAGTTTAATAATGTTTAACTAAGTAGCTACTAAACCTTCCGTTGAAATGCTATATGATCACCCAGGTATTCACTCAATATGCACAAACCAAAAGAGAAATAATATGCAGGAGATTTTTCAAAGGACTCTAATCACCTGATATTATCGAGAAGTAACTGCCCGGTGACAAATCAGTACATTTGGAAACTGCAAATGTACATAATGTAACCACATGTCAGAATCTTATTTTATATTATTATACATTTGCTTGCAACAAAGAATGTGATTTGCCCCTGAAAACCTTGATAAGACTAAACAAAGAGAAGCCAAAACACATTGAACTGCTGGGAGTAGACAAAACCAAGAGGATCTAGAACGCCTTGCAGTGCTGGAAATCTGATGTTGGAACTACATCTCCTTGCAACTAAAAATCCAGAAGACTGACTCTTTATGTCTGCGTGAATTTGGAATGTCTAATGGCAAACCTGACATCACAGATCAATATTACTCTATAAAAAGGAAAACATTTGAAAAATAAAATACAGTACAGAAAAGTGTTTTTACGTACGCTCAGCAATGATCAGAGGTGGGTAGAACAGGAAGTAGCCCACTAACTCGGCAGTGAGCTGGTTGAGGAGCCCGCTTGAGATGGTTCCGTTGAGTTCAGTGTCCTGATTCTTGACCACGTACACCAGCGAAATGGAAGGTGAGTTTGGTTCCTGGGCTACGCTTTGGATCTGAAAATTACCAGCAAACACAATAGGTCATTTTAAATGCCTGATAACAAAACGATTACATACAATCAATGTGCATTCCTGGAATCTTGCATGTATTCATATTTGCACTGCACTTTGAGGCAATTTAGAATTCAACTCGACATTTTGTACGGTAAAAGATTGTTTTCTTTTGAATATGTTGCCATAAAGAATGTATAAACCAACACCAAACAGAGTAATGTATTTTCTAGATTAATATGTTTTCATTCGATTCCTATAGAGGGATCTGTGCAGTGATAGCGAAATAACTGAAGTGAATCGCGACACTTAAGTGGGTAGTACTAAAAACTTCCATCAGATTTCACTGTGGTGTAAATAATTCAGAAGATTAATAATAAATGCCTCCTCTATATGTGCCACTTATGGCCTGCATATGTAGTATATCAATGTCAACCAGAGGGAAAGTGATAGGGGAGAAACATGAAATAAAAAATCTGAGAACATAAAAGGGCAAATAGCTCGACTGGTTGAATCAAATGAAAGGACTGAAAAGGGGAATTTAGCTCACGTCAACCAAAGTCCAAAATGATTTGTTAACGCACATTTGATTTGCATGTGGCATTTTTGCAGCATGAAAGAATAAACCACTATACTGTATACCTCCACAGTGAGCTTGTTGTAGGTCTCCAACACTTTGTCCTGAGCCTCGTCAAAAGCGCTTTCCAATCTTTGCTCTAGCATCTGGACAAAACTGCAGGAGTAGATGTTGTCTGTCGGGCTAACAAATCTCAAAACTAGAGGAATGAGATAAGAAAAAGTTAGAGCAGGGTGTAAGTAACATTCAAGGTGTGTTTTCCAATTGCCGGTTCCTGAACATGTTGTTGATCTATTGATTGCCTAAAGCGGGGGGTGGCCAAGTCCGGTCCTCGAGAGCTCCTATGCAGTCTGTTTCATATATCTCCCTCCTCTACCACACATGAATCAAATAATCAACTCATCAGCAAACTGTCCAGAAGCTTCATACCGATCCCGACTATTTGATTCAGGTGTGTTGGTGGAGGGAGACATGGGAGTGTGGATAGCGGCTCTCGAGGACCAGACTTCGCCATCCCTGGCCTAAAGCATAGTCGTCGAACTCATTCTGAAAAGGACCGGTGCAGGTTTTCGTTCCAACCCACCAAGACGACACCTTTTCACCAATCTGTTCTCTTACAACTGTAATCAGCTGATTGCCTCTTTGGCCTAAGTGTCTGTGCTGGTTCAGTAGGGAGAAACACCTGCACCCTCTTGGCCCTTTCTGGAATCAGTTTGACCCTTGTGGCCTAAAGCCTGGAAACCACAGACAATACCAAAGCAGAACTGGGCAATTAATTCCACAAAGGGCCACAGGGAGTGCAGGTTTTAGTTCCAACCCATAAGAGGAAACCTTTGCACCAATCTGGTATCTTAGAAGTGCAATCAGTGGATTGCAGTCGGGTGATTCTTGTTTCAGCAGAATTAAATTGTCTGTGCTGGATCGGTTGGAACAAAAACCTGCACCCACTCCGACCCTCGAGGACCAGATTGCCGAGGTGTGCCCTAGAGTATGGTGGTGAAGACGTAGCTCTCGGCCAAAATGAAGGCGGCTCTTTGCTTCCTGTCATATTTTGTATATACTATGGCTCTTTGCCTCGTTTCATGTTTATCTTATTTTTATTCTCTCTTAAAACACACACATTTATCAGGGCCCATTAAATGTATTATTTTTTGTATGCTGCTTCTTACATAAGGTGTGGCTCTTTGACTCTCACAGTTTAAAATTGTTGGCTGACTGTGTCTAACTTGTTCGCCATCTCTACCCTAGAGGCCTTCAAAGTTGACATCACCATTTTCTGTTGGTTGGCCAGCTTCTGTTTTGTCTTCAATAAGTAAAGAGCATGTTCTCCTGGCTATTGACTTGACATTTGAGAGCATACAGGTACTTTGTGAGCAGTTCCAATGAAAACAAACACCTCTCAGACAGTGTGAAAAGGGTTTTTAAATATGTTACCAACTACATTTTGTTGTTGTTGTTGTTTTTGACATCAACATATAAAATGTGATTGATTGGTCAAAGAAACAATTGTTGTTAACAACCCCACCAAATTTAAATTAGTAATAAAAAATTTAAAAAAATAACAACTATGTTTAATAAGACTTCAATGAATTGTTCCCACTGTTGACCACAGTCGAAGGAAGGATCTGGTCAGTCCATCTCCAGAAATGCATTTAGATTCTTAGGAAAATTACAAGACAGCTACATGTATTGTTTTCCAGAAATGACTGTCATGTGCCACTTATATGTGTAGGCATCTGTTTTTCCACCCTATTTGTTAATCATGTAGATTGTCTTTTTTATCCCCATCTAATTAGACATGACATCCAAGGCCCCATTTGGCATGAGGAATTGTGTTTCTTGAAAAGCTGCCTAAATGGACCGATTTGACTTTGCTTTGATTTAGGAGGGTTTGTATTGGATTTAAGGTATCAAAGAGGCAGTAGAACAGATGTAATGAATAAATCCTAGCTATAGCTCTTCTCTCCTACACTGTGTCCCTTTGGGCATATTCTATCCTTCCCACGAGTTATTCAACTCATTTTCCAAACCATTTATTTTCCATAGGTATATATAATTGTTGCATTTCTGCTACAGACTACTCACAAACAGCTTGAATGATTGCCCCTACATGATTCATGAGGACAAATTTGGGCACCTATAGTGTATGTAGAACATTTTTCAATTCGAATATGATATGTGTATGTATAATCACCAGTTTTCAGCTGGAGGTGAATGCTTGGAAGAGGAATCCATGTTGCCACAGGAACCAGAACAGCCTTAACCAGTGGAATGTGCAGCCTGATGTCAGATAACAACTTGTCGAAGCCATAAACAGTAAGTGCCTCAACCACACTTGAAGAAATATAGACAGTTTTGATACCAGCCACATAATAAACAAGTGTTACATTGTCTGGGTTGGAGTCATCACGTTCCACCTGTAAAAGAACAGGCTAAATTAACATTTGCATAAAAAAAATGATCAGAATGTAAGCACATTTCGCTAATACAGCACTGCATTAAAACCATATTCATTAATTTGAAGGGAAAAACATATCTTACTACATTTCATTACCAACAACTGTAGTATCAGTTGGGTGACACCCTAAATTGGTGGCCAGCCACTTGTAGGTAACAAGGAGACAACCATTCATGCTCACACTCATAGCTAGGAGTTAGTTAAAGTGACGACATTTCAACCTCACTAATCTAATGTAGTAGACACCTACCTTCAATTTAAAACGATTTTGTTGTGCCAATATCCCTGCATGGACAGTGCAAAAAGCCTAGTCCAAATATAGTGTAACATTTAAAAGAAGAGTAAAAACTATACAGGGTGTTGATAACTTTTCAAAGGTGAACAAACAGGTAAATTCAATGAAGTGTTTTGAGTTGCTTTAGGTACCGTTTCCCTTCAATGACTATTTATTCACCTTTAAATGTGGCATGAAGGGGTACTCGTCCTTGACACGACCGAAGAAACTGATTTGCTTGATTTCCCTTCCAGCCTTAATTAAATATAACAAAGCACTGATCAAGGCTTTGAAGTTCTCCAACTTAGTAACATAAAATGTGTTATACACAGATGTTTTTGGATGTTTCTAGTCTTTCATCTTGTTTTCTCTCTCTCTCTCTCTCCTTCCCTCCCTAATGTTTACTTATTAAATTTATCTTGTATTTTTAACGCCAATTTATACAAGGGACGAAAGATGTAAATTAGCCTTCGGCTGTAATGTTAAATGCTTAAGCATATTTATGTATATGTTCATCAATACGTATGTATCGTCCCTTTATTAAATAAATCAAGCTCAGACTTAAGAGGCAAACACTTTCAGGGCCTAAATCAATTTCTCAATTGGATTACAGTAGGTATTCAGTTTTTTTTTACTAAACATTTCCGGGATTTTGCAAACACTATCATTTCCCGTCTGTCTGCTGATATGCGATTGGTCAGATGAGACCTGCAGGCCACAGCGGTTTAGTGTGTCAGCTTGCACTCAGCACTGCATGACAACTAATTTGCAGAAGCAGTGCAGAAGGGAGCATCAAGGTTGTGTGTGTCATGTATCAGAGAGGCACAACATTCTCGGAAGTAATCAAGAAAACGACACGTAGATATCAAAACAACTTCTGGTAGTAATCAATGACGGAGGGCCCGAGTTGTTGCTTTTGTTGTCTTTAAATATGTACAAATGATTAGCCGGCCCGGTGACCTAGTGGTTAGTGCAGACTCGGGCAAACTACGGCTCGTGGGCCACATCCGGCCCGCGATGCATTTTAATATGGCCCGACGATGTTGTGCAAATAATGTATTATTTTTATTTATTTTTTTCCCAAGATGGCGCCGTCACACGGAAGCCAGTGGCAGTAGCTGTGTCCACTCTCATTTGTTTTTTGTGTTTTACAGCCCATCTATCTTTTTATGTTTTTTAAATTACATTTTAATATTTCTTAATACATTCCTTTTTACTTTACTTTGTACTGGGTTAGCGTGTGGGGCTCACAGTTTGGTAGTCGAGGGTTTGATCCTAGGTCAGTCTTCACTGTGTTAAGTTTGCATGTTCTCCCAAGTTGCTTGTGTGTTTTTTCTCTGGGTAGTCCGGTTTACTCCCACTTCCCAAAAACATGCATGGTAGGCATCAGCCTCACAGTTCTGAGATTAAAAAAAAAGATCCCAGTTTCGGACTTTGCAGTGTGGAGTTTGCATGTTCTCCGTGAATTGTGTGGGTTGGTATGTGTGTGTCTGAATGGTTGACTGTCTCCCTGTTGCCCTGCGATTAGCTGGCCATCAATTACTGGGATAGACTTGAGCACTTGTGAGGAAAAGTGATACAGAAAATGAATGCATGAATAATTTGTATTTGTTTAGTTTTTAAATACTACTTTTCACTCATAAAAGCATATAAAATAATACGGCAAATAAAGACAGAGTTTTGGTCAAGATGGCTGGACTGACCTGTGCATAAGCAGTGGAGTCATTGAGGGCTTTCTGCAGTGCATGACTTAATCCTTTAACTAGGCTCTGTTTTATGGCTAGATCAAGTTGGTTCTTTCGAAAATCAATGGACAAAACTGTGTAGGGAGAAACACAACAAATGCAGAGTATGTTGCTTTAACACATAATGGCATAAAAGTTTCAGAACTACCAGTGAGATCAAGTGCTCTTAAACAAGTCTACTGACAACTTTCATGATAAACTGCGAAGCATTTCTAACAAACCCGAAATTGAAGTTGTCTACAGGTTTTTTCTAATTATTTTTTTATGTTCTAAGAAAATGTGTGCTTGCGTGTTTTAGTTAATCCCAGTGCAAGTAATTACATAGCAGACCTTTCTTATGTTCAAATCTCAGTTGCTATAAAGGTCATTGCACCTGTCTATCTTGGGTTCATTATATTTTTTCCAGGAGAATGGTTAAAACCAGTTTATGTAGCAGATATGGGTAGATAAGCCATGGGTCTAGTAATATAGTAACATGACATTTGGAATAAAAAATGTAGCAACATATAAAGTACTGTGTTTATTACTTATTTTATCATGTAGTGATTCAAATCTAAAATAGAAATAAAAAATAAAATTCATTACCACATTTCAGTGTCAGTTTCAATATTTTACTTAATGGTTTTCAGTTGTTTTAAATGTGTGTAAATCGTTATACTACATCAAATCCTACTGTAAAAAGGTTCTTTACCTGTTTTGACCCAGTACTTCTCCGTGATGTTGCAAGGTAGAGGACTTTCTTCATTTATGGTGCTGCTTGGTAGTTCTGTAGTTGTAAGTGGTACCGTTTGGGTTGACATAAACACAGTAGCAGGTACTTTTGTTGTTGTAGTTGTTGATATTGTGGTCGTAGGGATGGCTGTGGTCGTGTCTGGAGTAGTAGTGGCAGGTGTTGTTGTAGTGATCACTGTGGTGGATGGAGCAACTGATGTGGTACTTGTGGGTGTTGTAACAGTGGTGGTTGTGGGCTGTGTCGTGGCTACTGTGGTCAGTTTGAGGCTTGTCGATGGCTGCATGGTTGTAGCATCTGTAACATTTTTTTCGGACACATTTACAGTGACTACAGTCCTCACCGCTGGTGTCGTAACAGCTACGGTGCTCACAGTAGAAATGGTCATTGAGGACTTTGTTGCTCTCAGGGTTTCCACCTGAACTATCTCCTCAGTCATGTTAACCAGGGTAGTAGTGTGTGGAGCCACAGTTGGCATGAGTTGCGTATTTACATTGGTGGTGAGCGATGTAGTGTTGGGTGTATTTTCTATTGTTGTTGTTCGCTGAGAGGACGTTCTGGTGCGCACAGCCATAGTGGTGTTCCATTGATGGGTGGAGAAAGGGCTAGTGACATTGGCAGGAAGGGTAATGTCATGGTCACCAACTGTAGACAAGAGAGACTCAGGAACTGTAGGGAGATCCCAGGCAGGAGGGGTGCTGACTGAAGACTCTGTTGATTGAGCATCATCTACATTGAATACATTAAACAATGGTTTATTTCTCATAAATATTTCTCTCATTTAGCTATGATGTAAAAAGATCAATTGTGAAAGAAACAAACGGGCACAGCAAAATGCTCAAAGTACAAATTTCTGCTTTACTCAGAAGCAAGCGTTTGATCAAAACCTGAACTGCTTAAAATGGTGAGCATGTAAAGATTATGAGATATCATTCCTGAGGCCTTACTGAGATAAGGACACTGGAAATAAACCCAGATTTGCATATTTCACAGGTAGAATCATTCATCTAAACGCACTTGAAAAAATGTAGCATACAATACTGTATTAATATACAGGATACTCTTATAAGACAATTAAATGTCACATATGAGCAAATAGGGAAGTTGCTGATGTGCTTCAACATAAAAGGTGTGCAACTGTTTGGAAGAATAAAATCCAATTTCAAAGGTGGAACGACAGATGAATTGCAATGCAAGCGTGTTGCTGCAGTATTCCATCACAAACATGAGATGCATGCCAATAGGAGGAAAAGAAGATGGTGGAGGGGACAAAAAGGTGTTTGTGTATTGTGACTGGGATTATTTCAATGTATTATAAACTAATACTATATCATATGGAACTGGTAATTTGGATTATTTTGATATATTTTAATGTAATATTGGTTCATATGGAATTGAAAACTGGGGTTGTTTTGGTATATTTTAATGACATTTCATAACATATGGAGTTTCTTTATATATATATATATATATATATATATATATATATATATATATATATATATATATATATATATATATATATATATATAAAAAGAAGCAAATATTTGACGCATATCGGCGTCATCCGTTTTTTAATCTGACAGGTCAATATGAAGAAATCCAGTTAACATTGAGTTATTTCCGCTCAGATGCACCCGCGCTATTCTCCTGCCTGTAGCCTCATGCTCTATTCACAGCCCCGTCTAACATAAACGACCTATCACAGCTGCTAGTTAAGTCAATCCTTTCATTTTGCACACATACAGAGGCTTACTGTAACTATGCTGCAATTTGATGCACTTTTTTTGATAGTGAAACACATCTAATCTGTTTTGCCTCATATCTTGGGACACGATTCGTATCATGATTCAATTCTATCTTGATTAATCCCAATACTGCACTTAAAAACGATTATTGCTATCTTTGTGTCTCATTTTGGCAAAACCTAATTAAAATAGAAGGGCGGCTCGGCGGCGCGAATGGTTAGCATGTCGGCCTCAGAGCTCTGGGGCCCTTTTTCAAATCCAGGGCGGTCCCCTTGTGCGGAGTTTGCATCTTCTCCCTGGGCTTGAGTGGGTTTTCCCCTGGTACTCCAGTTTCCGCCCTTATTCCAAAAACATGCACGATAGGCTGATTAGACACTCTAAATTGCCCCTCGGTGTGTGTCGGAGTGTTGTCGGTCTTCTTGAGCCCTGCGATAGGCTGGCCACCCATTCAGGGTGTCTGCTGCCTCCTGTCAGCTGGGTTAAGCTCCAGCACCCCTGTGACCCTAATCAGGATAAAGCCATTCAGAAAATGAATGAATGAATAATAAAAATAGACGTGGAAGTATATTTATATTAATATATTTCTTAAACCTCATTCAGCACTAAAATAAACATGTTTTGTTTTATGTTTGAACAACATATAGACAAGAGTGGAGTTGTTTATTTCCACCAAATGTACAACTGTAAAGATTCTTCAGGTGGATTTTAAATCTATACGAGAATTGTGCAATGTAGTACCGCAGTATATCGCAGAATCAATTAAAAACACACACACATTTTGTAAATAGAGAGTAGTACTTGTGTAATGGGTTTATTTACATGTAAGTGCAGATGCTCAAATCAGATGTTAATCCTCTGGGGGCATATTGTGTATAGAATCTTGCTCAAGAACACTTTGACAGTGGGCAGAGGTAGCAAGGAATTGAACTGTTGACCCATGGGTCTTAAGACAACTTTAGCCACTAATTGTACCACAGCCACAGTTTATCCTTCTTAAAAAATGATGGCTGAAGATTGGAGGATTTGTTTGTTAGGATTAATAAGCGATTGTTTAAGTAATATTTGGTGCAGTGACCATTCACATTCACTGTTGGCTATCCATTCAGAGATAGAAGTTATATATTGGTGTAGAGGTTCACCCGCCTGACTTCAGGCTTGATTCCTGCTGGTGGCGGTGTGATTGTGAGAGTGCATAGTCGCTTGTCTCTCTGTGTGTTCTACGTCTGACTGGTGACCAGTCTAGGGTGTATAATCTGCCTTTTTAACCAAAGTCAGCTGGTTTAGGCTCCAGCAACCCCCGAAACCCTTTCGAGGATGCGCGGTATGGAAGATGAATGAAATAATGAATTAATGAATGTTAAAAAAGAGTTTGTCTGGGTGGAGGTCTGTGATGGGTGTTGATTTTGTTTATCAAAACTTACCAAGAGTTGTGGTGCTGTTACTGACATCAACAAGAGATACAGTATCTGGCTTCACAGTCTGAATGTCATGGTTAATGGCTGGGATGGTAGATAAGGACGCAGCTGTGGAAGTTAAAGAGGAAGCTTTTGTTGTCAAACTAGAAGAGGAGGATGGTGACGCTTTGGATGGTGACGGAGAGGAGATTTTGGTCCAAGCAGCCTTAGACAACAGTCCTAGAGGCTTTCTCACGACTGGTGTGTATGGTGTCTCAGCCACCATTTTGAGAACGACCTTGCTTCCTTGGGTCTCTTCAGCCACTTGCCTAAGCCAAGTGGTTGACTTCCATGGTAAACTTGATAGGTGTTCTTTCTTTGTGTTCAGCAGTAGAGGTTCTGTCATGATCTTAGTTTTTGAGGAGTCCTTTGTTTCTTCTCTAGCAGCCACTCTATTGTCATTCCACACTGATACTAACGACTCAGTATTAATTTCCTGACTTGCTTCAGTCCTTACTATCGCCTCTTTATCTTTATTCCTATTTCCCCAGGTGGTTAAACTGGGAGCAGTGGGATTTGACGGCAAGTCAGACACCCTCTTTGACTCAGAAGCGTCAGCCACAACTACAAGAAACACAGAAAATAGAAAAATTAGATTCTGTTCTACGAAAGACATAGAGATAGAAATACGAAAAGTAAAGTTTAAGGAAAATGTAGGGGTTGTATCATTTTCTACACAAATTGTGTTAAAAAATGACTATTTTGGTTCAGTTCTCTGCCAATCTCATCTAGAAAACTGCCCTTAAGCACACAAACACATTAGGAAATGCATGTGCATAAGCTCTTTTTTTCTTTCTCTAGTGTGACATAGCTTTGAAGCTCTTAGACTGCAACTCTGGAAAAATAGTAATATCTAAAGTAGGTCGCTTAGCTTTTGGAGGATCAAGCATAGGGAATCTATTTAGATGTTCCAGAGGGAATGTATTATGTTGCAATAGTCCATGCATATACACCACACACCCGCATTTAATTGCTAACTATAGATACTAATCTGATGTGTTAGGATGTTCATACTAGGTTTATTTGCATTCGTTGTCAGGAGCAACCAAGCTGCGCTATTGTTTCAAAAGAAAGAGCAAGCTGAGGCATTTATTACGTATGTGATGCAGGCAGTTTAACAGTAATAGCATTCTCAGTGTTAGCATTTTAAATAATCAAGTGGCAGGTTTAGTACAATATACTCCAAAGTTGTGTAAGGATGTGGATAGGAGAGTGAAGAAGTCAGCTAAAGTTAAACATTTAAGAACAGCATTTTCAGTGGACAGAAGATCTACACAAAATCACAATTGCGGGGAAAATGCCTGTCTCCCATTTTGTTTTTTATTAAGAAAGCTGTTCCATTACAAAATTCCTGAACTCACATCTACTATGCAAATACTTGATTTTGTCAAACTTGCAGTGCTGTGTTTGTACTGACTGGCATCTGCCAATTATTTTCTAAATAGATTTGCGTGGGTGTGCAATGATTAGTTTTTGTTTTTTTGTGTTTTTTTCCCCCCTGCCATTAAAAGCACCCACCTATCGGCGTTAATCTCCTCACCTACACTTTCCTACAGATAATTACCTCATTTATATTTGACCACAAGCCCATATTATCATGTCACCACTTTGTTGTGCCTAATGGCAATCCTCATTTCACATCGTCCCACAAATTCTGTCTAGCAACAGGACGTTAATATGTTATATATGCAAAGGAATATTCTCTTAATTGTTTATTTATTTATATTCAATTCCA
Organism: Stigmatopora nigra; assembly: GCF_051989575.1. Classification (NCBI taxonomy): domain Eukaryota; kingdom Metazoa; phylum Chordata; class Actinopteri; order Syngnathiformes; family Syngnathidae; genus Stigmatopora; species Stigmatopora nigra. The sequence goes on along the minus strand of NC_135509.1, from coordinate 18,146,538 downwards.
CAATCAGGGTATCCGCCTCCATTAAAATTCTTTCCCATTTTCAACCATCATTTGTCACAATTTAGACAGAATAATAGTGTTTATAACTCTTCTCAACACAAGTGATCCCAGAAATGTTTAATAAGGGGTAAGAAAATGAGACCAAGATTATTTTTCCCCATTCTTTTAACTTTCAAACTCTGTTGGCAGTCATTGACAAGCCCAGATTTTTCCAGAGAGGTGGCTACCTACATCAACATGTGTACTTCATAGTTGGAGCTGTAACCAAAATATTATTCCCGCATTTATTCTTAGACAGACTGTGATTCTACAGGTTTACTACTGTTGGCAGAATATGGATATATCTTCAACATAACACTCGGAATGTGATGTTAGCACCAGTGAAAATGTGCTTGACCATTTAGAGCTGTCCTCCGGCAGCCTAATGAGACCAGCAATGCACTCTGTGCAGTCTACTACGGTGGATTGCCTTGCAGAAAGATGTCAGCCATAAAACTGCAAATTTGCATAGTCCCTAGGGGCTAAACGAAGTAGTCTTCCAGGCCAATCTTCTACTTTGCAGCCTGTCTCTGACATTCTCCATTTTATGAAACGTGGCCCCATTTGCAAATGCTTTTCCCTCTTACGCCAAATAATATTCTAACTTGAACTTGGCTTTGAGGAGAACCAAGTCTAAAGTTACCCTTTCTTATCGAGCCGATCTAGATCAGTCAAATATGTCATCATGAACCGTGGAGGACACAAATGCATGTTCCTAACAATAAATGTGGCACAATTTAAAAGGAAATACAGGATATATTCACAAAAATCATGAATTAGCAACACACACCTCCCTACTTTTTGTCCTTTTTCGTTCATACATCCCAAAAAAACATCCAGATTAGACTGGTTGAGCACTAAATTGCACCACGGCGTGAGTGTGAGCGTGAATGGTCTCCTTGTGCCTTGCAATTGGCCTGCCACCAATTCAGGGTGTCCTCTGCCTGGTGCCTGTAGTTGTTTAGGATAGTCAATGAATGAATATATATTATTGTGAAGACAATGTATTCTTCCTTGAGTGTTTAAATTTTTTGTTGGTATAAAGAGAATGAGTGCAGGATGAAGCAGTTGATGAAAAGACTGTACCATATGCAAGAATACTGTTTTCTCCTCCAACAGTTTGCCAACTGCTTTGCCTGAGAGTAACATATGTGGCCCAACGACCAACCTGTGACAAAACACTAGGAAAGAAGAACCTCTACTGGGAACAAATATGGACAGGATGGATGATTTCACAGATGGATGGGTTGTAAATCCTAGTTAAGAGTGAGGCCTGACCTGTTTTATTGGAAACTATAAAAGAGACACAATATTTCGATGTGCAGTGATGTAACCTCGTATAATATTCATGCAGCAACATTACATATTGATATAATCACATATGACTGCTTTATTCCTTGTGTTTTGTTGGTGGTGTATGTGTGAGGGGTTGAATAGTTGTGTGTGGTGGAAATTGAAAATATGGAATTTTGGTTCTTTATGGTTGACGATGAGGCATCTTTTAGAATCAGGGTTGAATGTGTGATGGTAAAATATGAATTTATCATGATAGAATTGTTGGATGCTAACGCAATTCTTTACAGCTTTTTCTACAGTCGTTCAAGCATGAATTCTCAAGTGTTATGTGGATGATGCAATGTTAATATTTTAAGAAAGCTGTCTAATTTACAACTTCATATATATACTTTTTTTAACGATATGAAAATGGAAGCCTGCACAGCTGAAGTGCACCGTTACACCTAACATCCCCATGCCAGATCACCTCATTCACCATCTGTTGATGACATCCTGAATAATCTCTTTAAATGCCAGTACAAATGTGGAAATGCTTGTCAAGCCACTACAAGCTCCTTTGTACATAATACATACTAGCTTTTCCCAGGTGTTTTTAGACACGTAATACAGTAATATCTTGAAATATGAGTGTCCCAACATACATGAAATTTGACATACAAGGAGAATTCAAAGCAAAACATTTGCTTGCCTTGAGATACGAGACAAATTTGAGATAAGAGCATACGAAATCGTTACCGATGTAGCCATCAGGGTGGCCGAGTATGCGAGAGGCTGTTTATGAGAACAACATTGCTCTGTCTTTCTCGCCACATCTCCCTCACTTAACGATATCTACGAGCACCGGGCCGTACAGCTTGCATTTTTTTACTGGAGATAGCTAGAGCGAGCCGTTAATCTCCGAAAAAAAAATGTGGAATCTACATGTACTTAAAAGCAAAGCATCTGAAAAGGACTCCAGCAAAATCCTTCAAAGCAAGTTGTGGCTGGTTCAATCATTTTAAAAAACGAACTGGGATACAGTCGGTTCTGAGGCATGAAGAATCTCAGTTTGTGTATAATATGTTTTTTGTTGTATATTATCAATGAATTTAGTTTTATCGAGATAAAAACTACAAAAAGGTAATTTTATTTTTAATATATGGCAAATGTATGCCTATATTTTGCCATACCCAACAAGACTGCTGTGTCTAGAAATCTGGATAATTTTTATTCACTGTGGTATGCCAAGGGTCATAATAATACCTTCTGTCTGTTCCTCAAAAACCAGGTTGCTGTCTCCTAACTAACAAAAACATAACCCACATAAAGCGCTTCATGAGTTTTTTTCTTTTTTTCTTCACTTTAATTAGGAGTTTCGTCTCTCTGGAGGCACTCTTCTTAGGGAGTGTTTCCTTTCATTTCCTCAAATTTTGGCTGCACTGTGCAATTCATACAGAAATGACTCGGTATAAAGGGTTTATGTGGGGGGACACTGGTCTCCACTCCATTTAAATCTTTTAATCTTAATTTTATGTATAACTCTCTTTTAATCTCTGTGTCTTCAAGAAACTTTGCATGCATCTTGTCTTGGTTATTTTATGTATTATTTTTTTCTTTTTTTACTGATGTACCAGAAGGATATCAAAGATGGAGGTGTCAATTGATTCGCTTTGTTACCAGTGACCTAATCTGTTTTCCAAATAATCTCTTTACATAATCTGCACAGCCTCCCCTTTGTCTATTGCACTGTTTAATATACAAGAAGCTATTTGCAGGTTTACATTCATGTGAGTCTGTTTTTTTTTCAAAGTTCTGTCCTACTTTCCATATGTCAGTGATCATGTAATGGAATTACTGAAATGTTGATGAGTTCCTTGATTAAAAATTATTTTATGCAGCCTTAACCTTTGCACACTAACACTGAACCAAATATAGCATTTCCAATAAAATGACAGTAGAGTGCACATGCTAACACTGCACTTTCCATGATTAAGGATTATGAATTTGATAGAGCGGGAGGCCTGGCGGCTGAGTGGTTAGAGCGTCGGCCTCACAGGTTTGGGGGTCCTGGGTTAAAATCCAGGTCAGTCCTCTTGTGTGGAGGCCCCTTATCTTACTTTACATAACCCTAAACCTTTCACACCAGCGTCACAAATAGTGCAGCGAGTGAATACTCAATCATTCTGATTAGTCTGACAGTCGAACATAGGGTCTACACATGCAGCAATTAAGCAGAAACACACAAGCAAGAAGTGGCAGTTTCTCTATCTTCCCAATTGATTGGTCGCCCAGTGTAGAAATTTAATGAGTGTAGAGCAGGGGGCTCTCACTGATTCTCAATATACTTATTTAATTACTTTAATTCAATCCATCAACAAATAATGATTAATGGCTCTCGCATTGTAACGACGCCCCACTCGGAGTGTCGTTAATGATATTAATGTGGCTTAGGTGGAGAAGAAACAATAGTCAACTCTTTTTGAGGGACTGTTCAAAATTTCCAATTTCCATTCATTCATTCATTTAGTCATCTTCCGTACTGCATATCCTTGCAAGGGTTGCGGTTCCTGGAGCCTATCCCAGCGGACTTTAGGCGAAAAACAGACAGGCCGCAGGTCACACAGAACAGACAACCATTGTCAAATGATTCGGTTCAGGAAATGATGAATCCTCTGTTTTCCTCCGTTATTTTTTTCTATTTTCCCCTTGGGATCCATGACCTATCTCTCAGTCACCAGTTTGTTTACAACAGCGACCTGCCTAGCATCCCCCCCTGCTGAAAGAAACGTGTGTCACAGGCTGTAACGCAAACATTTGACATAAATGTTGAAAATGTAATATTTGTTCTACACATTTTGAGAATGTTTGTGTCATGTTTGTCCTCATATAGAAACCATATAAAAACCACAAACATATTTCTCTCCCCCATTTTCAAACATTTTTGAAAAAGCTTCAGGGTGTCACTAGGGCAGCACTAAAGAGCCACATGCGGCTCCAGAACCTATGGTTATAGACCTCCGGGTTAAGCAGTGTTACTGTAAACTACAGAGTGGTACAGATTAAAGCAGATTTGATGTACACACTGTGTCACTTAGTGAAAGCAAAATGAGATCACGGGGGGAAAAGTCAAAGAGGGTTGTGAAAGCAAATAAGATCTATCTTCTGTTGTTAGGCTTTTTGTTTTTAATTAAATTGCCAGGAGCATTTGTTCAACTGTTTTTCTTCCATTCATTTTTCTCCAATGGGTCGCAGGTGGTGCTGGAGCTTATCACAGCCAACTATGGCCACTAAGCAGGGGATACTCTGAACCAATGGCCAGCCAATGACAGGGGCCAAAGAAACGGACAGCCATTCATGCTCTCACTCATACCTAGTGGCAATTTAGAGTGTTCCTGGGATGGAACCCTCGAACCCAGAACTATAAGGTAAACACGCTATTCAGGCCAACTTTATAGCTGTTTTGTTTTTCATAATTATTCCCGTACCTCTAGTTAATATTCCTACAGTTAATACTTACTCTTAATTTACTGGTACACTAGCCAGACTTTGGGGATCGATTGCCCCTCTGTGGCGACCAATCTAGTTTATAGTCTGTCAGTTGGGACAGGTTCTGGCCACCTCACAACTCTTATGAGGATACGTTGTACGAAAGATGAATGAATGGGAAAAAAAATGCTTAAAAGAAGGAAATTGGGATAAACAGGCAATTTATTTGTAAAAACTCATACATTCTTTTTCACCACCATTTATCCTTGTCAGGGTCACAGGGTGCTGGAGTCTATTCCAGCTGACGTTAAGGGATAGGCGGACGACACTGTAGATTGGTCGCAAGTCAGTCATTAGGCACACATGCTAGAGACAGACAACCATTCGCAATCACAATCATAGCAGCACCGAGTGGGAAACAATAAGTTTGTGACTATTACCTATATGTTTATAATTTGCCATGTTGTGTAGCTATTACAAAACTGCAATTTTTAAGGGAGCGATTGCAGCAATAACTATGAAGCAAAGGTGGTCTCCCTGCCTTTCTTTTTCCATATTTATTGTACTTCACCTATTTCAACAACAGATGAACTGCATTACCAAATAATAAGTGTGTTAGCTACAAAATAACACACGTTTTGGATTGGCCATGATTTGTTAAGCCGACTAATGTTCCGAATTGGAAATTCTCCAGCTACATAAACAATGAGTGATTTAGGGAGACTAATGCTGTCTAATTGGCAGCATTCTGTGTGCTCCCAGTACACAACTCTGTTGAGCCAATATCTATCTGTCTGTCAGCTCTGCTCTTAATTGCTGTTTTTTTCCCAGTTTTTCAAATTTTACAAGAGAATTCTTCTTGAATGCCAAGCTGTCTTTTATGTTCATGCTGTAGAGTTGTCCTTGATATCTATTTGACAATGAGAAGCAAATGTCATTGTTTCTTTGCAAAGTTTTCAGGCTAAATGGATTTTCCAAATAACATCAAGGACATTAAAAAGATGTTAACAAGAGGTCATTTGAACTTGATCATATAGCTATTGATGTGATTAGAGTCAATAGGACTGAATACAATATCAAAATAAAGGACTGGCTGGCCCAATAAAGGTCATCCTTCAATTTTTTTTTTTTTGCATGTTTGTTTTCTAAAATCATTTTTCAAATCATTAATTATTTGACCTAAATTGGAATTAATTAAAGCACATATTTGAATGAGAACATAACAATTTCCTGTCCTGCTTAATTAAACATTGTGTAATTAAAGTCCCTTTTGGATGTTTTTTTTAATAATGTTAATTTTATTTATATTTTTATTACCATGATATATTATACCATAAAAATTTTTTTATGATGCCCACTGTATCCCGTGAGTCAAAATTTTCCTCATTTAGTATTAATCTCACCTCTGACTGGAATAGATTGCAAATAAAGTTTTTTGAAATATTGAAATAGAAATGTATCATTTGCAACCTTCAGTAATTGTTGGGGAGAGGTTTGTCTTCTAGACCAGTGGTTTTCAAAGTGGGCGGTACCGCCCCCCGGGGGGTGGTGTGAACTTTCAGGGGGGCGCTGACGAATAAACAGGCGAATGGGGGGCGTTGAAATAGTGAAGGGGGCGATGGAGCAATTACAGTAAAATGTGACGTTGGTGTTTGTAGAAAGACCGGAAAAATTGATTGTCTGTAATAAAAAGTCGACAAAAAAACAAGCTTTATTGAAACAAGAAACGTTGTCTGCTCGAGCGCTCACAAGCAGCGCGCATATACCGTATATCACTAATTGTCGCGAGTTTATCGTCGATGCAGGCGACTGGGGAAACCACCACCATCCAGTCAGCCGCAGAGGAGCACACAATAGCGCGCCGGCAACGCTTAACCACAGACGTATGCGCACAGCGACCGGCTTAATGCATCAGCTATCAATTTTTATGATTCGAGGTGAAGAATAAATGATAACCATTTCTGTTTATTAAAATTGTTTTTTTTAGTCTTCAAACTGTTTGTGATTGAAGAATCAACCAATTCTTGTGACATTTAGCAATATAGTCGTTCTAGCGTTCGTTGGAAAGGGGTAAAGAGGGGGGCGTTGGCATTTTGGCCCGGCGGTGAAGGGGGCGGTGGCCAAAAAAAGTTTGAAAATCACTGTTCTAGACTGTTGTCAATGTGCCCTTGGGTAAGGCTGTGCCCCAATTAAGACATGGCACATGTTTTGTTGACTCGCTGGGACAACAAAATACAGCAGGTTGTGAGTTGATTTTGTCTTGGAATGAATGGTGTTGAGTACAGTATAACGAGTATGAAAACATTATACAGTCTGAAAATGTTTGCTAAAAGGTAAATTACTTTTTTCGGAGCACTAAACACAGGTTCAAATCCAGGTCACGTCCACCTGTGCGGAGTTTGCATTTTCGCCCCAGGCCTTTGTAGGTTTTCTCCAGGTACTCTGGTCTCCTCCCACATTGCAAAAACATGTAGAGTGATTGGGGTAGGGTGATTGGTCACTCTAAATTGCACCTACATATGGGTGTGAGTGTGAAAGGTTGTCCGTCTCCTTATGCCCTGCAATTGGCTGGCCACCAATTCAGGGTGCCCCCTGCCTCTGGCCCTGAGTCAGCTGGGATAGGCTCCAGCACCCCTAGTTAGGATAAAGCGGTTCAGAAAATGAGATGAGTTGAAATGATATGAGTAAATAGTGCATGCTATCCTATCATCCTGGTGTATTATAAACGTATAAATATATATATATATAAAAATATATATATATATGTATATGTATATGTATATGTATATGTATATGTATATGTATATATATATATATATATATATATATATATATATATATATATATATATATATATATATATATATATATATATATATATATATATATATATATATATATATATATATATATATATATATATATATATATATATATATATATATATATATATATATATATATATATATATATATATATATATATATATATATATATATATATATATATATATATATATATATATATATATTGAAATCTCATCAACTCAAACAAAACATTTTGTGTCCCATTCCCACACTCAAACTCATAAGAGTATGATTATATCCAATTGTTTAGACCTCTGCATCATTTTAAATAACATTAGAGGATTTTTAAGAACATCTGTGTTGCCAAAGTACTCAAGAAAGGGACAAATGCTGCACAACGAGTGGGCTTCATGCATGTGATGGGCCTTGAGCTCCTTACATTGCTTTGCCCTTATTGTGTCCCCGCTGGTGGCATGTTAGCTCGAGTAGGTTTGTAAGTGGGTTGCCACAGCGGTGCAAAATTTCTGACTGGAGACTTAAATCAGATTATGTTTGGCTTTGATCACTGCCTCTTTGCAGTAATGGTGAGATTTATAGAGAGGAATTCCCTGCAGTATTAAAACTCACCTAGGGAACGAGGACTACTCTGATTACATGCTACTGTTTATGTAACCAGCGGCAAAGACTTCGTTGTAGATCTGGCCGAACCAGATACGAATAATCCTTTCTACAGGGTCACAATTCAATCAAATTCCGACTGTGAAATTATACAGTTCTAGTTCAAACCAGATTAGGCATGTTTTTTTTAATTAATTCCTTAATTTGACTTCTTAGTGTGACGGTCAAATCCCTCCAGGTTGACTTGATCCAAGCATCAACCCGAGCAATCTTTGTTTTTACTCCGCAATGAGATGCTGGTTCACCAGACAGACATAATGAGAAATATAAAACGTCACATGGAAATTTATTCAATTAATTGCTGATGAATTTACAAGAAATATAGGCAGAGGAATTAAAATTAAGTAGGGGATTTTTGTGCTTGATTGCTGTTTATTTTTGTCTTCCAATTATATGACTATTATTTAAATATGATATTATTAATTGTCTTTTTCTACAGGCTGAATTATTTTTGATGACCCATATTGCCCCAGTTTTGAAGGCGCTTAGACTTATCTGCGATTTACATGCACTGAATTTTCAGGATAATGAGCAAAATCCAAGGATGTGGTCAAACTCTGATGAGCTGTTTCAATGCAGGACAAATGACAAATACACGGCAGGAAAATATATCTGTATTAAAAAATACTGTAAATGTGTTAATATATATGTAAAAAAGAAAATCAAAAGCAGAAAAGACTGATCACCAGCTGCTAAATCACAACAACATATGTTCTTCATGATTCTTTTTCTGCTGCTACTTCAATAGAATTGGATGCACAGCTATATTTAGTGTCTGTTGTGTGATTATTTCATCACAGTTCATGTTTATCAATTAAAGAAACTCAAGTTTTTCATTTAGTGGCGTTCGAAAAAACCATTTCACACGAACACCCATACTTAGGGGCATTTTAGAGTGTCCACTCAGCCTACCATTGATGTCTTTGGGATGTGGGAGGAAACCAGAGTACCAGAAGAAAACCCATGCAGGCCCAGGGAGAACACAGGATTTGAACCCAGGACCTCAAAGCTGTAAGACCATCGTGCTTACCACTCATGTCAACGGGCCGCGTGATGAATATTCTTTGAGTATAATCGAATTTACACATGGGCATTTTAGTAATGTTGCAAGAAGTTAGTTCACATAAATTACAAATGACAATTACATTGTCAAACATTGCAGAATCAATTACTACTTTAGAATTGGCGGTATAAGATATAATAAATAAATGTTGATACTAAAATCACATGCATTGTAATGCGAATTGAGCATTGTGAACAATAACAACAGAAAGATGAAAAAGGTAATTAGCTTTAGAAAGGTTTTCCAAGTTGATTATTTCCATTTTTTACATTATAGTTGACATTTAGTGTTCACTTTTATGGTATCTTATACAAATAGAAAATTTGATATAAGTTGTTAGGTTATTAGATATGACAAACAGGGACTAAATGTTGTAAAAGTTATTTCATTTTTCCCTTGAACAAGCTTAATTTTTCAAATCTATAAACTCTATTGACCTTGCAGACATCAATCCTAGAAAAAGACTATATGGACAAATTTTACTCACTGAAAAGTAGTTGTGAAATAATGATTGCAGGGCACAAGGAGCTAAAAAAAAAAAACATATCTAGGGACAATATAGTGTTCAACCAGCCTACCCTGCATGTTTTTGTGATGTGAGAGGAAGCTGGAATACCCAGAGGAAACCCATGCAAGCTTGGGGAGACCAAGCTAACTCTGGACAATAAGAATCAGCCTGGGATTGAATCCTCGGCCTCAGAACTGTGAGGTTGATGCCACTTATCCATTTTTAAAAAAAAAACAGGATAATATAAAAATATATCTACAATATATAATCATACAGAAAGCTGCATAAAAGGAACAAAAATCAATTGAGATTGAAGTAAGGTCTAACATATATTTTTCACCAAACAAAAATGCACCAAAAAAGGCAAATCAACGAAGGTCAATAAATAGAACTAAGCAGTGTTTTGTCTGCAGTTTTAGCCTCTGGGCCACTGTGGCTTTGTCAGCAGTCAAAGCAATTGATGCGTTAAGGGTCGGACTAGCATATTTGACAGGAAAAGAAAAAAATCTGTCCAAAATAAAAAAACCCATATAGCCACATCTGTGACTCCAAAACCCCACAGACTGTGAATATGTGAGAGAAAGTGCTGTACAGCTGCGGCACGTACATGGTAAAGTGAAGAAGATGGGTCCATGCAGCTCTAAATCCATTTCTCCTCCAGTCAAACCAAAAAGGCCAGGATTGATTCCATTTTTTATTTTAGTCTATCACGTGATTTTTCTCACTCTGAATTGCTCAGCTAGAACGGAAGAATGAAATATCCAATGGAATGAGGTGGAAACGACGCTAATATTACAGGTTTCAAAAAGTGTTGGTTATTTGTCCACATCATTTTACATATTCAATGGTAGGCATTATTGTAGTGAGGGCTTAGTTTTCTTGATGGCTAAATTAAAAAAAATAAAGTACTATCACAATACAAAAAAAGAGAATAGAAGAAAAAAAGGCAATGAATATTTGTGAAAAACATTAATGATTTAAATAAAGTAAAAAATAATTCAGATGATTTGAAAATGTATATCATTCTAAAATTCAAATGTAATTTTTCCAGAATCATTGTTTAAGGAAATATTTTTGTTTCAATGTTACATGTGCAGAGATAGAAGGAAAACATGCGAAAGAGCAGTAAAGTTTTAAATTAATTATGAGCTAGTGCCGTGACTTTAGCTGAGTTTAGAATTTTGGTCAGACTCATAATTTGACTTGACTGTCGGTTAATATGTAGTGATGTCAATATAACACTGAAACATAAAGAACATAATTATCGAGATTAAAAAAATATTTGTGAACGATTGGAAGCTGGAGAATGATTGTGAGTGTGAATGGGGGTCTGTCACTTCGTCCCCTACAATCGTCTGGCCACCGATTCAGGGTGACCCCCGCTGCCATCCCGAAGTCAGGTGGGATAGGCTCCAGCGCCCACCGCGACTCTTGTAAGGGAAAAAGCGGTTCCGAAAATGAATGAATGAAGATAATTGAAGAGTTCGGAATGAATAAAGTGCTTAGGGCTGTGATAGTGTGTGTAAGCGCTTTTTAAATGTAGTCAAATTACCATTTGAGGGGAAAAAAGCTGGAAGCAGGCATTACAAAACCTAGTCTAATAGAAAGAGAAACCATTTTACACAAAAGGAAAAAATCTGTCATGAATGTCTTTGAACAGACATGTATTTTGAAAGTGAGCGATGAATTTGGCAGCGGCTGGTGATGAGGATGAGCAAGCTTCCTGTTTTAGTTAATTCAAATTAATTGCACAAATTCACTGTCCTTGTTGTTCCATGGTCATTAAAACACAGAATGTGTACCCTCTTTATCTACCGTCTCTGTTGGACTCGGCCTGGTAGACAAATAAGTCTTTTTTTTCCCCATTCACTTCCATACCGCGCATCCTCATAAGGGTTGAATTGAATTGAGTTCAATGCCTTTATTGTTATTAGAGTATAATACAAGTACAATGGTATTTAATGTCATCACGTTATATTGGCTGATGGACAGTTAGACGTACCGTATTTTCACGACTATAAGGCGCACTTAAAAGTCTTAAATTTTCTCCAAAATAGACAGTGTGCCTTATAATCCAGTGCGCCTTATATATGGAAAAAACAGAAAACCAACAACGAAAAACCACCACTGTCGGATATTAAAAAAACACAACCGCCTGAACTGAAACAATACTGTAAAATATGCAGATGCAATCTTAGTTTACAAAAGCTTCCATTATATATCTCCTCCCCCACTGTGAGATTTTATACAAAAAAATCCAAAACATCAACAATGGCTGGCTCTAGAGGTGACTGTGTAGTGAGTGCTTCATACCTGGAAGTCAATAGCAATTACCGTATTTTCACGACTATAAGGCACACTTAAAAGTCTTACATTTTCTCCAAAATAGACAGTGCGCCTTATAATACAGTGCGCCTTATAACACAGTGCACCTTATATATGGAAAAAATGTCATTCATTGAGGGTGTGCCTTATAATGCGGTGCGCCTTATAGTCGTGAAAATACGGAACTTTACATGAGCCAGTGAATTAAAGTTAGTAGTATTTTTGCATTATTGTTAATATTTGCTGGATTGATTTCTATAACTCACCAAACATGACAGTTACAGAAAATTGTAGTTCTAAAGGCCAGATCTAACTATGAGCCACAGATTTTCTCATTGTATTATGGGATACTTAAGGCAAAATAAATGCAAATTATTAGCCTGTAAAAATCTACACACTGGTATCATTGATCTATAAGCCACAGGGTATAAAGCTGGGGCAAAAAGTAGTGATTTATAGTCGGAATATTATGTTAATGTTGCTCTAGTAACCGTCTGAACTTTTTGTTTGTTTTAAGATCTAAAAAAAAAAAGGGTGATTTGTTTTAACCTTTGAAGGTTGACTTTGCTGTCAAAAAATAAATAAACAAAATGTCATTTCAACTGATCGGATAGTAGAATAATATTGAAATGTGACCTCTGTGGCGCCATCCAGAATCCATTTGTCTGGTCTAGTCACATTTGTACAATTTATACTCTTGGACATTGAGACAGACTGAGGAAAAAATAAATCTGTAAGTGCATGCATGATTTTACACTGCAGGAGTATATCCAAAGAACCTGGTCCAACCCTCTTGTTTTTGGAAAGTAACTGCTGGAAACAGCCCTGTCACAAAACATTTACCTTTTACATGATTTGGCCTGTGTGGAAAATTTTCAGTGTGACTGTTATTTCACAGACGTTAAGATGCAGTCACCTTTTGTGATCTCTTGCAGATGTTCTGATTGTTAACATTGCGTCCAAAACTTTCATGTGTTCCAAGACATCAAGAAATGAGAATATTATTATATGTGATGCAAACTGCATGCATAATCTGTTGTCTAATCACCTAGCTAACAGCTAAGTACCTATACATTTCGTTATCGGGTGTTTAGTTATTTACATATTTATTCATATATTTATTTATTAACTTATTACCCATCTATTTATGTCTAAAATGCCTTTCCTATCTCTGTATCTTCAACCTCTTGCTACTGCGACAATGAAATTTCCCAAATACGGGATGAATAAAGTTATCCAATGCAATCCAATCCAATTTCTCAATTGGGTCGACCTAATGTGAGTCCCCTGCAGATCTACACTACATGGAATGTGATGTATGAGATGAAAACTACTTCATAATACGTGCTCAGAAACAGACAAGACATTGAGAAAGGCGAGTTGGTCCCAGTGTTTGCCGTATGAGACTTCAGGGACATAATTAACCTTCCCCAAACACAATAATGAAGAAACACGAAACCTGAAAACATCCTCCTTAGATAAGAAGGAATACAAAATGTTACTAATTATGATCACAAAATCTGTTTTCTTCCAAAAGTGCACTGATCATCCTAATTGTAATTCAGCTCTGCCTTGCATGGTATAATTAATCTAACACGGAAATTGTTTTCATCAGATTATCTCTCTATCTTTCTGTCTCTTGCCATTTTATAAACTTTCTAAATTAGTTGGTACAGAAATATCTTTTGAATCTTACTGTAATTGAAGAATAGAAGCTAAGTTTCATTATATTAATGAAAAGATGAGTAGGTGCAACCAAGTACTTCTGGCAAATAAAATTTTTGATGCCAGGATTAGTGTACAGAAAGAAAAAAGTGGGATGGTCACAAGTGAGTTGTCCTAATGCTGGGTTGCCCACCTTCCATTAAGCCTAAACATTCAAATAATGTAGACATTAAAACAATTATAATAATACCCAAAATAATATTAATAGTTCAATTGACTAAACAGTATGTAGCCATTTTTTTATTTCTTATTCATACCAATGTGTTTCTTTGCTTCACAATTGTAACAGTCTTGGGTTGATAAATTCAGGTACTATCTAAAATTTGGAAATTCTATACGGAGAAATGTTCAAGGGTTTGCTAAATGTACAGACTGAGTAGCAATACTGGATGTGTGTGACTTTAAATACTTTTTAAGCATTCATTTTCTGAACCGACACACTGAATCTGTCGCCAGTCAATTGCAGGGTACAAAGAAACGGACAACATTTTAACAAGTATACATTGAGGGCCGACCTGGGATCGAACCCTAGAACTATGAGATCGTCATGCTAACCAATCATCCACCAGGCTGAATTTAAATACTTAATAAATAAAATATATATATTTTCAAAAACATACATCTTAAATTAGGAACTTTGGCCCGTAGTGAGAATTGAGACTAAAAGTTATTTGGTTCTATAGGCCAGTAGAGAGACAGCTTGACTGGAGAGCGTTATTATCAGAGCCTCCACTGCAAGCTGCCTCCATTTTTCTTCCTGGCAACAAAGGAAAAAATAACAACGCGGCTGTTCATCGCATTAGCTGCATGGTAGGGATAAACAAGAGCAAAAAAAATATTTCACTGGCAGAGCGTTTTCTAAAGAAGTAAATCATGAGATCAATGATTTTGTAAGTAATATATACATATATTCTTTTTCATGGAAATTATTCACATTAAGGTAACAATATTTTCCATCCATATTATGTTGGTCTTTTATATAATCAGCCTCTGTCTCATCAGGGTGAGAAAGAATGTGACGAACCCCAGCAGTCCATAATCATGGCAGCAAAAAGCAGAAGAAATTGCAGCTGTACAGAAAGGGATTGAATAACGGCTGCTATAATGTAAGGGGGATGTGCTGGGTGCTTTTCTGGGACCACAGGAAGGTTGGCCTTGGACTGATTCCAAGCTACTAATATATGTTAGATGAAAATCCACACATATGATGATAAGTGCACATATTCATGTACAAGAACCCAATATGGTGTGAACAGTTGGGTATATTTAGGACCAGAGCACCCATCATTGTGAAAGGCTCTATTATTCTTCTAAAGATCAAAATTATCATTAATAGCAAACGTCTTTTTGGAGCACTTAACATCCTCTATTGTTGACCAAATTTGGTGGATGTTGAACAGACATGATACAAATGATCAGGGTGGAATGCGGCGACCAAGTGCCCATTTCACTCCTCACATCGACTAAAAAAGTATTGAAAAATGAACTATTATTACACACACACACCAAAAACTATTGAAATTGTGTAACATAGTGGATCAGTGGTCATAAAAACAATGTAACGGAAAGATAGGACCTGGTACAGGGCGTATGACTCAATGGAAAAAAAGAGTGTTTATCATGAAATGTGTTGAAATACAAAATAGAAAGTGGATCTGAGGAGGAAGAATGTACCGAAAAACCCAAGATTTTACCATACAATTTCAAACCGGAGACTCAAGCACCATAACACGGCCCTGGCGACTAAGAGAAAGAAAAGCCTGACATGGAAGCATCACGGGAGCCATTAATATCGGATCTATTTAATAGGAAGTATTTTATATTTCCGATCCTCATCTATACGAGCAAGCATGACTTTTAGGTAGTCGTTCTGTGATGTTTTGTTGGGGTTTTGGTGTTTTGGGTTTTTTCATTTCCCAGCCCCTGGCGTCTCTGCTGTTTGCTGCCTCTCGTGTCACCCAGGTGTTTCTAATTGTCTCATCAAGCCATGTCTGTCTATTTAAACCCTGTGTATTTGTCAGTTCTTGTTAGATCAGTGGTCTCAAACCGGTTCCACAAAGGGCCGCAGTGGGTCCTGGTTTTTGTTCCAACCGATCCAGTGCCGACATTTTAACCAATCAGGTGTCTTTAAAATAAGTAGCACCTGACTCCAATTAACTGATTGCACTTGCAAAAGGTATCCTTGTTGAGTTGGAATGAAAACCTGCACCCACTGCGGCCCTTTGAGGATCGGTTTGAGACCACTGTGTTAGATTGTCTGCTGTCCGTGCCTGTTTCTACCGTGCCCGTTTCTACCGTGCCCATTTCTACCGCACCCGTTTCTACCGTGCCAGTTTCTACCGTGTCTGTTTCTACCGTGTCTGTTTCTACCGTGTCTGTTTCTACCGTGTCTGTTTCTACCGTGTCTGTTTCTACCGTGTCTGTTTCTACCGTGCCCGTTTCTACCGTGCCCGTTTCTACCGTGCCCGTTTCTACCGTGCCCGTTTCTACCGTGCCCGTTTCTACCGCACCCGTTTCTACCGTGCCAGTTTCTACCGTGTCTGTTTCTACCGTGTCTGTTTCTACCGTGCCCGTTTCTACCGTGCCCGTTTCTACCGTGCCCGTTTTTACCGTGCCCGTTTCTACCGTGCCCGTTTCTACCGTGCCAGTTTCTACCGTGTCTGTTTCTACCGTGTCTGTTTCCACCGTGTCTGTTTCTACCGTACATGTTCAGTCATGTGCTTATTCCACATTCATGTCCAGTGCCCCTCATGCCCCTTTGTTTTCCATGTAAGGTTTGGTTCATTTGTGTCTTAGTTGTTCGTTTATCATTTTCCCTGTTTTTTTATATTTAAGGCTTTGTAGGTTTTGTGGACAAGTCCAGGTTATTGAAGTTATACTAGTGAAATTTCACTTCATGTGTTCGCCTGCTTCCTTGCATTTCAGTCCAACCATGCTCTCCACACACCCCCACATAACAATGACAATTGAATAATTTAAAATTTCATTCATTCACTTTCCATACCCTTTATCCTCTGTACATGGGGAGTACTGAAACCTATGCCAGCTAACTACAGGCATCAGGCGGGAAAAACCCAGAATATGTGGCCAGCCAGTCACAGGGCAACTAATAATTTTTCATCTAAAAATAAAAACTGGATTCTTTTACTGGTGCAATTTTGGCCAAGTTGGTCGGAGCCAACAACCAGCCTTGTTTTGGTGCCTATTTAATTGGTAGCTGAGACAGCTACCCTTGTACAAGAGTTTTGGTTCCAACTGTTTCTCGTTACCAGAAGACAACATTTTGGCTTTGGAATGTGGGAAGAAACCAGAGTGCCCGGAGTAAACCCACAAAGGCCCAGGGAGATCATGCAAACTCCACACAGGTGGACTGACCTGGATTTGAATCCAGGTCCCCCACTGTGAGGCCGACGCGCTAGCCACTTAGCCGCCGGGCCACCCACTATTTACTTGTTCCTTATTTTTATTTTTTGGCTATGTTGAGTACATAAATAACAACATAATATAACCTAATAGCAGGAATAATAGTAATAAAAATGCCTCAACAGAGAATACATTACACATGGCTGAGAAAATGTGTCCTCAAAGTGAGGCTGCAGCAAAGTCATACTTGCCAAGCTTTTGAGGAACAGCTATCTCAATAAATCTGAGGCTTTGACAGGCCTTTAGTGGATTCCAATCAAACATCTTTTTTTAAGCCCTATGAGTAGACGGCACAGCAGATAGTGGAGTGGTTTAGTGCCTCATAATTTTGAACTGAGTGTCCATGTTTGACTGAAGCCGACCAAGTTACAAAAAAATAGATTATGTCCAATCCAAGGTTAAATATGTCTGTAAAGACTTTGTCCAGCAGAGAAAGTGTCTCTAAGATGTCTGCTTTATGTAAAAAGGCGAACGGTGATTTGGCATTAGTAAATTGTAGTTAATTTCATCTAATAAATGATGATATATGTTTTCCAAACCTATTATTATTTGCTTCTCCTCTGTATCATTTATTATTCCAATGATTGTGAGGGTGCTGGAGCAAATCCTAGCTGACGATAAAAAGGAGGGAATAATACCATATTTTAAAAAGGCAAAATAAATGAGAGTAAGGGGATTGATATTGTGCGAGCAAAATGTGGTACACTAGAATTACAAACTTTAATATTAGGTTAATTACAAAATAAACAAGGTAAAGGAAAGAAGACGGGGTAAAAAGAGATGCCTGAGAATCAAATTGTTTGATGGCAAAAAGAGTAAAACATATATGAATATACAATATTTATAGTCAATTTCATGCACAAATTAGGAGCAAGCCAGCTTTTATGATCCCTTGCAGATGTTCTGATAGTTAACATTGCGACACAAACATTCATGTGTTCCAAGACATCAAGAAATGAGAATATTATATTTGTTGCAAACTGCAAATATGGATTTTTTTCATTTATTTCTATTTTAATCCGAAAAAAGGGGAAATTATTAAATCTATCATATGTGTTAACCTTTTGTTTGTATTTAGAAAGGAAAAAAGTCAATATTGCGTTTTTCTGTTTACGCTGAAAAATACAAGGGCAAAGAGGAAACATTTTAGATATAATTCTTAGATATTTTTACAAAATGGACTAAAAGAACAGGATCAAAAGCCTCAAATATTCCATTTATAATAGATTTACAAGAATTTTATTTGAGCTTTTTTCTTAGTAAGGGAAAACATATTTTAATCATTTTTGTTTTTTTATTCTAAAAGGAAAGAAAATCTTTTTTTAATTATGTTTAATAATAAAGTGAAAAAGATAATATTATATTATATATTTATTGTTAGATTTTAAAAATGCATTTTAAACTGAAAACAACACAAACTGAAAAAAAATTGGATTAAAAAAATTATTGATAAAAAGGAATATCCCCTATACATCTATAACATTCATTTGAATCTGATGATAAAAAGGAAACTCGGCACTCATCATTTACTTTCTCTGGCCGCACAAAATGATGCGTCGGGCCAGATTTGGACCCCGGGCCGCCACTTTGAAACATATGCTGTCGAGCATGGAAAATAAAATATTTGTTTCTATCATCAAAATAACTCAAAACCCAGCAATGGATGTGTGAAATGATGCCCAAAAAGGTGAGTACACCCCATGTGAAAATATACATGTTCTTATGCTTTAAGGAAGAAATTAAAGGGAGGTTTTATTTTACTCTCTATCAAACAAACACACAAGCAATTTAATCATCAGCAAGTAGGGTCTGCGTAACCAATGGCAGATAAGGCAAACAAATGAATGCAGCTGTTTAGCAGTCTCTGTTTGATTTATAAACAACTGAGCCTCGGCGACAGATACAAAATAACAGCGCCATGTCACATTCTCAGCGCAAACTGCGTCAAACCTCACAAATTGTATATAATAAACTCAGAACATTGATGAGAATCTCTGGTCACTATTGGGACAGACTATGAAAGAGAAACACGGTGACTGCAATCAAAGTGCTTAGCCATCGTAATGCAATTGCAATGTGCAAGCTTGCACTTCAAATGATTAATCACACAATGAATCACGTTGTGAATAATTCATTGAATAGATTTTGATGTAAACTGAACGGTTTCAATGATTTGTGGCCTTTTGACATTGTGTGGAGGAATATGAAAGAAAATATATTCTGGATGACTGGTCATTTGGAAATAAAACCATGAAAATGTGAATTCAAACATGGTATATGAGATACTTGGCTACTGGAAACAGAATATATGATGGATTTGATTGAACTTTTTTATCGTTGAAGTCCCCAAATTGGTATTCAGTAGCCAAAACCAGAATCTCAATAACTCTAGAATACACACTAGTGATATTACAAACATTGACTGACAAATTGAAATATGCAGTGAGACCACTAAAAACTGCAGATCTGTTCCCATGGTAACTCAGACCAAAAGATCTGAGCTATTGATGGTTCACAAAGATCTCAGTATGAAAAGAAAACACACACGCTGTGTATAAGCCAGCCAGACACTAAACTCCACCGACACATCAATATACGCCACAGCAAACTTTGATTAAGAGGACAAGAACAGAATAACAATTTAATCTCTAGAGCTGTTATCTAAGTAATGTACGTGATCAAATAAGGTACAAAAAAAGCCAACTCTTTAGCCACACCGTATGGCTTTCAAGACAAGGAAATAAAAGAGAATATGTCGAGAAAGGGCAGACGGTTGTGTGCTTTTCCAATTGTTTACCGAGCTTCTGAGTTTTATTCATTCATAAAATATTTCCTAAAAAGTAAAAATCCATCAATGCTCCTCAAATGTCAGGGTGCTGATGAAAACTGTAAGCTGTGAGGTATAACTGCATGAGTATAACCTTGAATTGAAATAATGCTTTTGGACATTAATTCCACTTGTGTGTTGAATCATTTATTTGTCAAAGAAAAGAGCTAAGAACGCACTATGCAGGCAATTGACTTTTTGTAAAAGCACCACTCCCTTAGGTATTATTGCTGCTCTGTCAAGCTTTCTGACTTTGAGAACTCAACCCATGAGAAGAACACATATACAAGAGTCTGCCTAGGATTCATTTTGGAGCGATATTCTCTGGGTCGGGTTAACATTATGCAGTGGTGGCTTGTATTTAAAATATTAACATTTGTAGCAAAGGAGATGCAGGGTGACCCGGCGGATGAGTGGTTGGCGTGTCGGCCTCACAGTGGGAGTCCTGGGTTCAAATCCAGGTTGGTCCACCTGTGTGAAGTCTGCATGTTCTCTCTGAGCCTGCGTGGGTTTTCTCCAGGTACTCCGGTTTCCTCCCACATTCCTAAGACATGCATGGTAGACTGATTGGACACTCTAAATTGCCCCTAGGTATGAGTGAAAGCGTGAATGGTTGTTTGTCTCCTTGTGACTGTGATTGGCTGGCCACTAATTCAGGGTGTCCCCCACATCTGGCCCGAGGTCAGCATGAGATGATATATATGTGTATATATATGTGGGTATATATGTGGGTATATATGTGGGTATATATGTAGGTATATATGTGTATATATGTGGGTATATATGTGGGTATATATGTGGGTATATATGTGGGTATATATGTGGGTATATATGTGTATATATATGTGGGTATATATGTGGGTATATATGTGGGTATATATGTGGGTATATATGTGTATATATATGTGGGTATATATGTGGGTATATATGTGGGTATATATGTGGGTATATATATATATATATATATATATATATATATATATATATATATATATATATATATATATATATATATATATATATATATATATATATATATATATATATATATATATATATATATATATATATATATATATATATATATATATATATACACACAGATACATACAAATACATACAGATCGTTTGTGTATTTTTGACCCTGATGACCCTCTTCAATATATTGATAAAAACTTTGTTTTCCACACATCAAAGAAAATTGACATTTCGTATGCATTAATACTTTTGAGCAACTGTCTTTTATATGAATATAGTTTCACTAGGCGTTGCATTGCACTTTACTGTTTTGATCAAGTTTGTCAAGTTATGATAAAAACATCACAGATTATCAATTAGACTAATTAGTTAAGAGGCAGCATGATGAGCTATTCATTAGAATGTCGCTTCAGAGTTTGCAGGTTTCTGATTGAAATGTTTGCTCATATCTTCCTGTGTGTTGTTTTTATATTTCACTCGTGATTACATCTGGTACATTACCAGACCATCAGTGAAGGGCGGAGGTGGTGATAGTTCAATGGCATGCGCATTTGTGACAGCTAATGTTACTGGTTAACGGGTATTTATTGATGATGTGACAGCTAACATTAAGCTGATGTGTTTTATGCAATGCTATCTGCTCATACTTCAGCCAAATGCTTCAGAATTCATTGGCCAGCACTCCACAGTGCAGATGAACTATAATGTAGAGGACTGTTATGTTATGCAAAGGCCGAGTCAAGTACACAACCTGAATCTGACTGTGGTTCTTGTTGATGACAAAAATGGAAAAATAACAAGAAAATGAAGACAGATACATTTGATGCCTTCGTAAACTATCCCCGCAGATTAAATCTAGCATTTGATGATATCAATGCTCCAGAAATGTTGCTGTAATTGATGACAAAAGGTTGACAACAAAATATTATCAGGTGAAGAAAGTGGAATTGATCATGGTAGTCCGTTTGCCTATATAGGTGCATATACAATTTATTGTAAAACTATACACCATTTATCGGATTTTTATGTAAAAACTATGTAAATTGAACACTTTGCAGTTGAAACCGATTTTGCTTGTTTAATCACATCACAGCTTTGATAAGAGCAAAAAAAGATGAGGATTGTGTCAATACAATAAATATTTTCGGCACTGACAGGCTGCGAAAAAAAGTTATTTTAGGTGGATTATAAAAAAAATTAAGAAATGAACACAGGTAGGAATTTGGAAATTCAAAATAGATACATGAATAATTGATTATAAAAACAAGTGGTATGATCCTGTGATTGACAAATATGTCTGGTTTATCATATAAACACTTTGCTTCACGTAGATAATGCTGTCCAATTGGAATTGTGAGTTTTGCATGTTCTCCCTGGGCTTGCGGGGGTTTACTCCAGGTACTTTGGTTTCCTCCCACATCCCAAAAAACAGGTAGGTTTGGCTAGGTAGGTTGATTGAGCCCTCTAAATAACCCCAAGTGTCACCATTAATGGTTGTCGCCATGCACCCAAGTCAGCCAAAATCCAGCACCTCCCTCACCTTTTTGAGGAGAAGCGGTTCAGAGAATGAATGAATGAATGTATCAATATGGTTTCCAAGTGGTTAGCATGTCAGCCTCCTTACAATTCTGGGGTCGAGGGTTGGATCCCTGGTGGGTTCTCATTGTTAAGAATTTACATGCTCTCCCAGGGCTTGCAGGGTTTTTCTCCCGGGTACCCCGATTTCCTCTCAGATTGCGAAAACACGCATGCTAGGTTGGTTTAAAACTCAAAATTGCTTCTAGGTATGAGTGTGAGGGTGAATGGTTGTCCTTCTCCTTGTGCCCTGCGATTGGCTGGCCACCAATTCAGAGTGTCCCCTACCTGGTGGCCATAGTTAGGTAGGATAGTGTCTGGCTCCAAACCCCTCTTGCAACCTTTGTGAGGGTAAAAGGTGTTGAAAGTGAATGAATGTATGTATCGATATGATGAAGCACAGCTTAACATATAAAAAATCCATCCATCTATAGCACTTGTCCTCATTTGGTTTCAAATAAGGGACCGAGAATGCACTTGAATTTTCGCCAAGATGCTGAGTACATAATGGATTGGTCGCCATCCAGTTGCAGTGTTCATACAGACTAAAAACCATTGACATTTACATCCACACGAATTAAAAAGTAAGAGTCCTCATTAACCTTACATGTGTGTTGCTGAAATGGGACCAAGGAAGAGAAAAGCCACTCAATTTAGGGCGGACATTTTCACAACACTGCATACTACAACCTGAAATATCATCAATAAATACTTCCTGTTTAATACAGAGTACTACTATGTTCTTGTCAGGAGATTAAAGCATGTCATGCTTGAAAATCAGGGGAAAAAAAGTAGTTTTATATGTGGAAATGTAGCTAGACAAGGTCACAATGTCTCCCTTTCTGTCATTTTCTTTTCACCGAATAAGAACTTTGCTAAACGCATGTTTTCAACTTTTTCCGCAGAATATGTCATATATGATCAAATGACTATGCAGGTCGAAGATCTGCTTTCTTTCTGCTTTCCACGTGAAGATTGTAGCTATTTCTGGTTCTTTATTTATTTTGTGGGTGTCTGTGTTTGTGCCTAAGGGTGGGTGGGGGTGTATAGTCGTCGCATTTTGAGGACATGAAGACCATAAATCATTGATTTGCCTCGGCAATGAAACGTCCCCTATGGAAATACGAGATCTTGCTTAGTGCTTTGCAAATGAATTAAAAAAAAAAAAAAGGCTTCCTGGGTGATCGCAGTACAACAACGCGGACAATGTTGTTGTGTTTTATTTGTGCACCCACTGCACTCTCTTCCTGTGTGCCTTTTGGGATGCTGGAAACAATCGCTGTTCAATTGCAGAAGCTTTAAATAGAACTCAAGACAGGGTGGAGGTTGTTTACATAAGCCAAGCATATTTCTATAGACAATAAACCACTGCAATATGATCAATTTCTTGGATTTGTCTTTAGGTAGGTCTATATATTTACATAAAACAACCAAATCTATTACAGCAATATAACTCCCTGAATCCAAATGCTGTCGTTTGAATCATTCATTGCCCAAAAATATATTTACAGACAATATCACCAAATGTCTGTTTGTGTCTTTTTTTAACCGTTGTGTTTCATATTTTTGTCCTCCATAGCTGTATAATACTAAATAATAGGGTAAAATCACCACACAAAAAAAGCCCAAATACATGTTATTTCCAAGATAAGCGACTTGAATCCAAGACTCTAAAGAAGCTCTCCCACTCATGAGCCATCTACTTATAGGTCCGGATGAATATAAGCTTAACCAAAAGAAACAGGCTTTGGAAATCGAACCATGCAACAACAACAACATCTGCCAACAATTTCCAGCTACAAAAACCAATCTTGTTAATCTAATGAAGGTTGTATAAGCATTAAGCATCGGTGTCTCACCCCCAGCAGCCAAGGAGCACTGGATCATCAGCATCAGTACCGCACTGACGCTCACAAAGCGCCGGGCCAGCATCCCGCCCATCGCCGGCGTCCTCTTCCTCTGCCTTGGCGTCCAGACATCCAGGTTCCGAGCCACGAGATACAGCAACAGCTGCTCTATTAGCGGGGCTTTTTGCCCGACCCCGACCCCGCTGCTTGGAAGGGGCACATGTTTAGGAGCCATCGGTTCACCAATGAGTGATGGGGGGAGAACGGCTAACGGCGGCATCCGATCAAGCCGTCCCGGGTACACACAAGCAGGACTCCGCTCTCCATGGACCTTCTGCTGGGTTGCCGGGAAAGAAGACCACTGTAGTTGTTCATCCGTCACGCTGTCTGTGTGTTTGAAGTCTGATCTCCCTTGCTGTGACCGCAAAGACTCGCCAACGCGTCAATATCGGATTCGAGAACAGAAGTAGTCGTTGGTGCTTTCAAAATAAAAGTATTCTCTTACTTGGGAAACGGAAATGCGTATAAAGCAGGGATGGTTTCATTAGTAAATCATCCCTGCAGTGTATACGCATTAACGCAAGGGTGTTCAGCTTGATTTAACATGGGCTGGACAATTTTAGATATAATATTTACATACCTGTCAACTGGTACGTTCTCGCCGTAATTGGTACAACTGAAAGCCCATTTTTATATTGGTACGCTGTACACATGAAAATGGTACGCTAAACGGTGATTTTGAGAAAAAAAAATAAATTAAGGCACTTTCTAGCCATTTTTCACCATCCGCCATTGTTTCTTCCCGGAAACGCATGTCTGCCAAGTGATATATGTACCGGCGCCTCTGATTGGCTAAAAAAAAAAGATCATGATAAACATTTCGTTTTGTAACACTTTCACCATGTGATTTCCGTTTCCTGTTCCCTTGTTTATGTTTACTTTCATTTTCACTTGTTGTTCGTGATTTTTTACAAAAAAGTAAAGTGGTAAGATTTTCCATGTATTTATACATATATGTAAGGGCGAAAACAAAATTTGGTAAGATCACAAATGGTTCGAGGTTGACAGGTATGTATTTAGATATATATTTTTTTATAAATTGATTAAAATAAATGGAATAAAATCCCTGAATATTCATTTTTATAGATATTAAACAATGTTTATTTTAGCTTTTTTTAAATATATATTTTTAGATTTTATAAAATTATTTTTTAACTAAAAAAAGAAAAAAAAGATCAAAAAATTACAATTATTGATTTTTAAGAGGGGAAATCTGGAAATGTAATATACATCTATACTCTTCATTTGAATTTTCTCCTAAAACAGAAAGTCAGCACTTACGATTTACTTTCCCGGGCCACACAAAATGATGCGGCGGGCCAGATTTGGCCCCCGGGCCGCCACTTTGACACAGGCAGTAACGTCAACTCGATTTCATGTGGGAAACAAAAATATTCCCTATACATATATAATCTTCATTTGAATTTGATCATAAAAAGAACGTCGGCACTCATCATTTACATTCTCGGGCCGCACAAAATGATGCGGCGAACCAGATACGGCCCCCAGGCCGCCACTTTGTAATAAAGCAATGTAAATACTGGTAGTTGTGGATGGGGAAAATATCTTTAACCATGATTATTTTTATTACTAATTAAAAAAAACTGTCCATAGTTATTTTGGATAAGACACCCTTGACCCTCGTGAGGATAAGCAGATCGACGATGAATGAATTGAGTTAGCCTCTGACCTGAAGTTCATTTACATCAGTGGTGTACAAACTGCAGCGCGCTAACCAGTTTTTCATGATCCTCAGCAAAGACTGCTGCACTTCTCAACTTTACCACTAGATGTAGCTACTGGGTTACAGTACAGTTCCAAAACCAGAATTTCAGTATGTTTTGTTTTAAATAAACTTGTTACTGTACTCCATTGTACTATCTTGGTTGTGATTTTCTTGACATTTTTTATGTAGCTGGAGTATCCTCCAGAGCACGTGTCAAAGTGGCGGCCCAGGGGCCAAATCTGGCCCACGGCATCATTTTGTGTGGCCCGCGAAAGTAAATCATGAGTGCCAACTTTTTGCTTTAAGATCATATTCAAATGAAGATTATAAATGTATATTATTTTCCCTGATTTACCCAATTAAATCAATAATTGCATTTTTTCAACCGCTTTTCTTTGTGTTTTAGTTCAAAAATCATTTTGTAAAATCTAAATATATATAAAAATATTTTCAGTTTTCCACTTTAATATGGAACATAATGATTAAGAGATTTTCCCTAAAAAAAAGCTCCTATCTGACACACTTGCTCCAGAGACAAGACAGGCCAAGAAGGCTATTTCATAGACGTCTAAACAGATCCAAGTCCATTTTAGAAACAATACATAGAAAGTAATACAAGCTTTACAAGATTTTAAATCAAAAGACAAAGTACAGACCAGTTGAAGCAAAAGATATGTTTTTTTTTATTTCAAAGTGAACCTTGACATCAATTCATAATTTGACAGTCACCAATAAGTCACCAAGAAGGAACCCGCTTTTTGTGACTAAGTACATTAAAGGCCTGGTCACACTAAAACATAGAACTAGAGTGGGAAAGAATCACACACAGCACACGTGACAGCCAAACAATAATCATATCCCCAGTTCCTAAAATGTTGTATATTGCACAGTGCAGTTGCTACATGACAACTAGTGTAGCATTTAAAAACACAGAATCATAAAAGCAAAACAAATATTTTAATTGTCAACAGTAATGGTTTCAACTTGCCAATCAGTTCTACAAATTGACTCTAAACACAGCATTATCCACCAAATAATTAGAGAACTTTTCTTACAAATTATATTTTACATGAGTCTAAAGACTTAACTGAGCATTTATGCATTTCGTTACCCCTCAAAAAAAAAATCTTCACACATCAATATTGATTTAAAACTAGAAATTTAGACAAGTGCCAGCACAAAAAAAGCTTGACAATCTTTAACTAAAATGTATTAAGACATCGGCCCTTATTTGAAAAGAATCTGTTCAACTGATACTTAAGGCGGTCAGGTTCCAAGCGCCTGCGGGAACTAGTTGACCTGTTGGTGTCTTTTATCAATGCAAAAATCCATGTGAGGCAGCATGGATTACCAAATTTAACAACTCCAGACAAAGTAGAAACGTATTATGGAACATGACTGCGGTTATTTATGTTTTTATCGCATTTACAGAAACAATATATTTGAAACGGTGAATGATACCCAGCAAAAGGAGGAGCATAACTATTTCCCTTAACGTGAACGGAGACGTTTGTGCCACAACACATTACATGCGCGCAAAATACAAACTGGAGGCAGCACACCACTTAAACCAGTGCAACCTCTTTGTTTTAGGGTTGTTAACACGGTGGCAAATTATACAGAAAACACATATTATACATAGGAAACATAGCAAAAGCATACCATTAGAATAAATAGGTGAGGGAACCTTTTACCTTTGATTGACTTATAAAGCATTTTGGAAGAACCCCCAAACCAACACGTGATGCGGCAAAAGTTGCATACAAAACCCATCTATGCTCTGATCAAGGCAAATACCTTGATCAGGCATCTTATTCCAGATTTTGCCCTCCCCACAAATACATTCAGTGTGATGGTAAAGCTTTGCATTTGTCTAAAATCAGGTCCTATAATTGTGAGTACTGTGCGGTGATCTTGGTGAGAGCAGTAAACATTCCCTGACGTGTACTATCTTAGGATTCTGTGTAAAAATAAGTTTTCAAACTGTTAGTGATGTCGAGTCAGGGGTGTATCCTCTAAGAAGGAACTAGTACACACATTTGCAATCCAATGACATCCTCCGTTAGCCAGTTTGGAGAAAGGCACTAGTCATACAGTACGAAGAGTTGCAAATACAGCCATTGTGGAAAAAGCCATGTCACAATACATACTAAAATAAAAATAAGTGAACACACCACACGCTGGTTATACAATCTAAAAGTTCACCTCGGATTACATTTCAAGATGAAATAATTGACGTTAAAAAGGCACACACACACACTCACACACGCAGGCACACACACACAGACACACAACAAAAAATTTAAAAATGCTCAACTTCAATTACAGCAGTTTACAAACCACTTCAAAACATTACAGCCAATATACAGAGGCACTAGCATGTAGGATAGCATTTATACTCTATGATTAAAGTAAAAGCCACTTCTAGTCACCAGAACTACGATATACAGACTTGCAGGCTTAAATGAGATTATCATCTAAATTCACAGCTACAAAGTGGCAGATAATCAGTACATAGCAGCTTAATATCTATACATTCCAAATACAATTTGCCAAACGCAGCTCAGAAAAATAAAACCTTAGCCTTATATTCTAAAATAGATCTCTGACAATATTTCATTATTTCAAACGTCAAACTTCAACAGTTTGCTGGAGGTGAAAGCACAAATAACATCAACTGTGCCTTAGAAAAATGATTGATGAACAATGTCTTTGGTGCTGATTGCCATAAAAGACCAGGTGAACACTACTCTGCACAAAAATTGAAAACATGAAGAAAAACAGCAAAGCTATGCATAATCCACCCTGAAGGAATGTAACAAAACGGACGGGTTTCAGTCTAGGACAGATCAGACGTTAAAAGTTAAAATATTTACTGATACACCACAACACAAAAAAGCCAGCAATAATGGTGTAAATGACAACATTACTTCAAACACTGATCCATTTAAAACAAAAACTAAAATCTTTCAGATATACACCACTCCCAAACATCTAAAAACTGCAAATCAATGTAAAACAAAAAAATCAACAACAACAACAACAACACAGCAACCCAGAGGCTATCTAGATTGTATTGCAGTTACAGTAAACAGTGACAATACTGTTATGAATTGAGTACTATAGTGAGTAGAAATTGATTATCAAAATATCAAATCACTCTTTATACATATAAAAAAAATCATTCAGTCAAAGCCCTAATTGTGCAGCATGTAGCTTAAGTAAATTCATTGAGTTAGCAAGCAAACGGAAGCTGCACAATATTGAAACATAACAAAGAATTCTCATATTTATCCCCAAAGCCCATTATATTCAGAATCTGAAGTGCTGCGAATCTACACGAGTATATATGTAGATATATATATATATATAGACACATCCTGTACTCTGCTCTTAAGGCACTAGCTGATGGCAACAGCAGGAGCAAACTGAGAGCCTTCAATCCACAATGGCTTTGACAAGTGGTATGCACATGCTACAAGGCATTAAAAGTTTCGGGTTCACACTGCAGGATAAAATACTCAATCCAGATTTTTTTTGTTGAATCCCATGAAAAAGGTGTCAATTGGAGGTTTCCCAGACTGATCTATGTCAGTGGTGGTTTCCCAGCCAAAATGAATGCAGGTCTTTGCTTGTTATCATGTATATACTGTGGCTCTTTGCCTCGTTTCACGTTTTCCTAATTTGTAACCTCTCTTAAAACACACTCAAATGTATCGGGACCCATTAAAAACAAATACATTATCATTTAAAAATAATTGAGCAAATTTGATTTTTTAAAGATGCTCTTGGCGTAAGGGACTGCCAATCATCTCTCCGTGGGTTACGTCTAATGCCGGGAAATGAAGGCAGATCACTGTGTGATGTGGCTTTTTGACTCTCTGTTTAAGTTTTTTTCTCTTTGTGTCTAACTTGTTCGCCACCCCTGATCTATGTAATATATTGTTAGGGGATAGATATATGGAGGAATAAATCTGGCTGTAATAATAAATCTGCTGCTCACATGCTCCTTCCCTGATTGCTCTGCCCCGATGCATAGCACCTCCCGGGCTCAGACATGCGTACTCTTTAGCTACTCCCCAGAAATAGAGTCCCTTCCCAAAAATGTAGCATCAAACATGATTTGTTGCCAGTTACCAGTATCGGTGCAATTCTAGGTGTAAGCTGAGAAAAACTGAAAAAAAAAATGCATACCAGTTTTTTGTCACAAATTATGGGTGCACGTTATACTCGAATAAATACGGTATGTGTTGTAGAATGTAGCATGTCCGCCTCACTATTCTGAGATCAAGGGTTCATTTCCTGGTGGGTTCCCACCATCCTGTATGGAGCTTGAAAGGTCCATAGTGTTTGCGTGGTTCCCTCCTATATCTCAAAATCATGCATGGTCGGCGTATTGAACACAGTGAAAATTGTTCCTAGGTATGAGCGTGAATGGTTGTTTGTCTTCTTGGGCCCTACGATTGGCTCGCCACCAACTCAGGGTGTCCTTGGCCTATTTCTGTAGTTGGCTGGGATAGGCTACAGTGCCCTCGACTCTTGAGGATAAATGAATGCTTTATAATACTATACGAGAATAATTTTAAATCTCATTATTCTTGTATATTGACAATAAAGTATTCAATTCAATATGCAACATGCCACCTTGAGAGAAGAAACCACTGCCCACCCACTCAATTAGATATGGGCTTAAATAAATTTGAGTTGACCTGCAGTGTGAAAATAGCCAAGGAAAAGTCGCTTGACAGATTATAAAACAACAGGACAGAATTTATGTGCAAAGGACAAAGCCTTAAATTTTGAGTGTGTATATGTATATGTGTATTAAGGATCAATTAATTAAACTTCACACTAGAAAGCCAGTGAATTTATATGTCCTCCTAAAAATAACTTGAGTTCATATTCTGATCATAGATCTTTCTCTCCTAAACACTAGTGTTGGCCTTTTTCGCTGCTGCAAGCACTTCCTGACCATGTTGCAGCTCCACTGAATTTGCCGGTGGCCTTTATTAACCTTGGCGTGATCCAAGGGTGGTTCTGCAGCCCCGTTCTGCTCTTCAAATAAAAGAGAACTGAGGGGGGTGGCCCAATTTGGTGGGACTCAGAGGGAAGCCCGTATAGGTGGCTGTTGAGCCCATGTATGGGTGAGGAGGGGGTGGTGGAGGGTGAAAGGCTGGCTTGAACTGGTGGGGGTGGTGGGTGTAGCCAGGCTGTTGATGTGTGTGGACTGAAGGGGATAGGAGGAGCCTGTGATAGCCAGGATGCTGAGAATGATTGCTGAGGCCCATATTCACCTGGTGGACTAGAGCTCCCCCTTGGGCATGGGATAGGCTGTAGCTATGCTGAAGTAGTGGTGGCGGATGAGAGGTCAAAATTGGGTGGGGGGCTGTTGTAAGGGAGCCGCTGGGAGGATAGGAGATCAGGGTGTGTGGGTGGGGGGCACCTAACTTGTGTGTGGGGCTGCTGTGCGGAAGGTGGGGAAAGTTGTGTGTGTGAACGGTAGGGGGAATAAAGGCGTGAGGTCGTAGTGGCCCGTAGTTGCCTTTCCACTCTTTGATGTTGTGGTTTGTCACAAAAGGCTGCACCTAAAGCAAGACGATAGAAAGAAAAGGTCAAAACAATATTGATAAACTGAAGAAAATATTTAGCAGAATTCCATCAGGAAGCAACGGATAGCAATGATACCCTTCAATAAACACAGTCATACCCTGAGATACAAACTGCGTTCCGGGACCGAGCTCGTATGTCAATTTAGTTGTATCTTAAATCAACATTTCCCATAGAAATGCACTAAATACAAATTAATTTGTTCGCAATCGCATCGTTTTTCTTTCAAACTTGAAATTTCATACTATTTTGTATGTGAAGAAGTTTGTAAGTAGAGCTATGTCTGTAATTGTGTCAAAGGCTTTACACAACTGTAAATTCTGATTGGTTAAGCGATCATGGGAGATGGCGACTAATCAGAATGGAACAATGAAGTTATGCTTCCCATTCGTATTGTTTAAGCAAACATCTGTGTGCTCTGTGACAAACAAAAATAATGTGACAAGGATTTTGCTGTGTTCAATTACATATGGAGGACAAATAACCATACAAACACATCATGAATGGCTTTGGAATGTATCTGGAGGGATAAATGAGGGTTCACAGTAATGTGCACTACTTAAAAATAAAACAGGTGGAAACAACACCTGTCCAAGGCCCAAGTGGGGGTGCTGCTGCTGCAGTTTTTGTTGCCACGACATAAGAGGAGTTGATTGGAGGAAGGGGATAGCAGGAGTACTCTGCTGTCCTGCAATGTTGCAGCGCCCTTTGGATCGGGACCACAACTCTAAGATTAGGACAGAAAATACTTGAGTTAGACAAGTACTGGTGTGTACAATAACTGTTAGTTATGTGATACATTGATCTTTGACACTTCAAACATGTCACAATTATATGCTTCAATCCAGCGCCCTAAGGAGCTGCCTCAGCTATGCCCCCCCCAACCCCCCAGTGCTGTGCTGAATTCAATTTAAGCATTTTAAGAGCAGATCACACTGTCTTTCTCTTATGTTGTATTAACGCACACACTTAGAAAAAAAAACGCAACACTGTACAAAGATGAATTGTAAAGACCCCTAGAGCACTAGTGAACATACATACCTGCTAAGCTTTTTTGGTGGCCTGGAAAAAAAAGGTAAATGCCAAGGGGTTGGCTCCTTGAAAATTTGATTTTGATGAGATTAGATCTAATTCTGATTATGATGAGATCATATTAAATCTAATTCTGATTATGATGAGATTAGAGTAGATCTAATTTCATCAAAATCTTTTTTTTCCACAAAGGTTTGAGCAACCTGTCTACATTAAAACTAGAGGTTAACAATAATAGAAAACTAGAAAAAAACAAGAAACTTGAAAAAAAATGCAATCCGGGTGTTGAATGACAATCTTAAAGTTAATGATAAAGATTTAATATGGGGAAAAGTAACTACATAAAGCACTATATCTGCAGCTATGGCTTGTTTTAAATTCAAGAAAACTAGTTCTCAAGATTTTGATGCGCTGAATCAGGCAATACTAACCAGCTCTGCGGAAACGGTCCCGTGTTCCTTGAATGTTGTTGTTTTGCACTCGCATAGGCGGAACCACCATTGTTCTTGTATCTCGAGGACTCCTCCCATGCATTGCAGGGGAAGGCAATGGTGCTACTACAGCACCTGAAGTTGGCCGACTGTTGTGGTTGCTGTTGTTGAGAAAACTATAGGAACTGTTGCCATGGGGTGACGTTGATGTATTGGATGTAGGGGAGCCCTCTATTGTTTCACAGCCACTTTCCTGACCATCATCCTCAGACATACTGGACAAAAAAATAACACATTGGTGAATAGTGCACATTGTTAACTCCTGAAAAGAATGAACAAATAATTTGAAAAAGTACAAAACAAAAACCTGTTGGGTCTTTTGAAGGGTGATACAGATGGGCTGGAGTGCAGAGAATTGGATGCAAATGAACTGGTGCTGAGACTGCTGTCAGGACTGCTAAGGGAGCATACTCGTTCCATAGTCACACTGGTGTTTTTTCTGCATATCTCACATAGGCAGCACTGCTCTTTAGAACTATATAGAGGGGTGAGGGTAAGATACAGGTTTGTTTAATTGGATGTCAATATTCCAATCTCATGTAGATCACCCATGAAGCATTTGAAAAAAAAGGAAACAGCAACATACTAGCAAAACTGTTTTTATCCCACAAAAATTGCAATTAAATCGTGTGCATGTCAATTTTTCTTGAAAAATCCATATTTCCTTTTTTCGGCAATTTTTTAAAAACTCACTCTCTTGGGCAGCACGAATGTGTTTTGTCATCTTCCACTTCTTCACCATCTGTTGGTTCACTGTGGATACTAATCACACTGGGAGTTGGGCTTGGCGTGTCACCCATCCGAAGCCCGAAATCTTGCTGTAGCTCTTTGTTGGGTGGACGCTCTTTGAGATGCCCCTCCTCTTCGTGGGAATCATCATCCCCTTCTTCCGAATTTAGATGGGTCAGCAGCTGTGGTTCCAGAAGAGGTACCTCCTTCTGAGATCCATTGTTACTCAAGACATCCTGACCAACAAGTTTGACCATTTTGGTGGATTGAACTTGAGATGTGTGGTTTTTGATTGTTTGAGGCAGGTTCCTATTTAAACAAAAGTTTAAAAAAAAATGGTTGAAGATTAAGTAATCTTTGAAAGAACACCAGAGCAGTACGAGCATGCAATACAGTCAGTACTCATGGAAATGCTCACCTGTTGTGTTGCTGCCTGTTTCTTTTATTAGTTGACTGAGGCCAGACTACATGGGCTATTCCAATATTGAGTGGCTGAGGTGCAGAGACAGCTGGCATGTGGTTAGCCAGAAGCGGCTGTTGGATCAATGTATTATAATGCAATTTCCTGTTAGTGAAAAAAAGAAATTAGGTCAAAGAGGGAGCTGATTTTCTGACATACTGCTGTATTTCTCAAATGCAAATGTTCAAGTTTTTATGTATCCTGAATATTCTTTTAATACTATGAATTATTTTTCACATTGGTAACTATAAATGAAGGGTTGTCATTGAGTGCCATGAAGTCTAACCCAATATAAACACGGGTGAAGGATCATTTGCAGTGAAAAAGCAGTGTTTCTTAAGAACAATGCTAGAAAAGTTGTTAGGAAGTTGAAATATATGGAACGATCAACTGAAATACTAGACGGAGGAGCAAATTATTACTAAATAGTAACTCCAAAAAAATCTTTTACCACACTGCCTGCAAATGAGTGGCATTTTCCCAGTCATGCTTTGAAAATAAACGCTGTGCATTTTTAGACTAAATGTTGAAATGATACTCAAATGGTACTTTCCCCTTGCCCTCCATGCTGAATGTAATTACTATTCAACAAATATTCTGTGTCAGAACATACAAACAAGAACAAATAGACATTTCAGCAATAGCCTGCTTGTGACTAACCGCCATTCACTGATTCTTGGAGCACAAATTGTAGTGTCATTTGATAGAGAAGACGAAGTTGGCACAGGGTGAGCTGCTGGCACACCAACTGCAGTCATCTGGGGCCAGGTTGCCTGCAACAGAAACTGCTGACCTCTGCTAGACCAGCCTGGCTGTAAGACAAGAGAGAAATTTGCAATAATCAGACCTCATTCACATTATTATACTTTAAATGTTTATGTTGAAGTAAGAAATTAATTATTAAATTAAAAAATGAAGGTATTGTTAGTGGGGCATTTAATCATACCTGGGTTAGTACACTTGGCCTCACTTGAAGGGTCCGAATTGGAGGAGCCTGATGTACCATAGGAACAGTATATTGGACCGATTGGTTGAGGTTACCTTTGAAAGAGCAAAATAAATAAGAAAATATGTTACTGTAAATCACATTTAAATTTCCAAATAATCACTGGCGATTAGTCTGACAATATACAGGTCGTATGTATTTCCTGGTTGAGCAGAAAGAAATGCTAAAGGGTAAAAAATATAATCATCTAAATGTCTTACTTTCTTAACCGTCCCTACTACTATGTGAGAGCACTTTTTGGGGCTGCTCCTGGTTAGTTAGCGTTTTTTTTATTTTAGCAAGGAATAATACCACCAAGTATTTAATATGCACATTTCCCTGGGTGCCAGAGAGCACATAACACAGGGATGTTTGACTTTGTTTGACGTTTGATTTTTTTTTCGTATCTTGCGACAAAATGGTTCTCATCGAGGCATTTCGTAACCTAAACTGTAGAAGCATTCGTAAGTAGAGACACCACCGTAGAGGTACCATTTACAGTTGGAGTGAGGTTCCAAGTTAGCCAGTAAAGGGCATGAGCGTTCTTCAGGTGTGCTTTCTTTATTTCTGGACTTAGGAGACGATTATGGAGCGAGCTGGGCAGTCGTGGTTTATTTTGAACTTATACCCCCTTATAAAACTGATTTTCTAGTATTTCCTTATGTACTTATAAATGGGTATATTGCTCTTTGTCCGTGGCAGTTCGGCGGACGAGTGGTTAGCGCATCGGCCTCAGAGTTCTGGGGTTCGTTCCCAGGTTGGTTTCCACTGTGTGGAGTTTGCATGTTCTCCCGAGCTTACGTTGGTTTTCTTTGCTTAGTCTGTTTTTTCCCCACAGTTCAAAAATATGCAGGGTAGGCTGGTTGAAAATTCTAAATTGCCCTTAAATATGAGTGTGACCATTAATGGTTGTCCATCTCTTTGTGCTCTGCGATTGGCTGGCCACCGATTCATGGTGTCCCCGCCTAGTTCCCAAAGTTGGCTGGGATAGGCGCCAGCACCGCATGACCCTTGTGAAGATAAGCGGTTGAGGAAATGAATGAATGCTCATAGTCCAACTGTGGAACTGGCATAGTTTAGCTTTGTAATAACGACAATTATGAAAAATGTTGATGCAATTATTGTAATCATTAAATGTTCATATGTACTATATTCACCTTGAATGTTTGGTGGACATAGAAGAATGGGTGGGAAGGAGTCATTACACCTAAATTGACCATTTCTTGCGGTGAGCGTAATCCTTGGATGCATCACTGAAGGAGCAGATTGTGTAATAGCCTGCACCGAAAACAGTAAAAGAATATCATGTGTGTTAGTGTTCACCTGGTCACCCAAAACGAATGATTACCGTATGCAGTAGTAGATCGTAACAATTAACCTGAGAGTGAACTTGTACGTTGTTGTAGCCCACAGGGAGACCAGTGGAAGGAGCAGGACAGACAACGGGTCTTGAAAAATGAGTGGTGTTCTGGTTCATTGCATCAAAAACAGCATTGTTGGTACGCCCATGACACATGTCCATTATGCGAAAGGATGACTGTACACTGAAAAGATGAAATCATCGTAGTAATTGGTAAAGGAATTATGAGGCTAGTCAGTGTAGTGTGTAGTGTTTCGCATTAATTGAAAACACTTTCAGCTTAAAAGATGAGGTAAAAGATTTCAATTTTGATGTGATTTAAGGGATTTGAATTTTTTAGGTGATTAAAAGACTACAAGTGGATTCAAGAAATCTATCTACTGCTTTAACATTTGTGTAAATCCCTTACTTGCAATATTTGCAAGTTTTTCTGATCCACTGACATGTTTTCTTTTTACACTTGTCCAGACATTCACTACAAATTGATATTATCTTGCCGAATGTTTAAGGATAACCCAATTAGTTTGATTGCAATTTTCTGCAAATTGGATTTTTTTTCCTGTAGCTGCCACAATGAGAAACCTAATTGGCTCATATACAAATTATTTAAGTCTAGGCTATGTAAACTTAGTTGTAAATGAAATAATTTCCTACATATCTTTAAGCAGGGGTCCATAAACTGGTCCTCAAAGGACCCTGAGTTCTGGATTTTATTCCAACCCACCCAGCACAGTTCAACCAATCATGTTTCTGCTAAAACAAGCTCTTGATTGCAATCAATTGATAACACCAGTGAGACAGCAGACTGGAATAAATTTGTCGTGTGATTTGGTTGGAATACAATCCTGCACTCACTTTGGACCTGCGTGGAATAGTTTGGTGACTCTTGGGTTAAAGGGAGCGATATCCAAATGTGGACTGCAAGTTACTGTGTCAGAATTAGATATGACAAGCTTACTGGTTACTATGTGGGTGGTCTAATAGATGAGTCATGGTGAGGAAAGGGTGACTCAGAACATTAGATGGAACAGTTCTGTCCTCTGCGTCTATCAGGAGCATGCTCTTCAGTAGGGAGAGAAATTCTCTCCTGTCGGTCTTCTCTGCCTGCATGTCACTGTTGTCTGCACTTAACACGAAGTTCACCTGAGGATAAAGTCAAACCGTCAACCAAGACAAAACAGAGAGGAGAATTGAGGTGTAAAGATAGACTGCTTATTGCTATACTAAATGTGGTACTATGTTATTTTTGTTTTTTTTACTTATTTGGTCAAGACATAGGAATAAAAAAAACACAAGACTCCTTCCTGCATGTAATCACTGCAAACCAAATTACACACGCAACTGAATTTCCATTGATTTTCCAAGGCAGGTAATAGGAAAGTGAAAATAAAGAGAAAATTAAACAGAACTGTCAGTCCAGCATGACTGACTTCTTGAAGGCCAATTATAGCCCATCATTCTGTTGGCCAATCACATTTTGCCTTTCTCAGTGGGAGACTTCTGACTACGGTGCAAAATCATTGGTCCTTATTGATTTAGTCAGAAAGTTCCTCTTATTTGATGAGCAATCTTGTTCTTCGATTTTGTGGTAACGTCAACGAATTTTGAATTTTCTATCCTATCCTCTGTGAATGGTTGGTTAAGACAACACGTTTTGGCAACTCTTCAATTGTACCAGTGAAATATAAAGTTAGTCTTAAGACTCTAAAGGAACTGCCAATGCGGATACCATAATCACCATAAAGCATTTCCTGTGTTTGCAAATGAGTCCATGAACACCCACGCTGTCTGAAAAATGGGAATAAAAATTTCTGAAATTGCATGAGTAGTCATTCACCAGGTACTCCAGTTTCTTTCCTTATCCCCAAAACATACATGATAGGAAGGCTGGTTGAAAACTAAATTTTCCCTAGGTATGTGGTAGGCGTTGGCGTGACTCAATCTGCTCTGCAGCTGGCTGGCACTGTTATAGGTTTTCCTGCATTATCGTTTAACTTAAAAATATCTCGTTAAGGTTGCCGACACATCTAGATCATCACTTTAGTCCACCAAAGGAAATGTAAAAGTGTTTAAACTTACATTTGCAATGTCTTCCAAACTGCTGAAGATATATTTTCTGGCTTCTTTCGATTTTAGTCTGGTCTCCTTCTCGTGCTCTTCTGTTGTCTTGAGGGGGAATAAAATAAAAAATAAATTAAAAAGAAATCACACAAATATATACAAAAATAATACCAACACAAAACAAGTCCGGCTGTTTTACATGGCTTTTCTTCTCTAGTCAATGTGTAAATGTTTTGTGCTTAAAAAACTGCTATTTGAAGACCTACTATGCTTTATATTTGAAGACCTAAACTTTAGGTATGTTATTTTAGCAGAACACAAATTTTAGATAATTATAGCACATAACTTGATTTCACCATACCATAAAAAAGAAAAAAAAACATCAGTTGCGGGTCATAAAACCAAGCACATCGCTGTAATGTCAATATGTAACATTATAATTCAGCTGGCCCAATCAGACCTAAGGTATATTAGAAAAGAGAAGTGTGCTGTCTTTGAATTGAACGGAATTGAAAACAAATACAATTGCTACCTGTATGTCAATTCATGGTATACACTTTGAAAGCTACGATTTTAGTTTGAATTCTAGGACCACAACAACATGACAAAATATTTTAATTTGTGTGCATGTACTTTAAGTCTCCATGAAGGGTAAGCAGATTCTGTGCCTTTGCAGAAAAAACGGGTGGTCTTGGTTCCTTTGTTGAGCAGATGTTCCGCAGGTAGGCCTTGAGTCTGAGAGATATAGCGGATCTGAGCACGAAAAAAGAAAAGGGAAAAGGAATATATTTCGGGTTCGAATATTTCACGAATACCACATAAATCCTGAAAGTACTACTTGTGTCACAATAAAAAATGGTCACATCATTAGACAAAGTGACAATAAAAGTTTAGGATGATATTTTCCCAGAAAATGAAATTGATGAATATGATTTCAATGATTTTAACCACATGCTGATATATTATTACAAAATATAAAGTGCAGCATTTTTTTACTATAGGCACCCCACACTGATATTTTGGAGGAAAAAAAACTTCTCCAACAGCAAGTTTCAATTCCTTAGTTTCAGTTGTATACTGAAGACATTTTGGGTTTCAGATTTTTTTTTAACACTGATGAATATAACACGAATGCATAATAACGAAAACAATCTGGAATGTTTTGAAAATGAAAGAAACGAATGGTGTACTGAACACCAAACCTCCAAAAAGTCAGCCGAGGATGACAACAGGAGTTTGTGAGAGAATCATTTTGAGAATGGTAACGAAAAACCCCAAAACAGTCACAAAAACAATCAGGAGGACAGGGGAGTAGCTTGCGCTTGTAAGTTTTAGAGTGGATTTTTACGTTTATGAACTTTTTTCTTTTCAGTGCCGAGTTCAACTAGTAATAAATAAAAAAATCCCCCAGAAAAAAATCTGTGATTTAGTGAAATCGCGAATATTGAAGCCGCGATATTCACGGGATTACTGTAATGGTCTGAGGAGGCCAATATTTCTCAATATTAAAGTAACACAATCACCAGACCTTAACGCAATATAAAATGCATTTAGCCCACTGAAGAAGAGTCAGCATCCCCAAATACAAACAACAACTGAAACTACAGTAAATATAGTAATTATCTGGATAGGCAGGTGTTTTTGAATAATATTACCTGATCGTATTCCAAAGCACCAGGGTAAAGGGGCCAGCCGAGGAAGAGCTCAGCTATAACGCATCCCAATGACCACATGTCAATCGCTTCACAAAATGGCAATCCCAAAATAATCTCTGGCGCTCTGAAAAGAAAGAAGAAATAAAAAGGTCATCTTTTGGAAATGCTAGCAACACATCAACCAGAGGGACCTAAAAGAAATCCTCTTAAAGGAACTTTCAAAGACGCTTGGCAACATTTGTTGGTTCATTTTCACACTCAGAAGAGAGATATCAATTCTTAGATGTCTTCTAAGTTGGATGCAAATGTAAATCAAGTCGTATATTTCAATGATTATGCAAAAAAAAATAGTAATGTAGCTGAAGATGAGAAAAAAAGACTGAGGGTAGAAGTGAACTCCCAAATGACCTAGAAGTGCATTATGTCTGTAATTATACCATACAGAACTTTAATGGAGCGATTAATTTTGTCAATTGAAAGTCAACAATGTTTTGTTGTTGTAAAAACATTTTAGTGATGCCTGCTTATTAACATGCATTTAATAATTTATTGGCATTCTGCTAGATTATAGAGGGAAGTAATGCCATAGTATTGATATTACTCAACATATCAGTGCCAATAACTCCCATTTAGCAAATATGCAGTCTGTTTGTTGACTTTAAAACATTTTTAAAATAATTTAAAGCCACTAGACTACAGAGGTTTACAGAACAGTGAAACATTTCCAGTAAAATGGAATTATAGGGAAGGGAATGCAGACTTTTTCTGTGACACAACCTCAAAATGAAGATTTTTAATGTAAAAACTACAAAACTAGTCTAAGTAAAGACTGTAAATATTTCCATAAAAACAGCCATATCTGCTCTTACATTTGCGAAATTAAATTTCTTTTCTCTCTTTGAATGGGGCAGAGCGCTTGTTAATACAGATATTCTTTACATGCTTACAAAGAAAATTTAGTACAATACAACAATAGAAGTGTGGTGTTTGACTGTAGTAGTATTTTTTTTAATCAAATACAAAATCCTGCAAGAATATTGTGGGTCAACCTACATCAGCATTCAAAGGCGGCTGTATGACAACTTATTGTTTGTTAGTGCTGGGAAAGTCTCAGAGTAAGAGTGCTACAAATAGAAGCCATTTATGTGATGACAACAGGGGGAAATGACAGTTACCAAGCAACAACTAGACCAATGACTATAATAACAGTATTACACTGTCGTAAAAAGGGCCGTTTCTTGCCATCATAGACGTTTGTCAAGTACTAGGAGAAATCAAATGAATGCTTGTCACCATGTAATAAGAAAACTATTGTTGGAGAGCTTCGATAATAAAATCTTTCTTTTGCTTATTAAACCAGGAAGAAAGAATGTTTGCTTATGTACTTTTGACCGCCGTATGTAGTTCTGTTTTTTGTTGTTGAGTTTTTCCAATTGTGGATAAAGCAGCTGATTCTGTTTTTATCATCATGCTTGCCAAGAAAATTACCAGTGCGAATGAAAAGAATGAAAAGAAGCGGTCAGCGAGGAGGACAAGTTGGTCGAGTTGGTCAAGGGACAAGACCCCTAACCCTAACACTCGGCAAGAAGGCGGACGAGGAGGAAGCAGCGAGCATTCCAGCAGCAAAAATTAAAGAAATGCTGGAGAAATTTCACAAACTTTCTCTTTGTACAAAAAAAAAACATCAAGAAAAAATGTTCACGAAGCGTGCTATTGCCCTATTTGTAAAAAAATGTAAAAACATTATCAAAAGTCAACAAAGGCAATCGTCTTTGCATATGTTTTTTTTTTACCCATAGTTCCTCGCCAGAATAATGAAATGATGTTTGGGCCTGTTCCTGATCATGTATGTAACATCGGTTAAACTCGCAAATGAAATTATTTTTCAGTTTGGTCTGTCTTTGGCTATATGAAAAGAATTGACTACATGAGTCTGGAAAATAACAAGGTTACAAGAGGTCTCAAAGAACCATCTCTACTTTGTGTTTACAGAATTGACTACAAAGATCTCTTCCCTTGCACCTGAGCTGCCTATCTGAATTATTTACATAGCCCAGTATTCCATTTGCATAGAGTGAGCCAGTACGACATCACTGATCCTCAAGCTAGTGCTAGTGTTGTACCCATTGTGTCATGCTCACATGGTAACAATAACAGATTGGGATCCAGAGACATTTGGCAATGTAAGATTGGTGTGATTTGATTTCTGTTGGTAAAAATTCGATATGAATGACATTTATTCGTCATTATTGGTCAAAAAATTTCAGATTGTGGTATGCTTTGAGATGTGTTTCAATTGCAAAAGGCGCACCTCAACTAAAGTGTAAGATTAATTCACCGCATTTTCCACACTATACAACTAAAAGACATCAATTTTCTCCACGTCTTATAATCCGATGCTCCTGATATATAGATCAATATTGGTTAATTATTGTATGAAATTCTGTTTAGAACAGCTTCATTTAGTTGATGCATAACAGAATCTCCTACTAATGCTGTGTTTTACAATCGTGCACCTATTATCAGAAACATGTTCCAAGATACGAAAGCCCCCCAAAAGTACATGCATTCCTTCCTTCCTTATCTGTTAACTTCTGCTTTAAAACTGCTCTGTAGCTCAAATTATTAAAATAGTGATAAATGTTTATAGCAGTATTAATTAGAAGCACTGAGGTTCTTTTCTAGATATTTGTTGCCATTTATAACTGGTGATCAAAGTAGAGCTGTAATGTTGTCAATCACCTCACCTGTAATATCTGGATTGCAAGTAGGTGGAGCAGACAGCCTTTGAGACATGACTAGCAGAACCAAAATCAATAACTTTAACTCTGTATGGCTGTCTGGATGGGTCAACCAGCATGATGTTCTCAGGCTTCAGGTCAGCATGAATTAAACCCAATGACTTCAGTTTCTTTAACGCTGTTGCTACCTGTGGTAAAACAAATCCACCAACTATTACTTTGAATTGAATAATGTAATTACTGAAGTGTATTGAGATTATTTCTCAACTGATTTTATGTGCATCCTTTAACGGTATTCTACATTACCTGGAGCAGTATAGGTCTGATGATTTTAAGTGGCAGTGGATTGAACTTGTTCTGCTTAAGAAAGTCATAAAGATTTTGTTCCAGCATCTCAAACACTAAACAAGTGTGACTGCGGTGCTGAAAGCACTCTAAAGCGCGGACCACATTGTATTCATCTGCGTGCTCACTTCTCAAGCGAGCAAGTATCTCCACCTAGAAACCCAAATGTTGTAAATTTCACATGAGTACATTAAAATAAATGTTCAACTATTTTTCAAAAGAATTTAACAAAAAATTCTAACAAATGCTTACCTCTATTTGACCCTGACGTGCATACGATGGGTGGTTTTTCAGTATTTTGACAGCCACCACTTCATTTGTTCCTCTCTTCCAGCACTTCACCACCTGACCAAAAGTGCCACGTCCAAGAAACTCCAATACCTCATAACTGTGCTTCAAGGAGGAAATAACCTCGTGTTGAACTAATTGAT
The DNA here is from genome assembly GCF_051989575.1 of Stigmatopora nigra. Taxonomy (NCBI): domain Eukaryota; kingdom Metazoa; phylum Chordata; class Actinopteri; order Syngnathiformes; family Syngnathidae; genus Stigmatopora; species Stigmatopora nigra. The sequence continues at coordinate 18,102,299 of NC_135509.1, read as the reverse complement.
ATTCACCATCTCCTGTTCCTGATTTGTTGGCATTAGCCATCACCTCACTTGTGACGTTAGACCTGATTTTCGTCCCATTTAAATCATTCCCAACGCCAGCTGACTCCCCCCGCACCTTGTCATTACAAGGCAAGGTTCCCTTACCATCATCTTTAGAAACCTCACCATTTCCCATAATGGTTTTCAACATTGAAGGGGAAGCAGGCAGCGAATGTACATCCGATACTGCCGCCACTATCTGCATGGTTTCAACACAGTTGCCCTGCTGCAGTTCTACTTTACCTTTCTTCTGTTTGCATCTCTGGGTCACACCAGAGTCTAAGTTTACATGTCCCTCATCTGTTTCATGTGTTTCTCTTTCTCCTTGCAATATTCTCTGTTGCTGTGATTCTTTACTCTGACAATCTTGTATCCTTACGAGGCTTATTCTTCTCCTCTCCCCAGTGTAGGGGCTCAATGGAAATGGAGCCCTCGCCTCATTTTCTTCAACTGCTGATGGCCTGTGTAGTCTTTCTAAGTCATCAACTGTTGATGGAAATACGTTGTTGGGGTATGCTATTCCGTAGTTTACTCCAATAACATAGGTTTTTGGTGGGGGTTGTATGGTAAAGGCTCTAGTGGTGTTGTGAGCTTCCCCTTTGTGGTTGCCGTTACTCGCTCCTAAGGCACTTGTTTGAGCTGAGTGCAAGTGTGATGGCTGAATCAAGACTCGTGAGGCCATACCTAAAAAGAATAGGAAAAAAAATTAAACAAAACATTAACTAGATCAATTGTTGTTGATTTTATTTTTTATTTGGGGGGCAATTGTCATGGAAAAGAAAGCAAGAAAGATCAACGATCTTTCAATTACAGGTTTGACTCATAAGTAGGGGTGTCCTGATACTAACTTTTGAACTTCCAATCCAAAATGCCCCCCCCCCCAAAAGATAGGTTTTGCAGATACCAAACAGATGCCCATATTTTTTTAGAACAGTACAATAATATACGTAATAAACCGTTTGACAAAGGTATTAATGAAAGGGATGGCAAACAATGTGATAAAAGTTCATTATTTTCAACCCATATCACTCTGACCTGGGCTCATCTATCTCAGGGGTAAGGGACCTATGACTTGGGGTCCATATGTGGCTCTTTTGATTGGTGCATATGGCTCTAGGCTGACCTGTGAAGTAAAATATGGAACCCGCTGGTGACACAGCTGAGTCCCGGATGCAACAATAGGACTATGACATTGTCACTGTGGCGCCATACACTACCTCAACTGTGCATTAATCTTTTTTTCCTGGCATCAGTTCTATCTACTTAACTTGATAAATTGATAAAGCCATTTGACTGGTATAAAAAGATTTTCTGCCAATAACAACTTATAAAGTCTTGTCGTTCCAAACAAAGGTATTGCCAGGTTACATTCTGTAGCCTGCTCTAAATAGCTTCTAGCAAACATGGCACTCTTACGGGAAAGGAGAACTAGTACATTACCCTGTAATAGGAGATGAGGGAAGCCTGTTGTAACGCAGTGCGCCAGTTTCACACAACATAAAACCGCAAGGCTAGCAGGATACAAAGAAACTGTACACCAGGTATCAGGTCTGTGCAAGACTTGAAAATTATAAATTGATATTTGAAACCCTAACATCGGAAAATACAAAAAAATATTAAGCTAATCATACTAAAAACTTAGAGGTTTTATCAATGTTTACTTCTCAGTCATTTCAAAAAAACATTCTTTCAGGCATGTCGATTTCCTTTCATGGATCAATTTAAGAGTGTGACCATTGTCATGACCCTTTAAATCGCAATTCATTTACAGTTGCATACATAAGGGAAAAGTCATGCTTTGAATAACAACAAATAAAAAGGGAGTGAAATTTATTTTTCGGTTTCAAACCCTGACACCTGATGATGTAAAATGATACCTCCAGCAAGCTAGTAGCTTTCGCAATTAGTACATCTGTTTCACAGTCAAATTGAGCATTCTTTTTAAATAAAATAAACCCAAAAAGACAGCAGATAGGTAAAATAAAGCGAAACCTGATTTAGAAAAAAATAAAAATAATTAAAAACACTGTACATTGGCTTGACAGTATATTTTTTGCATTTCATTTAGACGGTCAGTTTGTTTGCCTGAAAATGCTTCCGTTGTTGCAATGTTTCTCTGATTTTTGTTTCTCACATCTTTCATACAAAATTGGAACACTGACCAATTTTAAACGGTTTGGTTGGTAGTTGTGTGAAGACCTTGCAACAAATTAGAGAATTTACATATAAAGTACACCTCTACTTACAAAATTTTCAAGTTACGAAAAAAAATCTGAAAGCAATTAATTTCGTAAGTAGAGGTACGACTGCATAAGTATGCATGAATAGAGGAAGCCACACAGACACAAATACAGTGCTCCCATAATGGTAATGACTTATTTTTAACTACATCCACGTTCAACATCATCCGCTACAGATCTGCAAACATAAATAGCGACTTGATAAAACGGACCAAGAAGCAATGTAAAAAGCCTCCCCCATGTGGCTTCTGAGAACCAACTATTTCACCTTGTGCGTCCTTGCCATGCGGCCACGTCCATCAGCTCTTTAAAGGGGCACTTGCTTACTCTGCCATTCTCTGACACACACGTGTGCGTATATATATCACCAAACTGGGTAGCCTGATAGCCCGCTGCTTGGTGACTAGATCTGACCCTGAAATGGAGAGCCACATATCACGACTAGTAGTTGTGGTGATGAACTCTTTCTGGTCAACAAATACCACCTGGATACATTGTTTGTTATTCCAGTGTTTCCCAACCACTGTGCAGTGGCACACTGGTGTGGTGGTCAGGTGTGCCGCTGTAAATTGCGGTACTATACTGCAAATGCAGTAATATACTGATGCACCTATTATCAGCTGTGAGTTAAATTAAAATGTGTTCATTAGTGGAGCACTTTATAATCCGATCCGGTTTAAATCTAGAAAATACGATACCCTGCCACTGTGCCGTGAACAAAGGTCAGGTCTGCCACAGGAAATTGCAAAATGTCATGTAATATTCAGAGAGAAAAAATAATATAGATGTAACGAGATTCAAATTGAATTATTACAAGGATAGATCCAAAATATGATGAACGTTAAATTATAGATTATAAAATATTTCAAGATTCAAATTGTGAAACAGTCCTTGTGTTGCTTATTTTTCTCTAAACATGAACCAGGAGTTGTTTGATTTCTAGGGCATCAACTTTTAGGGATGTGAAGTCTGTGTGAGCACATGCTTTGCGTACTATTAGGAGAAGTACAATTTGGAGAAAAGTAATAACATTTTGCGATTACAAACATTACATTACCGTATTTTGTCATTAATTATACCCGGGTATATTGAACGGCAACTCAGCTTTTTGGGCAAGATTTGTATGGTTTTCATGGGGGCATAATTATAGATACTTAAGTTCATTAAAATTCCAAGTCAGACTTTATTCGGAAGTAAGTAGTTTTAATCTGCAACTCCACTCGAACCGGAAGTTGTTCAGGGTCCACAAACATCAACTTTTGGTGACATTAGGTCAGTGTGAAAGATTCGATTTTGGAATCATTTCGGAGGTTTGTGTGATTCCTGCTGATAAACTTTGATGAGAATGACTATTATTGATATAGGCGACTTTCCATATTGGCGATTTTCCAATGGTGGTGTCTCTTGAGATTTTTTCAATGCAAAAAAGTGTGCAGGAGCAAAAAAAAAAGGTAGGAAAACACTTGGTGATCAATGTAGAACACATTAACCATATGGGAGGAGCTGTGTTAGTGTTTTTGGGGGAGGGGCAGCAAGAGCCTGCACACCTGTTGAAACCCGTGTTATAATACAATGACACCTTGAGAACCAATGTATCTTCCTTCACTGATTGATCGATGTTCAAACAAGTACAGTGGATTCACTGCAGACTATACCCACTGTACTGTACTGTACTTTACTTTGTGAGTTACGTGAGCAGCTGCTGTTGCATAATAACGAGCCAGTTATTCCGCAAGTTAATTACCGATCATTCTGGCATGAAGTTTCAAGTTTTTCTCTTCAAACTAAACGAGACAGAGTCTATATTCTTATTTCTACTTAAATGACGACAAACACTGCGTGTCAAAGCTAGCCAGCTAACCCACACACAAAGTTGGCTAGCTTATCTGTTAGCAAACAAGGCAGCAATGGGCGAAGTCATTTCGGCGCAACAGTCAAAACACGCACAGACAAAGTACATGTACACGCTATATTGTAATCAAATGGCATACCTTCAGTAAAACCCGTACACAAAATGAGTGATCGTATCAAAGGGACAAGCAGCGAGAAGCCACGCCACCGTGAAACCCTGCATCGGTGTCGCTGCTATTGCTGCCATCTTGTTCGACGTCGAGTGCAGCTCACCGACTTTTTGCACATTTCAGTCAGCCAAAACAACAACTAACTATTCACTAAGAAGGTCGGCCATGATCCGTATTTTCCCGGCTCTTCTTATGTTTCGTCGAATGTTGTTATCAAGTCTGCTCAGTGTGAAAAATTGGCGTTTCTAAACTTGTGCATTATAATACGCCTTGTGGGTGACAGGCGTCGGAGCTTCTGCTAGCTGTTGCTTCCTCGCATGTGTGGAATGTTGGGTAGGGGAGTGGGGACGATGTGTCCAAATGTCAGCCAGTGGTTACCGAGTAACCAAACATGACTCCATAGATGTCATAAATATTTTATCAAACACTCAAAAAAACTAGCACGTGTCGAGTATTCAGTAACAAAATTGGTCTGTTAATACTTACGAAAAAAAAGAAAAACATTAATTAACAGATTTCCCAGAGGTATCAAAAGTTTCTACATGTGTGGGTAACAGAAAATATTTATGGTAAAAGTTTTTGTTGTCATTTTTTTCCCATACTCATTTTCTGAACCGCTTTATCTTCACTAGGTTGCGGGGGTGCCAGAGCCTATCCCAGTTGACTCCAGGCCAAAGGTGGGGGACACCCTGAATTGGTGGCCAGCCAATCGCAGGGCGCAAGGAGACTTCATGCTCATACTCATACCTAGGGGCAATTTAGAGTGTCCAATCAGCCTATCATGCATGAGCAACAACAACAAAAATAATTATAGAAATTATTATTGAATACAAAAAATATCGTGCAATCAAATATAGATTTTCAAATTAAAAAAAACGTAATAAAACAGTTTTGGAATGCAAGAATACAGTTGAGACTCAAAAAAAGGAATTTGAACATTTTTTTTCTTTGATTGAAAATGTTTTCTTTTCCAGAAATGCAGGTTCTCATCTCATTATCAACTTACTCCAGCTTGTCCTCAGTATTCTGCATTCTTAATTGTCAAACATGGTGTGGGTTCAAAACCCATGGTAAGAGAGGGGGTGAGTGAGAAAAGGAATAGCAAGGCTGTCATTGCTATAAGGCAGTGCTTCTCGATGATTTGCTCCGTGCCCTCATAGGGGGTTCCGCCCCACCATTTGAGAAGCACTGTTATAAAGACTGGATGCAAATGAACCATAAGCAAATTACAATAAATGTTTCCTGTGATTATTTTCAGTTTGAAAAAACAAAAACTCTGTCCTCTACATTTTTGATTTAATTTTGTTGTTACTTTTCCCCTTCTAATGTATTCACAGTGTTTTTGAATATGGTACAATGATAAGAGTTACAATATCTGAGGCACACACAATGCTTTATTAAAATTATTACTTACATACACAACACGTGTAAATTTATCATGTGCATGAGAAGTCAGTTACACATAACATGTTCAGTATTTTAAACCATTTCTCAGTAATATTACATGGTTCAAGTTGGTCCAAAATCAAGTCATTTTTTCTGCTACCAAATGGTCTGAAAAGTCGATTAATCTGTTATGCACGCTGTGGTGCGATAAAATAAATACACATTAAAAACAGAGACAAAGCATTCTACAATATTTTTATGTCTATTACATAGTCTCCCATTCAATAGCAGATTAACACTTTTTAGTCCTTATTTAACTAAGAATAGCTTGCCAAAACGATACACTGTGCGTAAGCCAAAGACAGTAGTTGAGAGCGATAAGAGATGTTGAACACTGACCGAATGGACAGAATCCTCAGGAGTCTGTGTGAAAGTTGAAAAAAATCTTCTTGACAAAATAATTAAATTTGTGTTTTACTACATCTAGTACAGAAGAAGAGCCATCTTCACAAAATCCTTAATGTTTTAGGAACCTATTGTGAATGAAATAGACTAATAGGTGTTGGTTGAACAAAAGTAAATGGCTTCAAATACATGTATTTATCCAAATAGTTCGACCCACAACTACTAGATAGATACCTCCAATTATTATTATTATTTTTAAAACATGTCAGTGTTGTTTTTGTTATGTGAAAACTAAGCACTTAAAAAACATTGTCCTGTGCAGGGACAACAGATTGACACAGCAATTTGACCACTCAGCGGTACATCATGTACTTTGATGTTAACAAAAGGTATGCTTCACATTAAGCAAGTACTAAAGGTGTGGTAAGAGTTAGTAAATTAATTCATCTTTGGTGCCGGCTATCCTAACAAGGGTCATTGGATTACATAAGAATGCTGTACCAGTTCTATGATTAAGTAACACTTATCATTATCTTATCTTATCATTTTTATATTTTTTTTGGTTTATTTTTTTGTTACGTATTTGGTTTTGCATTTGTAAGTAGTAAGCTAGTTCACAGTAGTAAGCTGGCTCCTAGCGTAAATCGTACATACAAACAATCAGGAATTCATTTTCCACATCACCGACCCTCAGAAGGACCATCACAGATCCTCCAAAGAATCAACTTTATATTAATATTTTTGAAAATGTAACATATTGTAGCTTTGTTATTTTTAATTCATCCCATTAAAAGTAATGGTCACATTAAAACCAATGATTGTATTCTAATTGCTGTAAAATATTTGGGGAATTTATTTTCATTATTATTATTGTCTAGTGCCAGATTTGGTCAGATTTTAGTCATTTCTTAGGGTGAAAGTGTCAGATTACAAGTTATGGTGTCATAAAGTCACACGTGTCTCGGAACGCCCAAGACACTACAAGACCTCCCTCAACAACCAACGTCAACAGGAGGTGGGACAAACAGCTGTCAAAAAGCCACACAAATAAAAGGCCCTTCATGTCATAATAGTCACTGACTGCTGTTCAGAAAAGGAAAAAAATGACATTTTCTTAGATGGGTGGGACAGGACAATATATCCTCCATACATGCTTCGAGGTGAACAATTTGTCAACACATTCGTTATAAACAAGAAGGCAGAATGGGGTTCTCTGTTTATACAAAAAGCACACACAGCATTCAATGTTATACGTTTGGTCAACAATAAGCAAAAAATAGTAGGAATCGGACTTTCATACTATCTGACACTCAGTGAATATGTCACGCTCCAAGGGGCGTCGAGACATCAACACTACATTTAGAAGTTGGCCACCACTATCCGTGCTTCTGTCAAGCCAAAATCAGGTTATAATCGTCCTGTATGAAGCTATGTATAACTTGTACCCAAATGGGGACCACCAATCACAATACCAATAGTTGACCAATATCTGTATACAGTTATCCCTCGAATATCACAGTTAATGTAGACCAGACCGAATCGAAAAATCGCGAAGTAGCGTCAGCCCTATTATAATTAGCTTTATTTTTTTTCAGTGCTGAGTCCTAATAGCAAGCGGATTACATTTTTTTTGTTGAGTACAGGGGGCATCCTGACTCTAATGTATATTACTGGAAAGTTCAATGCTAAAGAATTGAACAATCATGGCTTAACTAGACAATATCCAAAATAGCAGAGAGATGACAGAAGGTCAACATGTCTACTCGATTCTGAAGAACAGTTCATGTTCTTAGCTGTTATTCATTAAGATTGAGAAGACCAGATTGCTTAAATACTTTGAATGTTTGAAAGCTTTTTTTGTGAAATACTTGATAGGGCTCACACTCACCCTGATATGTGAACCCAGTTAAATTGACTTTGAGATCCCTGCTTTGTTTTTCTTTTAAATCCTTTTATGAATATAGAACATCTTTTTGCAGTCATGGTTTAGAGAGAGAAAAAATGTAATACACAAGTTTGTAAAACCATATTTTCAACAGAGCTGCCAACTACTCCAGTATTTCCAGAGTTTACCTGGAAATGCAACGCAAACTCCGGGACTACGGACAGCCTTTCTAAACCCCGGAAATCCCCGAAAATTTCGGAAAAAGACCAGATTTTCAATTGAAATGCCTAGAAATTCACACCATCGCTACAGTTTCCGCAAACTTCATTCGAAGTACTTTGTAAACTGGAAGAATTCGTTGAGTTGAGCGTCTTGTGAATCTTCCGGGTTACAAGTTCTGACGAATGATTTGTGTTGTGCGACTTCAGCGTGACAATCGATTCTGAATCGATTGCGTAGTTAGCCTCTATCGCTTTAACATTTTCGGTTTTTTTTTCATAAGGGAAGTAAGGCTGACTAAACCACCAATCTTTTGTTTTGAAACAAATCCTACCATTTCCGGGGTTGTTTAAAGGAAGTTTGAGTACACCATTTATCAATATGCCTGCTTTAAATAAGCGCAGAATGGATCGCAATTTGGATGAAACATTTAAGAAATCCAGACACTCGCAGAACTTTATTGCTTCTTTTTCGACCCTGCAAATGAGACAAGGGTACTCCTGAAATTGGGTCGACGGAGGTTGGCAGCTCTATTACAAGTATTTAAAATGTTTAAATGTAGTCTTAGTTTTCTTCTGTGCATTGTTACTGTCAAGCACTGCTGATCATTATAATCAGCTACTTTAGTAGAACTTAAGCTTTACCTACGACAAACCACTGTCCACACTATAGTGCTTACGTCTCTGTGCTGCTACAAGTTTCTGATGAGAAGCACTTATGGAGAATCTTTTGGTAAAATGGGGAGAAGACTAGCTTGTTAAAGTTGACGAGTAAACTGAAACGAGCACAAAGTTCTGTTAGTTCCTTGCTGACAGGTGCAAGACCTCCAGGCAGAGGAGGAGGGGTCCTGTGTTGACTGGATTCAAGTGCAGCCAGCAGGTATCCTTGCACCCGAGAGCCTGAAAGAAGCAAGCCAAAAAATGTGAGTCAACCCAAGCTTTTTTTCCGTAAAAGAATTAAACACACTTCACTTACCCATCAGCTGTCGGACTGTGTTGTCTGGCTGCATGGTGGCTGAGATTTGGCCCATCAATGTGTCCTTTTGGACATGAGTTAACATAGCATAGCTATGCTGTATTAAACATTGATTTAGCTCCAAGCAAAGTTTCTCCCCAATGGTCAACAAGGTCTCTTGCAGATTGAAAGACCTTGAAGAAGAAATATGATATTTGCATGAAGCAACACAACTAGTGGAAAATCTCATCAATATTATTAAATAGGGTATAGTTTTTACCATTTCGAATGCAGAAAAAAATGTCTTTCACTGCTGAGACATTATGGAATATCTTTTGACTTGTAGGTACACTCACATTAATCAAAAATATATAATAAGGTCATACCAGCTAGTTTTGAGCAGGCTTGAACATAAAAAGTAGGCTACGAATTTTAACAATTGTATTATTGTGGGTGAAACAATAACTTGATTTACAAGGTTTTAATTTGATAAAAGCCAAAGATTCCGATAGAAGTACCTTTTACAGCCACAATAATATACCTAATGCCATCCAGGATTCAAACCATCATTTAGGTATAATGGTTTATTAAACACATGTAAAAGATTTATATAACAATATCTTTGCTGAAAGCTTCAAACCGATTCGGAAAGTTTGGAAACTACAAATAGTGAATAAAAACGGAATGCAATGATGTAGAACTTCCAAATAAAAAAAAAATATATATAAATAAAATTTAAAAAAAAAATATATATATATATATATATATATATATATATATATATATATATATATATATATATATATATATATATATATATATATATATATATATATATATATATATATATATATATATATATATATATATACCCATATATATATATATGCACCCCTTTATTTTCATTCATTATTTTTTCTTTCTTACAAATGGGGACCATGGGAACAAGTTTTTCTAGTTTAGTGCTGTCTAATACATGGCTCTACCTGTTCAACTGTCTCAGGCCTTATTTGTCACACCTTCGTCTTTATGATGCACCAAATGCCCCAATAGGTGAAAGATCTGGGCTACAGACTGGTCATTTCAATAGCCAGACAATTGCAGTTCCTCAGATTTGATTCACAAGCAAGTCGCAAGTCATTTGGGCCAAGTCTCAAGCAAGTCCCGAGTATTTCCTGTTGTGGGCAGGTCAATTGAGTCAAGTCAAAATATTTGTTGAGTCAAGTCATGTCAAGTTGAGTCCAGTCAAGTCAAGTTTTGTCGAGTCAAGCCAGGTCATGAGGCTCCAGCATCCCCCCCCCCCCCCTACCCTAATGAGGATAAAGCCGTTCAGAAAATGAGACTTTTTTTATGTTCACCGTCCCAACCTTATAAGCTTTGTTGGCAACATGAAATTTTAACATATTTTTCCCTGCCAATTTTACATTTTCACAGTTTAAACTTTAGATCTTATTATGTTTAACTTTAAATAAACTATTGCATTCAGTTTTTATTCACAATTGTTTGGCTTCATAATTTAAAAATTGTATTTATGGATTACAATTTTGAGAAAGGTAGACTTTTCGAGCATCTTAAAAAGTATTTAAGTATTGACTGGAGACCCCAAGTTTTAAGTTGAGGTGAAAATTTCACAGGTGAGACATTGCCTGCACCTAGAGAGGAAATATAATAAATATAAAAGAAATTTATTCATTGCTCATCTAATTTTGATATTGTGCCAATTGTCTGGTTCTGGAGGATTTGCTAATATATGGTAAAGTTTAAATTTCATTTTGATTAATCCCCTCACACTACTAAGGGTCTAAGGCAGTGGTTCTTAACCTGGGTTTGATCGAACCCTGGGGGTTCGGTGGAGCCCCTGCCACGGAAGTAAAGTCACATCCAAGATGGCAGCGCGCACGGGTGCAGCGGTTCTATGCTTTCCAGTTTGGTGTCGTTCGTTATTAACTACCATCTGCGAGGCAAACTTTTTCAACTTTTTTCTTTTTTCTTTATTATCATGTCAATTCACAATAACATGCCCCACTTGTCCATCACCGGTTGCAGATGATCATGTGACATTGCTTGGCCAATCAGTACTGCGAGGATTTTATATATCTTGAAAAAAATCACATTATTTTACACTTAAGTAGGGTTCGGTGAGTCCGCATATAAAACTCGATATCTCAAACAAGGTTAAGAACCACTGATCTAAGGGATGAATGAATGGCTTGTTCAAACCAAACATTTCGAGGCGGTTGTACTCACGGTGTGTGCATGTCGGCAAGATTGGCATGAACGAGGTTTTTAAGCCTCTCAATGAGTCCTGGAAGACCTGTGATGGCTTCCCCCGTAGTAGTGTAAACAATGAGCAATATAGATGAAAGCAAAACCAACTTTTCTGTCTTCTGCTGCATCTCCTGGAACCGAGTTTGATCCATCAAAACTGTCTAGATATAATTATAGAAGGGGGGTGAAAGGGTATCTCAGAGATAATCCAACTGCAGGGCAAAAATAGTTTTTCAAAGAAACAATTGACTGAATAAACATCAAAGTGGTAACCTCGGGAAAGGGTTCTAAGAGGTGTTCCCACTTCAAGAGTCGCAAATATGCTTGATTATGGACATGACCAGGGAGGAGAGTAGGGGGATCATTTGATGCGCCAATGGAAGAAGCCTGGCTCAAGCCATTCATTGTGTCCTTGAGCCATTTTTCGGTGTAGTCTAAAGCATCTGAAAAGGAGAAATGTGTGTTTTCAAATGCAAAATAATTGAGCTCAACATATAAATGTATGAAAAAAGTTGTACTTGAATATTCATTCATTCATTTTCTGAACCGCTTTATCCTTATTAGGGTGGTGGGGGGTGCAGGAGCCTATCCCAGCTGACTTTGGGCCAGAGGCGGGGGACAACCTGAATTGGTGGCCAGCCGATCGCAGGGCACAAGTTGAGGGGCAACCATGCAGACTTACACCCATACTTAGGGGCAATTTAGAGTGTCCAATCAGCCTACCATGCATGTTTTTGGAAGGCGGGAGGAAAACGGAGTACCCGCAGGAAACCCACACAGGCCCGGGAAGAACATGCAAACTCCCCACAGGTGGAACGACCTGGATTTGAACCCAGGACCCCAGAGCTGTGAGCCGCAGGGCTACTTGAATGTTAAAGAAAATTGAGTATGACGAAAACAACGCTTTCTACTAATTCTCTTCCAAACAAGAAACGTTTTATTTCACACTTTGTCCACAGTTTAGTTAGGCAATATGAAACGAAGTAATTTGTTCGATTACAGTGAAAGGCTGCAAAAGACAACTTAGGTATTGCACTTACTGGGCTGTCTGTCCAGAAACTCCTGAAACTTGTTCCTCTCATACTCAACTGACTGCTGCATCAGATGGGGCCTGATGCTATTTACAGCAAAGTTTGCCATGTCCAACTTCATCAGGTCCAACAGTGAGCATATGGCCCTAATAGGAGGATGACAGAAACGTGTTAAGAGGTTATTGGATTGGGTAACTTTATACATCCCGTATTCGGGAAATGTCTTTGCCGCAGTAGCAAGTACCTGTTTAAACAACCCATTTAATCTTTTAGCAATTTTGAACTTGGTCTAGCCCAGGCATGTTTATGGAATGCAGAAGGAAGCCAGAGAAACACAGAGAAAAGCCGTACAAGCATAGGCCAAGGAAGGCCAAGTCACAGACATTCATTCAGCACTGACCCACTATGTGGACCATACAGAGAGGAATTAAAAAAGTCATTGCCAGGCTGTGTAGAACATCATGAAAATTGAGCAAAAGGAAGAATTATGTTCACCATGGTTCTGACTTCATTTAATCTTAAATATAGAAGTCTGTTTTAAGTAATGTATAACAGTTTTTCATAAGGAAAACATATAATACATACGTTTCCCCTACCTCATTTAATAATGAAAATGTTGACTTGAACAAATGTATCTAAGTCACTTACATTCATCACCCATAATCCCATAATGTATATATATATATATATATATATATATATATATATATATATATATATATATATATATATATATATATATATATATATATATATATATATATATATATATATATATATATATATATATATATATATATATATATATATATATATATATATATATATATATATATATATATATATATATATATATATATATATATATATATATATATATATATATATATATATATATATATATATATATATATATATATATATATATATATATATATATATATATATATATATATATATATATATATATATATATATATATATATATATATATATATATATATATATATATATATATATATATATATATATATATATATATATATATATATATATATATATATATATATATATATATATATATATATATATATATATATATATATATATATATATATATATATATATATATATATATATATATATATATATATATATATATATATATATATATATATATATATATATATATATATATATATATATATATATATATATATATATATATAGGGAAGGAAGGAATTCAGTGTCTCAAAAAGTATAATTGGAAAGATAGGGATAATATCCTTTATACTACGTTACCACAAAGCACCTAGGAAAGTTTAAAGAGACTAAACTTTACCAATTAATGGTTCCAAAATTACATTGTACGATAACCATCTGTACTGTAGTGTCTTCTTCTTTGACTTACTTAAGCAAAGGGACAAAATCGGTCATCTCTTTTAATTTTTGGACGTCATCATCCCTAATGGGGGCACAAAGTGATCCCATCATCTCAATAATGAAGTGGGATAAAGCATCAACGTCCACTGCTCCTTTCTCTGCCTGCTGCTGTATTAGCGTCAAGTCAAGGACCTCTTCAATACGGCAGCGCAGGTGACCATGGCCCGGCAGCAAGAAAGATAGCAATGTCTGAAAAAAATGGTAGATAATAATCTGGCTAATAAATTCAAATCAACATTCAGAATGATTTCACCAATTAAAGTTCAAAATGCCAAAGTAAATGACGTTTGGTGAGTGCAACAGATTTCACAGGCACTGGTTTGTCATTGCTTGTGTGCAACTTTCCATGGCTACAATCCCTGACAATATTTATGGATTATGGGCAGACCGGCAGCTAGTGGTTAGCGCGTCGGTCTCACAGTTCTGTCGTCATGGATAGAAATACAGGTCAGGCCACCTGCCTGTTGTTTGCATGCTCTGTCCAGGCCTGCGTGGGTTTCCTCCGGGTACTCCGGTTACCCCCCACATTCCAAAAACATGCTTGGTAGGCTGGTTGGACACTCTAAATTCCCCCTAGGTATGAGTGTGAATTGGATTAGATTGGATAACTTTATTCATCCCGTATTTGGGAAATTTCATTGTGACAGTAGCAAGAGGGTGAGAATGCATATACAGGAAAGGCATAGTTATAAGTTAGACAGTACAATGGCACAGGCTGCAGAACAACAAAGCAAAAGCATAAATTACAGAGCAAATCAAAGGAAATGGGATCATTAAGAATCATCATCAATGGTTGTCTGTATCATCGTGCCCTACGATCGGCTGGCCAGCGATTCAGGCCTGTCCCCGAGTGTGTTTCTTGGGGCAACAGAGGATTAGTAACACTTAACACAATTTAGTAAGAGTTTTCATATTCAACTGAATCTCACCTCTTTAATTTCACCTAGTTGTTGAATAACATGGCCATACTTTGGTGGATCCTCCTTCAACTGACTTTCCAGATAATCCCAGAAAGCTTGGTGCACAATATCCTTCACTCGACGCTCCAAACTGTACATAGGTCGTGCATAGGTTGTTATTATTACAAAAATTAACTCAATGCATCATTCCAAAATCTAGTTGGAAAAAAAATTACCTTCCTTCGGGAAACTCAGAGGGTTTAAGTTGAAAAGACTGGTTAACCATTATTTCGTGTGCCAAAGCCATATTAGTGACTCCTTTTGCTGTCTCCATGAGCTCTTCGGCAGACACAAACCTGGGTGGGCTGGCTGTGAGGTGATAGTAAAAAAAAAAAAGAATTAATATGGTGTAAATCATGTGTCATACCAAATAAAACACTAAAATAAACAAGGGAAGCCACTTATATATTTTTTTGCAGGTAATGATTGTAAAATTGGTTTGTCCTGTAAATTGATGTCTTCCTAACCTTGAGAAAGGTTTGGACTTGGTGTATTTGTCTCTCTTGCAGTTTGCTCAGAAGTATCGTGCATACTCTCTTCGGACTCCTTGTCTTCAGCACCCTCCATGTGATCATTCCCTTTTTGCATGCTCTACTCTGTGGAATGTCAAATATTACATGCAGACTTGATTTGGAAATATGCTCTTTTCATGATGATGACGTTATAGCCACAAGCATATTGTTTCTTGAAGAACAAACTGTAATAAACAACAAAACAAGAAGGAAATGCATTCTAGGCTGGACATGTCATCTTGAATATCAGTGATCGTATAAAACTGCAAGATTAAGACTAAGTTAAAGTGCCAAATTACAAATCATCCACACATATGTAATGATGGCGACGTTACTAACCTTGGATGCAGTTGTTTCGCAATTATTAAACTATTTCAATTTACTTGACGTTAGCATAAAACCGCAATTTCATATCAACAATAACAGAGCTGCTATGCACTCTAGTAGTCTGCCCCTGTGATGATAGTATTTACACGCTCTACGTTCATATGACGTACTTTATCACTTAACACCCTTCGTTTCAAATAATAAATAAAACCGATATTCTTTTTCCAATTGATGGGTTATTTGATTCCAGACCGGGTGTGTCAACAATCCAGGAAGTGATGCCCGAATCATGACATGATTCGTTCAGCGAGTATGACGTCAATGGACAACGTGCACTCACTACTCAAAAAGTTGTTTGTCAATTATGACCGTAAAATGTAGTTAATCTGCCATAATTATGGAGTTTGCGTTTTTGTGGCCCAATGGATTGGGTATTTTAAGATGATTTTCACCTAGGGGTTTGTGTTGAGCTATCATGACGCCACAGACGAGCGAGCCCATTAGATGTCACATACACAGTTAGATGCACAATGCGCGCTTTGGGTCAGACATCACGTCTGTAGCTAGATGCGTAATGCCCTTTTTAGTTAATGAAAACGCCCGTTATTTGTCAGCGGCATTCGATAAGCATAAAAGTCAAAGTAGCGTGTACTTGAAATAGTTATAAATTGTTCGATTGTCATATTTTCGATTGATTTGATTCGTCATGATCATGAGATGTACTTTAGAATACTTTTAGTACTTATTTAAGAACATGTTTACATAAAATGAGATGTACTTTAGAATACTTTTAGGACTGATCTAAGAAAATGATTACATATAATACAATTTTGAAAAAAATATTTAAGGGAAGCAATGCTATATGATGCAGAACACATTTACTATCAATTTGTGATACTTATTAATGGAAATAAATTATTTATTAAATAAATCAAACTCAAACATTTACAAAAAGCCTTGGTCAAAAGCAATTTTGCGATATCGTTTGTGTGACAGAACTTATGTTTTCAAGAAAATTTGTAGTATATTTTTTTTAGCTTTATCCAAGAGGTCCTTGTATCTCTACTGACAAAAATGCAGGGATCATATTTCTCTCCCACAAATGATTAGGTTACAAAAATTGATCCAGAATATCTCACAAACTGTAGTGCTTTTTATTCCCAATCCACGATTACTCCAAAACAAACCAAATGATACATAATCACCAATATATAACAATATAGTACCCAATTTCCAGAAGAAGAAAAAAACTACCACCGCCAGATAAAGAAACCAATTGCAACCAGGATGCTGACCTTAAACAGTTTGGCATTATCTGCAAATGACAGATGCAGACCTAAAGCAGGTTAACCGCAGATTCACCAAAGTAATTATTAAATATTTCAGGATGGGCTAGATAAAACTGCCTCAGTCGACGTTTTTTCTCCTTGGGTAAGAGCTTTGTGTCAAGGTGAATCATGTGAAGCAAGGACCACAGTTCCTGATCAGTGGTTGTCTTTGTAGTGTCAACATAGCTCCTGCTGGATATGCGACAATCTACAAAACAAAATAAGATGTGAGTTGTCCCCAAACCCAATTAAAATGTCAGAAATACATGTTTACCAGGAGAGGCAAGAGTAAATCCAGAAATGATGTTCTTGGGACAAATACAGTATGACACACACCGTAGTCAAACCAAATTACAATTAAAATGATATCATCCAAATAAATTTCTATCTCTACAGTCAATAATTTCCACTATATAGATCCACTGTTGTAAGTGTTTTATTCTCATCATTTCATATTCAAAACATACATTTACCTGTTACATCGGGCTGTTTCCCATGAACAAGTCCAGCCAGCTTGTCACTCACTTCTTTATGTAATGCTCCAGGTATCTGTGATATAAAGGAGAAAAGTCTGTTATAATTTCACACCAGATTATATCTTTTTGCTGAAACAAATTAAAAAGACCTTTGAACAACCAACTATCCATTCCAAGCACATACCCAAATAGTGCTTGATTATATTAAAATTAACAACATCACCAAATTATTACATGCCTGTCTTTTTTTTTTTTTTAATCGCTCGTCATTGTCCGATTTGTGCTTAAGTGTCAAAGTCACATTGAATTGACAAGGATTTTTTTCTAAATACCATATGCAAAGAATTTTAATCAATGACTGCAGTGAATAACTCCTTCAAAAAGTTAAAAAAAAAGATCTTGGCCAAACTGGCTTTTGGAACTTAAAGAACATCTATAAAGGCTATTGAGTCAATGTTTCAAAAATTACCTTTGAGATGATATGTGAACATTTCCACAAGTTCATAAAGCAATCTAAATGTTTCACCCCATTTTGCAGGACAACAGGATTAATGTGTCTGTTACTACGCCAAAATGCACTAAATGTGTGCATTCTAATATTTTCCTACCTTAAAGATGTCCTTTAAGTTGCCGAGCATGAAGGCTAGCATCAGATCCCCTCTCTCTCTTGACAAAGCCTTGCTATTAAGAATGGCTTTGGAAAAAGCCTTCTTCACTGCAAGTCTGTTTTCCACCTACATATTAAACAAAACATTCATATTACAGTGGACATAGAATTATGATCTTTCCCGAAAAATGAATTCAGAAAACAAAAAGCACAAGATTTGTTCTTTGCCACTGGACGCCCCCAATTTAATCAATGGTGGTTCAGAGTGGAGTAATAATAACCATTGCCCTTGCAATTCCATCTCCAATGCTTTGAATAAGTATTTGCCTCTAGCTTATTTCTGATTCTATTTATGTATTTATTGAGGTAATTCGAAGACATTTAACTAGTTTTCTTCGCTTCTCTGGTTTCCTCTTGAAAAGAAGTTAAGAGTACAGAGTTGCAACTGTTCTTCTGACTAATAATTAGTTTAGGAGTCACAGTAATTGGATCACCAATATATAGTGTTAGCTTTTTCTCAGCTTCTAGCTTTTCCTGTCGATCAACAAAACATGAAGTAGACTGACATATGAAAAAAAAACATTTTAGAGCATACCCCAGACATTTTTGGCTTCAAAAAGTAAGCACGACAAGTAATTTTTAAAGCATTGTTGGTTTCTCTCTTCAAGGATTTTGTTAGGAATGTTGATAGCACAACACATAATCACCTCTTTGTCCAGTCTTATTTCTTGTACATCACCAGCGACTGTCATGAACGCAAGGATTCGACTGAGTTCCTCTCTGGAGTTTGGTGGCAGTAGCTTTAAGCACAGCTGCAGTGCTTCAAGCGCTCTGATCAATTTTTCAGTCTCTGGAAAGTGAAAGGACGTGTGAAGGAAATTAACAACAGTAATAAATAAATAAAATGATTCAACATCAAATTATGAGGTCAGGTTTAATGTTTTTTTTTTTTATGCCAAGTTAAATCTCTACCTAGCAGTTCAGTTATTGCTGAATATACATCAGTCATTTGGTCAGGAAGCAGAGGAGGTTTATCTGTGTTGCTGTAGTGTTTCACTAATGTCCCATACAGAAGCATTTTACAATGAGCAGTGCCACTCTGTGAGAGACATTTAATCCCTGGAAAGAGACAGTGACACCATTACTATGTATACCAATTCAAATGCCTTGTGAAATACATCAGCTCCAAAAACACTGACATCCGGTTAATTCTCATTAAAGCACTTGCCTGGCATGATGCCATCAGCTTGCTCTTTGCTCTGCTGATCTTGAGGGAACAAGAGAGGCAGTTCTCGGCTCAGCTTCACCACTGGTTGGTCAGGGAGGAATTCCAGGCAGTCCAGTGCTGCGCTAAGCCACACATCGTCTCTACACGAAGTGGTCAGATGAAACCAATGATACATCTTTAACCAGATCCATCAAATTGGTCCTACCTCATATAATCTTTGTTATACTTCGTAAAGAGACAAAACATACTGAGAATCCCTAAAGGCTTTGAGGATTTGTCTATCGAGGTGGTTGCTGTTGTCTATCAGGTCAGGATTATTGTTAGCCATCGTTAGTGATGGAGCGGAGCATGGTGAGATCTGGCTGATCTGAAGCACCCCCTCCAGTAGGGGAAGGTCCACAAGATTTAATAACCTAAGGAGTGTTTGCTCCTTCCACACCTTATCTACCACTGTCGGAAGTACAAAACAGATGTGTAGCAGGCAAATTGTATGAATTACACTCATTTAGCAGGATATATTTATTGTATGGCAACACTTTCAATGGCACTGAAACATGGTAACTAACTGCCAGCCTTCTAAAGTAAACACAAAAATGAATAGAAATCTATTGGACTGAATGGCAAACAAAATGAGTTCAACTGAGAAAACTAAGTATTTTTTTGCAATTTAGAGCAGGAAAAACAATATTTGACAACAAAAAGTAGAACAGAAAAACTGAACATAGTAGTAGTCAAAACCACTAGCAGCCAACTTCTAATTCCTTACCCGACTGTGGTAAAACTGAATGCATCTGGACACTTTTGGGACTTAGACTCAAATTTTCCACTCTGGTTTCCAATGTTGAACCAGCACTGACAGAACAAACGGACTGAGAAACTTTAGTGGACGTCTGAAGGAATTTGCCAGGTTTGGGGGGCATCACAAATTTGGGCCCAGAGGGATATTTGTGCTCAGCCTCTCTGAAATGACAAAAACAACAAATGGGTAATAATTCAAGCAGTCACACACATTAGATGTTCAAATGGACATTGTACCTCTTAGAGGGAGAACTCAAGAGTTTCTGGATACTGCACAGAAGCAAATCCGTCTCCATGTCTCCCACTGAAAGTGCATGTTCATTAACAAACCTGAAAGGCACAATCGAATTAGGTCCACAAAGTCATAACTTGGATTTTTATTTTATTTTTGCTGTATTCTACATAGTGCAAGGTCAGACCAACCTGTAAAGAGCACTCCTGCTGTCCTGAAATTCTGCTTGTTTCTTGTCTTTGCCAAACACTTTAGTTCCTACTGCCTCAAAAATATTGCAGTTCAGCAGATCTTGGCATACATTTACGATTTTCCCCCGGCTTGCTGTGGCCCCTTATATTTTTAAGGAAAAGAGTAATTGGGTTTATTGGGTGCCATTGACTGTGCTACATAGCCAATCCAGTTTGACTGGGAGAGCTTCCAATCTTTTTCGGTCAGTAGCACTGAAACATGAACATTCACAGGCCATCCTGGCAGTCAAATTGAACTGATCATCTATCGTTATGAATGGCAGGAAATTAGTTAAGATGTGATGCAATTCACGTGTTGCATTGTCTACTTTTTTGGAAGACCATCACCATTTGTTCATTTATTCAACCCTAGCATAGGGAATGTCCCATGCACTTGCATTTTAGGTCATCAAACTGAACACTAGCAATACAATTACATAATTCAGGGAAAAAATAGAAATGAGTAGTCTGCACAAATATTACTGAAGAAAGGTGCCACCATAGCGTGCTGCAGCCTCACCCTCCAAGGCCTTTTCAGATGCAATGTAGTCAGCCACAGCGTCCACAACATCACAGCCCAGGAAGCAGTCATTGTGGGATAAAAGATAAACTCGACGACGCCTCACTTCCAAAGAGTTCTTGAGGTGGGAAATGAGGCCACTTCCCACTGACCGACACTGGGCTGCCTTCACGGTAAACCCTCCAAATAGAAGTACAAGTCATTGATAGTTCACTATCAATCCATCCAATGTCTCTATAGAGGGTTTGCTTATCACAAGCGGATTAATTTTTTTTAAAAAGCTAAAATTAGTCACATTTGTAAAAAGAAAAAAAAGACGTTTTTATTAATACATCATGGTTTGATTTTTTTAAACATACCTGGAGGAGATGTACGTAGTTTCTCTTCAAGATTCAACGCCGCAGCTCTTTCTTTAATCGTTGACATATTTACATATTTTGGGGAAAAATCGGAGAACACGCTTATAGTTAACAACAAACAGGTGGCTATGAAATGGCAATCAGCCTTCCCATTCAGTATTGCCATGCCTTTATTTTTTTAATAAGTGTGAACACTAGATGCCGCTAAAGTACAGCGCAACGATATTGTGACAAGTTACATTAGAAGCTCCAATGAATTCCCTTTGCGTTTGTTGCGCGGATTTAATAATCAATTCATCTTTATTTTTTTAATACAGTCATTTTTCTAGAACTATAGGAAAATTATTTCCTGTTACAAACTATGAAAGCAAGCATATAATAAATTGTATAAATATGTATTTATAGGGAGGGGACAGCTGTAATTAAAAGCAAAATACCCATTATCCATTTTACATTCGGTCAATGAGCATGAGCTTCGTGTAAGGTTTCCACGGTAGGAAGCCTTCTATATTAAATCGGTTATTTGTTATATGAAGTTACAATGTGAATAGCTTCGTTGTGACTTAAATTGTGTATAAACCTGGTACTGCCATTTAATTCAAGGCTTGCATTGGTCATGCTGGCGAAGTCTATTATTAGCATTGCATTAGCAATTTAGGCGGCCCGGTGAATGAGTGGTTAGCGTGTAAACTTCATGATCATTATAAAGTCATCAAAAGTGTATTAAAAGGAATCAAATAAGATATCCAAAATTTATTTGAATTTGTATTTTTTGCACCGACCTTACGTTGCCAAAGGTGGACCCTAAACATCTTACAGTTCAGATGACATAAAAATATGTCCCACTATAATGACTTTGATATCTTGTTTTACAATTTACTTTCTCTAATATTAATTCAATGTCCTAATTTTACAACAGAAGCAGTTTTATGATCAGACATGCATTCATTGGCAAAATTTAAAGTTTGTGGAACCAAACAACTATAGGTTCGTATAACGTGAAAATAAGCAACAATACAACTTTAATTTAGTGTTCGTAAATCATTAACAATTGTTTCTGTGTAAATTTCGATTTTATTCTTGTATTGTATTATTACAATGTATGACTTACATTATGACTTCAATTTTGTAATAGTACAATTTATCTCACAGAATATTCATATGCGTGACTTCTCTCCACACACAATAGCAAGATTGTGATTTGCTTTGTAAAAATCATAATTTGATGTCTTTGCCACATAGACCACTCCTAACTATTAGCTTGGATTAACCGTTTTTCAGGTGTGCTGCGGGAATTTGTCATAGTCATACAAAGTAATATTCAGAGAGAAAAAATAATATGAATGTAATGAGATTAAAATTGAACAACTACAAGGTTAAAATCAAAATATGATGAACGTTAAATTATAGATTATACTATTACAAGATTAAAATTGTGAAATAGTCATTTTGTTGCTTATTTTTCGCTAACATGAACCGGAAGTTGTTTGGTGTCTAGAGCATAAACTTTTGTTGACGTCTATGTGTGCATTTTTTTGCGTAATATTAGGGGATTTAAATCATATTTGTAGAGAAGTCATACATTGCACATCTCATATTCTGAACCGCTCTATCCTAACTGGGTTCAAGGTGATGCTGGAGCCTATTGCAGCTGACTTCAGGCCAGAGGAGGGGGCCGACCATGCACACTCACCTATACCTAGGGGCAATTTAGGGTGTCCAATCACCCTACCATAAATGTTTTTGGAATGTGGGAGAAAATCCACATAGGCCCAGAGTGAACATGCCAACTCCACACAGGTGGATGACACCTGGATTTGAACCCGGGACGCCAGAGCTGTGAGGCCGACGAGCTAACCACTGGTCTGCCCAATCATGAAATCAGATGATTAAAAACATGACATTACTTATTTTTGCATCACTCGAACCGGAAGTTATTCAGGGTTTGCAGACATCAACTTTTGGTGAGATTATGTCAGTGTGAAAAATTTGATTTTGGAATCATTTTGGGGGTGAATGTGATTCCTACTGATAAAACTTTGATGAGAATGACTATTGTTAATTTAGGTGACATAGTTTTAAATGACAAGATTTTCCAATGGTGGTGTCCCTTGAGATTTTTTCAATGCAAAAAGTGTGCCGCAGCTCAAAAAAGGTTGGGAAACACTGCCCAAACTATAACACCTGTAGTCATTCGCACACGCATGAATATGATGATGTATACATAACACAAATGCACACACATAATATTTTGACACATAAGCACACTTGCACTTCACCTCTCTCATCCTGGGGTCATTGTGTTGTTTGATTATTTTAAGTTAGCGGTTTGTAACAGGGATCATTAAGTCCCCCAACAAGATTGATACCTGTGTGGGGAAAATGGGAGAAAAAAAATCTGTTCTATTAACAGATCACTGGTTTACGGTAACCTCCCACTTCTTGCGATATTTTCCTTTTGTTTGTGTCCATGTGTGTGTGGGGGAGTGGGTGTAGGTGTGTGTGTGCGTGAGTGTATAATTTGACTTATGTAGACACGTGCATTTGTACTGAAAATTCTATTGGGTGGATTAAACTACTGAGATAATTTAAAAAGCATAGACAGGGCAAATTGTGTACTCGCAGTAATTGCTTTGACCTCTATTATTGTCAATGGGGTGGTTCATTTTAATCTAGATTGGTGATAAAAGTGTCCTCTCTACAGTATAAATGCTTTAAAACAAAGAAAAGAAAAAGAATGGTCATTTTACAGTCACTGCGTTACATTATAATTATTAGCAAATGCTATGAGGCCTTGAACCTAATATTCAAATCTAATAGTAATTGTTAGAATCTTTGACTATTATTATCCGCAGAGGATAAAATAACTATTAATTAAGTATTAAGTGAGAGGATACACTTGTGAGTTTGAATTAAACAACAGTTTTTTAATTCTTTATTTTCTACATTATATCTATCGCATGTTTAATTCACAGTCTAGATTCTCATTATGGGCAAACTACGGCCCGCGGGCCACATTCGGCCCGCCGACGTTGTCCAAATAATGTTTTTTTTTTAATTTTTTAATTGTTTTTCCCAAGTTGGTGTCGTCACGCGGAAGCCAGTGGCAGTAGCTCTGTGCACTCTTATTTGTTTTACGTGTTTTACAGCCTGGCATAAATTATGTGATTTTGTTGTTTGGTGGCATGTCCTTACATTTTTCTAATGTAAAATGTGTTCCTTTGCTCAGGTGAGGAAAAACAGGCCTACATTAATCCAACATAATTAAGAACAGTATGGATTCTGGACTCCTCCCACTCAGCACAATTGTAAGCTTTACTTTGTTTCTCAGTCCCAATTTTAGACATGTTTCATGATTTGATTTTCAAACTTTGTGTTGGGGCAGTTTTGTGTATTGCAAGAGATCCATCAGTTATGTAATGCTAAATTTTAAAAATGGGTTAAAATTACTTTGGGCAGTAGTCAGGGGAGATACTAAATTGGTTTCAACTCAATCTCTGGGCACAATTAAAAAAAAAAACAACTATCTACGCTAATACTCATACCTTAGGAAAATTTAGAGTATGCAACCTATCTTGCATTTTATGGGATGTGGGAGGAAACTGGAGTACCCAGAGAAAAAACACTGGCACAGGGAGAACATGCAAACTCCACAGAGGAATGTCAGAACTGTATAGGGGCCATGTTAACTACTCTTCCAATGTGCCGCCAACACCTTCATTTGCTTTATCCCTTTTCAACTGTTGAGAATCTGATTTAACAATACCCTCAAAACTTACAATTCTCGATGCATGACAGTAAAATGAAATGTTTCCAATCCTTTTTTTAATGTTGTAAGGTTCTTAAGGTGCTAAAATGCCGATGCAGAGTTGAGAGTCAAATTCTTATTTTGACTGTCTCCAAGTCAATTTGTTAAGTCAGATTCTCATGCAAACAGACACACACACACACACACACACACACACACACACACACACACACACACACACACACACACACACACATAAAGTGGTTAGCACGTCGGTCTCACTGATCTGGAGTCGGGAGTTCGATCCCAGGTCGGTCCTCACCGTTTAGAGTTTGCATGTTTTACCCGGGCTTGGATAGGTTTTCTCCAGCTACTCCTGTTCCTCCCACATCCCATATTCATGCAGGGTTGAAGACTCCTAATTGCCAGAAGGTGTGAGTGTGAGCATGAATGGTTATCAGTCTCCTTGTGCCGTGTGATTGGCTGTCCACCAAATCAGACTGTCCCCCACCTGGTGCCCATATTCGGCTGGAGCAGGCTCCAACACCCCACACGACCCTTGTGAGATTATTGATTGAATGGTATGTATTGAAAAGTTTCAATGTTGATTAATGTTGAATTATGCTCAATTAGGCAGACGAGGCAGTAACCCCAGAAGAGAGATCTTTGATAAGCACTCCGCATCAACCAGAAAAGCCAAGACCAACCATCTTACTGCATTTGCTGGAATTTAAAACACATTTGCTTGAAGCTGTAGAGGAGCTGCATATTCGAAGGGTACAATTAAAGTAGGAGATGACTAACCTACCTTATTTATTATATAATTGAATACAATTGTTATCATGACCTGAAAAGCTATGTATCTTTTAACTTCCTTGGTATGAGTCATATTAGTCTATATCAGACTGAAGGTCACACATGCCATTTGGCCCTTGAACAATAAGTAAAAATTTGAGTTGTTTCTCAATAGTACTGTTTGTGTGTGGAGGGGGCGGTTGACTCCTGATTCCACCCTCTAGCAAACACATTAGACCTGGCTGCACATTGTCAATGTACTTGAAGGTTAAAGTAGCAAAAATTTTATGTTGACTGTTTTCTTGCAATTTCAGTTTTATTGTTATTGTCATGTGAACTGGAAAATCAGTCTGTTCCTCCTCAGGCAGCTCCATTCAAGGCAGAGATTAAGGAGTATTGCCTGTCATCGTTTTGGTATTCCATTGGTTTGACAAGACAGTGAAAACGATATTACGCCTACCTCACTTGTAAAGTAAAGCTATAAATGAAAGTTGTTTATTAGGCTGCAATTCGAGTATGTTCTAATTAATGGTACTATCATGTGACCATGAACCATATTGAAGAGAAAAACTTTACAGTTCAGCTATCGCTGTCAAATAATTGGATTCATTCAAGACACAAGCAGATTCCTTAATTAAAATCTTTAAAAAAACAGGAAGAGTGATTGCTGTCAATTTGACAGTATTTAAAGTTGATCACTGCTTTAATATTACTTTTCATATTATTAATTACGTTTTATATTAATAATAAGGTTTTATGTTATTAATTATGCTAATGTGTATTATCATTTCCAGTATACATTTTTAATATGGTAAATCTATTGTGGTCTTTTTTACTTTTGTACTATACCTCGTGTATTTTGACTATATTGTTCACTGGGGCGCGGCCCGGTGGAGCAAGTAGTTAGCGCGTTTACTTCACAGCTCTGGAGTCCTTGGTTCAAATCCAGGCCACGTCCATCTGTGTGGAGTTTGCATGTTCTCCCCCTGTGTGGGTTTCCTCTGGGTACTTTGGTTTCCTCCCACATTCCATAGACATGCATGGTAGGCTGATTGGACGCTAAATTGCCCCTAGGCATGGGTGTGCCCTGCGATCGGCTGGTCACCAATTCAGGGTGTCTCCAGTTCTGGCCCGGAGTTGACCGTGATAGTTTCCAGCCCCCGCGACCCTAATGAAGATAAAGCAGTTCAGAAAATGAGATGAGATGAGACATGAGAGATTTTTACAGGGTTCTTCACATTGAATCGGTAGCTGAATTTAAGTATCTTTAAAAAAAAATAGAAAGAGCAAGTAACACTTTTATGGAACATAATTTTGTTGAATTTAAGTCTTAATTCTTTTTTTAACCACAAATCTTTTCATGGTTCAGGATGCAGAAACACAATATGAAAACCAGATTAGTAAAGTGGTGTTGGAGAAACAGGAGATCGAGTGGAAGAAGGTTAGACTGGGCGTGAGTGTTTACATGTCAGAATTCAAGATCAATGGTTTTACTAATGCTTTTTTTTGTCATTTTTTGTGATGTTTCTCTGATCACAACAGGAGTCATTACAAAACCAAATGATAACAGCTGCAAAGCACCATGCAGAATCTCTCATCAATGTTGAAAAACAGGCATGTTTCATAATCAATTTCAAAACGTTACTTCTGAATTAAGATAAATTGAAGTGTTTCCATTAGGCTCATTTGGAAATGTAACTGGAACATATCTAACACATTTTACAAATGTACTTTTCTTCACTTTTGAACTGAAAATCGTTATCCACTCGTCCTCATGCCCTGCCATTTACTTATTAAAGAGAACAATGCCAGGCCGACCAGCGGATGAGTGGTTAACGCGTCAGTCTCACAGAGGGACACCTGGGTTCAAATCTGGGTCACTCCACCTGTGTGGAGTTTGCATTTTCTCCCCGGGCCTGCGTGGGTTTTCTCCGGGTACTCCGGGTTTGCTCCCACATTCCAAAGACATGCATGGTAGGCTGATTGGACACTCTAAAGTGCCCCTAGGTATGAGCGAATGGTTGTTTGTCTCCTTGTGCTCTGCGATTGGCTGGCCACCAATTCAGAGTGTCCCCCGCCAGTGGCCTGAAATAAGCTGGAATAGGCTCCAAGACCCCCCGTGACCTTAGTGAGGACTAGCGGTTCAGAAAAGGAGATGGGATAAGATGTACAACTTGTACAGGATTTCTTTTAAAAAATACATTTCTTTTATGACCCTCAGACAACTTATATCTTATTTTTTTTTCAAGTGTCAGATAAAAATAAGACAGAGAGAAGAGGAGAAGGTAAGACCATCCTATTTCCAGTGAAATCAATTACTGTTTTGGTAGTAAATTTTCTCATCCCAATTGCACCCTCTTGGCCCCTGGAACACATTCTTTTGCCCTGAGCTATAGCATTTATTGCTTGTTTGACACTCAGACAAATGATTTCAGGGAAAATTCCAGGTCATTTCTGAGTTAAAAGAGAAGGAGATTAGCAACTTGAAAGAAGAGCTGAAATCACTCCAGGTACTAAACTCTTTGTCCATTTATTCTATTCAGACCATTGCATTTATGACTTCATTTTTTTTCTCATTCCTGTTTAAAAAAAGGAACTCCTGATTTACAGTAGATCTGTTATGAAACAGAAGTCCTCTGCAAAGTCAAGCGCGGATGGACTGAGCCAAATTGGCTCCTATAGCATTTGTCCTCGGGCTCGTCGCCACAGAAGTGACAAATAGTCATAACCCATGGGCCACTGCACTTAAAAGACCAGTCATCCTGTATGGAGACAATTGTGCCTTTTTTTCAGGATATTTTATTCAGGAGACTTTACCTACCCTGCAGTCATATGGGTCACTTACACAGAGACACCTTGACACCACTCTGCAACAGTTGTGTTGTGGATTGACCAAATGTTTTGACATAAATAATGAGACCGTAAAGGTTAGACGTAAGATATGGATCAATTGGATTCTGGCAGTAGTCCGCTTGTTTTTTCCACTAGCTTACACAATTGATTCAAGAACTAAAAGAACTCTAAAGTGTTTCATGGATATTCATGCACTTAGATTAGTTTGGTTCCAAGTTGGTTATATGTTAATATTTTGATGTAGAAATACATCATACAATACATCTTTGAGTCAACTCTAATAATTGGAATAAAAACAAAATAGTTGTACCTTTAATTTTGTTCTGTGTTTAGATATGTTCTTCTATCAGTATGGGATGCTGTGTGTATATTAATGATGATTTTTTTTAATACTAGCAAACAGTTTCTGGGCCAATTCTATAGCAATCATCATCATGATACAGAACTGTCATGTCAATTTTGCTGTGCATTGTCTTGCAGCTTCTGAAGTACAACTTTGAGAAGAAAGCAAATGAGTTGGTAAGGAGGCTTTAAACTTGTTCCAATAGCTGAGAGTAGCTAGGTGGGAGTGAGAAAAATTAAATGAGTGTGGGGAAATAAGATCTGCCTTTAGATGGAGGATCTCATCTCCACTGGCGGAGAGGGAGAGTGTGACACTTGAACTGCCATGACAATATTAAAATATTTTATAACAGGACCTCGCTTCGTTGAACTCTACGGCAGTGGCAGTCAGGGAGTTACAGAAAGGGTGGTTTATTGGGATAGAAGGGAGTGAAATGAGAGTCAAGGGAGTGAATTATTGAAGAACGAGTGATACAGACAATCAAATTGTAATGACAGTCTGAAAAGCGCTAAAGCTCCATGAGGCATGGACTTTGCTGATGCCTTCATCCCTCAAAGACACTGCCCATGTTTACACTTGAGTCTCAACTGTTTTGACTGGAGTATTGTTTCTCAGAGTAGATAATCATTGTGACTTCTTGTTTTGCTTTGTGATGTCAGGCATATAATTGTTTACCGCAACTTCTTTAACAACTTTATTCAAGGGACAAAGTTATAACAATTCCAAGGACCAAATTCTATTTTCTTTTTGTGGCATTGACAAATGAGGACCCTGGCTAGATTTATACAAATTTTCAATGCATTCATAGGGACCTGCATTGGGCCTTATTGTGGTACACCATCTAACTCTAGACATGCCTGAGATTCAAATGACCTAGATCAGCAGTCCCCAACGTTTTTCTCATCACTCTTGCTTTCTGACCAACAATTAAATGAAATTAAAACTTTCTTGTACCTTTTTGCTTTATTTTAGAAAAAAAAACGATTGAGCTGTATCGCTCCGCAAAGTCCAATTTATCAAATTCAATCATGTCCCCCCTGCAGATGTAGTCCGACTTAAAGTTTTGCAGTTTTTTCTTGGGACATAACATCACTGTGAAGTTCCACTTCTAATATTGCTTGAGACTTGTGCACTTAATTTCAAACCACATACACTTAGGTATGTACCAGCAATAAAATATATTTGCGACGTGTTATATGCCAAAGGACACAGGATCAGTCCACAAATAAAGGGCCCATTATGTTGGTTTTATGCAGAGCTGTGGTTAATATTTCTGTTGTATTTCTTCCACAGGAACAGAAGCAAACATTGCAGAGTCGGTCAAAAGACAGTCACCTAATCCAAATAGGAGAGATTGAGAAACGCTTTGCTGCTCTAGCAAGGCAGTGTTCCACACTCAAGAAATCGCATACACAACTAGAGGAGAATGGTAATTAGAGGATATGTACAAATGAAATATAGCTATAAATAGTTTTTTGGTTTTACGTTTATATGAAGTGAAATTGAACATAATAACTGAATCAAAACCTTTATGTACATACTATTAACATTCCAGAATACTGAATTCCGGGACAAAGTTATAGACAACATTTACTCACTATCTTTCCCCTTTGGGAACTTAGTCTGTCACACACACGCCAGTTTGTTTGCGATAGGCACCAATTTATCTTGCCCTACACCACCCTGTAAGAAATGAATTGCCGGCTATGATGCAAATCTTGGTTGACAGATTATTTTTCTACACATTTTAAAAGTATTGCACAGCATTAAAATTGTCTGTTTCGCATTTGCCCTCATTCAGAAACCATATTTAAATTAAAATAATAGTAACTGGTTACCCATAGGACGTATGGTTAGAGCGTCGACCTCTCTGTTCTGCGGTCAAGGCTTCTATCCCAGGTTTGTCCTCACGTGGGTTTTTTATGGGTTTTCTGGTTTCGTCCCACATCACAAAAAGATGCCGGTTAGGCTGGTTGAACACTAAATTGTCAATTACATTCTTTCTGTCCCACTGAGCTCAGATGTGTTTTTTTTGTGTGTGCTTTGTATACCAGTTGATGAAGTCATGAAAAGAAATATGAAACTAACAGCTACAAATGAAAAACATGAAGCAACCATTCAATGTTTAATGAAGGTACCGTATAATTTTTCTTTTATTCAGCAAAAGATGAATAATCCATATGTATGATCATTTCACGGGGTTTAAAATAGGTGACATCTTGGTTGTACAAAATGTATCAGCTTTTTAACTCTTTAAGCATTTAGTTTGAAAGACTCATGCTTTTCAGGAGGTGGAGGAGGTCAACACCAAACTGATTCAGACAAAGTTGTCAATGGTTCAGCAGGACAACTCCAATGGCATAATGAACCAGACAAAGCAGCATTTAAACCAACTGAGCTACAAGCTGAGCATGGTAACCAACAATTTAAAAAAATACAATTGTGTTGGCAAATCGCAGACAAACACGTTTGTCATTCAGTGTTGGACACAAAGTAACATATATTCTCGCATATAAGCCGTATTTGAAACAAACAAAAAATAGACTGAATCAAGGCTACGTATGGCTTGTGCTCACAAGATTTACAGCGTTGCTATACTCTTTGTCACTAGTAGAGGTCGGCAAATTAACATTTACTATTTGTTGGTTATTTTCTGTTTTGCTGTAAGAAAACAACCATTACTGGATGAATTACTAACTTCCTTATGATATTGATACTAATAATGTGGTTTTGATTCATACTGTATCTCAGAAACACCACGTGATCATTTTTCTTAAGATTTTCCTTTGAAAAGTAACACTTTTTTACTCCCTATAACAATCCTGAATATGGAGGTGAAAATTATGAATCAGGGGGTGGCTTATATGCGAAAAATACAGTATGTATAAAAAGGCAAAATACTAAACTGGAAATCAACCAGTGTTGATATGTTTAGGAAAAGGAAATGAATAACAAACTACGAGAAGAGAACGTTGCCAAGAGTTCAGAGAAACAAGTGAGTAATTCAACTAAGTGACAAGATGACAATTATAGTCTACAATTTATGTCAAAATGTCCATGTTTTCATGGCAATACATTGCTATATTGTTAAACAAGATAGGTTGCTCTTGTTGCCTTGCTTTACTGGATATACAGTATTTTTATGTTACATTTGTGTAACTGTCCAGGAGGTCATTAATGTCCTGCAGTACACCCAGCAGCTCTTTTTGAACCAGGTACATGCTGTGAATAGACTAGAGCTGCAGCTGCAGACACAGGAGGGACAGTACAAGGTCAGAACTGTAGTTCCCATGCTATAATTATTTTTATGAACATTTCGCAGCCATTGGCACCCTCTTTGGTTTTATGAATGTTGCTTATTTTTTTGCATCATCCTAAAAAAACCCTGAAAAAAAACACTTTTATTTCTTTCTGTGTATGTTTTAGACACTTTATGTTATATAAATGAACAACTTTTATTCAGAATGTTTTTGTGATTATTTATTTCTCCAGGCCCTTGAGCAGGAACATGAAGAAATGCGAGAGAAAACCAAGTTAATGAAAGAAAAAATTATTCATTTGATGGTAAGCTTTTCTTGTGGTTTGTCCTTATGGAATTGACAAATAGATATTATTCTGTTAAAAGGGCCTTTTTAAATTGTGATTTAAAATGAACTCAACTTGGTGGTGGTATTTGTAACAAAAGACAATTTGTTTTTACGGTCTAGAGAGTACAGCAAGATTTTCAAGCACTGAAAGAAGTACATGATGACCTTCAACAAAAACACAATGAATTGTGTGCACAGGTCAAAGTGCAGGCCCACACTATAAACGAGTTAGAGGTATGCATTATTTTGGCGTGATTGTTATCCATTGGTGAAAATGATCAATTATAGCTGCTGTTCCTTACATAACCTAATTGGGAAACCTTGACAAATAAACTGAATAGCAGTCTTCAAATGCAGAAGTACGGCTTTTTACGGCTGTTTCCTGCAAAGGATGGCTAAAACCTGTGTAACCTGGTTGATGTTTGTCATCAATCTGATTCATAATTCAATTATAATTGATGTAGCAAGGAATACAGCTCTGCAACCAAACATCTTTAAAAGCAGTGAAAGTGTAACATAGGAGTCAGAAAACCAGTTCTCAGGGCCCAAAGTGGGTCCTGTTTAACCAATGAGGTTTCTGTGAAAACAAGAAGCGATTTGTTGATTGCACTTGTAGGACGCAAGATTAGTAGAAAGGATTCCTCTCGATGGATTGGAACGAAAACCCGCACCCACTGCAGTCCCAGTTTAAACACCTCTGGTGTAACGTCATACTGAACACTATGCAATGACGTCTCACTTTTTGATTCTTGCACACTCACTCGCTAATGGTCATGTGAGACCTTAATACAATAAACTTGGCCACTGACACACAGTTTAACTTTAAATGCATTTAAAATTCAATCAGGTACGCCACTCATTGATGAAAATCTACAATCAAATAAAATAGCTGTAAGAAAGGAAATTTTGAGTATTTTTAATATGAATGTTCCTGCATACCAGATAAAATGACATCAGAAGTCGTGAAACATATTTTCATAAATTAATCATTCAAAGTCACCTTTAGACATGTGAATGTTTCTTCTTAGCCGCACGATAGATTGCATTTGAATGTAGCATGTGTCTTTTTACTCAGATTTTCCCAAGTTTAGCTACGGAATCGAGAGGGAGACCTCCTGATGAACCCAAATCCAGCTCCATGCTCTCTTTCTTTGGCAGCCTGCAGAACTCAGCCGTTTCTCAGAACAGAATCCTGGACTGTCTGGAAGATACGAGTGCTAAGACTAAACTGGATGGTGAAATGGGAGGTCAGCCAACATAATATAAACAAAGAGATGAACATGCTTTATCCCTTGTTGTTCTTCAAGGATTTAGCACGTTATAATATTTTAGACACTTTCCAAGAATTTAACAGAAAAATACTGATGCATTTAGGTTTTTTTTCTAATGTACTGGACATATTTTTGTCAAAGCAGTGTATAACTATAAGTTAAAATATATATTTTTCTTTACTTATACAATGTTTTCTTTCAGGACAAGGACCCCTAAAGCTCGATGAGATTTTTGAAACTCAGCTTCAAGTTCAATGTGAGAGGGCCTTTTCAATTCAATCACCCAAAAATCTCTTGGCAGTGTCGGAAAGAATAGACAGCTACCGTGCCCTTTTGAATGCAGACAGAAGCATGTCTAATCAAGTGCCAAATGTGACTAGCTCCATTTCCCATCAGCCAGCCACTAATGACATGGGTATCACTGAAAGCTCACCTGATAGAATCAACCAACCAAATACAGATTTGTTGAGCAATGACCTACAGACCAACAAAAGAAGGCTTAAAGATGGGAGCACAAACCAAAATGAAGCAGACGGCATAGCAAAGGACAACGTGAAAAATACAAGTGAAAAAATTGATGAAGGGTCTACAAATGAAAACCAGTCAAGGAAGACAGATGATAATCTGGAAGAGATATGTGTTGAAGAGCGGGATAGGATTCTTATTTCTCAAACTGCAAATTGTGGGAACATTCAAGAAACAAGCAGTTTGGGTGCACACAAGCCTAAACAAGAAAAGACAGCAGAGTTCAGGTATGGAGAGAATCAAGGAGCAAAGACAGTAACAGAGATGGAGTCCCAGGCAACTTGTAGCATTAAGAGCAACACCTCAACGGACATTGACGCCATTGACGCTACGGTCATTAGTCTGGAAATAGGCACTGTCTGTAAGCTGGAAGAGATATGTGTTGAAGAGCGGGATGAGATTCTTATTTTCGAAACTGCAAATAGTGGGAACATTCAAGAAAAAAGCAGTTTGGGTGCACACAAACCTAAACAAGAAAAAACAGCAGAGTTCAGGTATGGAGAGAATGAAGGAGGAAAGACAGGAACAGAGATGGAGTGCCAGGCAACTTGCAGCATTAAGAGCAACACCTCAACGGACATTGACACTACAGTCATCAGTCTGGAAATAGGCACTGTCTGTAAGCTGGAAGAGATATCTGTTGAAGAGTGGGATGAGATTCTTATTTCCAAAGCTGCAAATAGTCGGAACATTCAAGAAAAAAGCAGTTTGGGTGCACACAAACCTAAACAAGGAAAAACAGCAGAGTTCAGGTATAGAGAGAATCAAGGAGGAAAGACAGGAACAGAGATGGAGGCCCAGGCAACTTGCAGCATTAGGAGCAACACCCCACCGGACATTGACACTACGGTCATCAGTCTGGAAATAGGCACCGTCTGTGAGGCGGACTGTTATCAAAACCTCACAGAGAAGGTTGCTGACAACAGTCTTGTAAACATAAAAGAAGGGCAGATACTTAAAGACTTGAATTGTGCTGTAGACCAAAATCTCAATAGTGGGGATATTTCACTTGCACAAGATGCTCAAGACTCATGTAAATCAGAGGTCCAAACCAATGCAGAGAGAGTCAAGTCCTCACCAACTGGGGACCATTCAGTGATTGAGAAAACTAAACAAGTGGGAGTGGATGAATCAATATCTACTCTTCACACAACATTTTCAGAGCTTCTGAGTGAATCACCTGACTTAGTGACAAATCAGACAATGGCAGAATATACTAATTTTGAGGAGGTCAAGAAAACTATTGTTGATCCGGTAATTGAAACTCCTGATGAGGGTATACAAGAAGAGTCAAAAGCGGTAACAACCATTTTGGAAAGTGATGCATCCCAAAGGGAACCTGTTACTTTTGATGAAGATTTGATAATTTCCAACACAGACAATGGAGAGGCTTCAAAGAAAATTGAAAGTGATTTATCAGGGTCATTTCAATCAAATAATGGTCATGTGGAAACACTTGATGTTGGCACTATATCCCTTCAGCAGGCAGTTATAAAAGAAACCCTTTGTGATGCTGTCAAATTACCCACTTTGCCTGCTTTAAAGACTCATCAGCCATCATTTGACTGGCATGCTTCTAAACAGACAGTGCTATCCATTGGTACTCCTGACTCCATTCTGCAGTCAAATGTTCAGGTACACTTCCAGCAAAATCTGGGTAAAAAATGTATTGCATTCATTCATGTGGGGGTTTGCTGAAACTTATCTCAGCTAACTTTGGGACACCCTGAATTGGTGGCCAGCCAATCGTACGTAGTGCATTTTCAAGTGTATCATTTTAGCCGCTTATATTTCAAGTCCATAGATGTAACTCGTAATTAATAGACTTAGGCTTTGTTGCATGGCACACATTGATTGAATGTACTAGGAAAGACAACTATTTCCAATATAACCATTAGTTGCAGTAAGAAAATTGGTACCTCCATCAGTAGTTGAAACCTACAGAAGCACAGATTATGTATTTGGTCTGTTATTTCTGTTTGCCAGAATGTTTATGTTCATGATTACTCAAAAATAAAGAAAGAGATTTTCAATTTGTATGATATACTTGTAATATCAAACTGAAGAGGATTAAAATTTGCGTTCAAAAGAAAGATAACAGGACTAAACATTTGCTTGCCTGTATTTTTTTTGTTCAAGATAAATCAAGAAAGAAGAAATGGATTCATATCAAACTTAGTTATTCTAATTTCACCTTTGTGTTTTCAGAAGTTCCCTGTGTCAGAGCAAAATGCATGCAATGCTCTCTGCTCAACCCAGCAAAGTAAAGGTAATGATTATATGATCTACAGACTGTTTTTTTGTGGAATAGAGACTGCCTAATGTTCATAACTTTATATACTATTCCCTTCTTCTTAGAACCTTTGATGATTATCAGGGCATCCGACTTGTTGAAGGCCTCCAATGCCTCTGCATCCGCAGGATTTGGACGGAAACATAAAATGACTGGCTGGAACGTTTTTGGAAAAAACTTCAGAGACACAGCAGCAACAGATGTAAGTTACAGAATCATTTTTCTAAATACTAAGGTCACCACTTTGTACGTCAAAATTACTATTACTATGCAGTTTTATCACAAATTTCACCCTAAAAAAATGTGAATAATACATTTTCACACTAAACCA
The DNA here is from genome assembly GCF_051989575.1 of Stigmatopora nigra. NCBI lineage: Eukaryota > Metazoa > Chordata > Actinopteri > Syngnathiformes > Syngnathidae > Stigmatopora > Stigmatopora nigra. Next base: position 18,065,086 of record NC_135509.1, on the reverse strand, counting down.
CTGCATGAGACATTGACGGGCTTAGATGACATCGTTATATAGATATTTTTTAAATATATAAACATTTATTCGGGTGTTACTAAAGGTAATAAAAAAAAAGGTTGAACTATAATTGTCTGTCTCCTTTTCAATCTTCTAATTTGATTATCTGCCCCTTACATTTCAGTTTTTGGGCTTTTATGCACCTGCATTTTCACTTATACAAAAAACATTTCACACGTTCCCATTCACTCTACTCTTAACCTTGCCTGCCATCGCTTTTGGTTTATTAGAACCAGGTGCACATTATTCAGGGATATGTAGTGCAACATAGTTGAAGTGTGAGAAACAAAATGGTCCAGTAATATAAAAAGACTAAATTCCTAATCCTGGCTGGAGTCTTAATAGTGGGAACTTTACATGAGCTCAGTCTGGGCCTGGATTATCTCTTCGAAGTAGATACTGTTTATTGTCTGCATTTTCTGTGTCCATCAGTTAGAGTTCGACAAGAGGCCTTGTGGAAGGCAAGGTATTACACAACAATGGGATTTACAGTTTTCTTGTTTTTGTGTCTGTATAGAAAGGCAGAGCGTCATTGTCTGCTTCTACATGGCCAGTCTCCAGCACATGGTCAACTCCTTCTGGGTATGTGTGTAGTATATACAGGATAAATAGTATAAATCTATGCAAATATCTGGGAGTGCCTAATTTTAATATTTTGTTCAATGTATAATACAGCCATACCTCTACTTACGAATGCCTCTAGGTATGAAATTCAAAGCTTTTTATATGAAAATGATTACCTCATATACCACCTATACAAAAATGATCCAAGTTATGAAATCCCCCAAAAAGTATTTCCTCATTTGTTATTTTATTTTGGAAATATTGTCACGGATGTATTGATTCTCACTTTATTATACTATACTCTATTGGGCTCTTAGCTAATGCTGACTGTACATTGTTATAGAATACCTGACCTTGTTTACTTACTATACAGTACTAGATTTGTAGTTCATTGCCTGTAGTATTTTAGCAACAATTGTTTTATAGCTGTGGTGTACAAAGACAAAAAAATTAAAAGCCCAAACCACATTCTTTTAAAATTACTAAACAGCAAGGCTTGAAATCTATTTCCAAAGATTTACATCATTTGTGCTATTGTTTGTTTGCTTTCCTCTCTTCATAGGACCTCTGTCCCCACTGTACCTCCAAAACCTGATGTTGATTTGAAATCCCGGGGCTCCCAGGAAGAACATTCATCTATCAGAGCCCAGCTATCAAAAATTGAACAGTTTTTAGAAACAGAAAGTGTCCACCAGTTCAAGCGAAGGCGGACACAGAACTAACCGAATATGATGGTAGTACAGGTTTAAGTGTCCAATATTAAATCAGTAATATTCGCAATGATACTGTTCTACTTTTAGTGTGACCAGTTTTAAATATTGTTGGAATTTCAACTGGTTTTCCTTCTCCATATTTATATTTGCTGTAGCTGAAAGGGGGACATGGAAGTAGCATATATTTTTGTTAGAATGTTTAGTGTTCTTGAGCAAATTAAATAACCTATTGATTGATTGATTTACGTTTACTTACTATGTTTGATCCTTTTTTAAATATTTCTACATATATATAAAAGGTGTACATACATCATACATGTTAAAATCAATTTCTTTTTAAACCTGAAATTTGTTTTACACAGCCTGCTCCGATTAATAAACAACAAAGGATACGCTTTGTTGTATGTTGTAATAGTATTAATAGCTAATTAGCATTTAGTCTTTAATGGCCAACGGGGTTAGTATGTCTCAGAGGCATTCCAACTCAACACATCTTTGCTCTTTCTCTTGCTGCAATTACAATTTAGGACATGGTCGGTCAGGAATAAAAATAACCCACACCAATTAACATAGATTTAGAGACAACAATTAACTCACCCTTGCTCATTGTAATTACAAAAACATCAATTAGCGCACATTAAGTCAAATTAAAACATTTTAATTAGCCTCTTGTTAACTTTATGTTCCCTTTGAGTATAACATTTGGCCCCAGGTTAGCATGAGTTATCTCACCACAGATTGTTGGCCACTAATTGTAGACAAATTGCTCTCGAAATACTACAGTGAAGAAGTGGAATTACTTGCATAGCTAATATTTTCTTTCAATTCAGCTGGTAACTCATATTCACATATTGTAATCAAAGTTTGCGATTAACTATTCAGATGATTAAGGAATAACACATACACAGAGAATTTTGGACTGCCACTGATTCACTTTTATTCTGCTTCTTCCAACCAATTCTCACTTGTCATTTCTTAGGTAGTTGAGCAACTTGTCATTCTGGGACCCTTAGTTTGAGATCAGCATGTTGGTCACCAGAGGAGTTTGTTTACCTGATATAGGTACAGTATATATTTGAGTTGTTTACCCATTATAAATATGTATATTTTGGGAACTTTCTGGGGACTAAAGGATGTGCTTCCAGATCTAAGTTATCTCTGTCATGACTCGCTCGGCTAACCCATTAAAATTAATGATGCATATTTTCATGGTTAGCACAATGTCTCCCCATGGTCCATCTTCCTGCACTTACTGCTAATGAATACATCTGAGTCTTAATGCTCTCATAAAGACATCTGGTGCATTTGAGTGGCTTTGTCCACCACTGCTGACCCGTATCCTTATTGGGATCTCAGGAGTGGGTGGGTCTAAACTGGGGGAGGTGTGGAATGTTAAGGAGTTAATATTTTCACATCTACAGTTTGCTCTCACATCTAATTTCTTTGTATTCCTTTGTCACACAGGCACACACAAACAATGGATTATGATATGGTGCTTTGAAACAGTCAATTACCCTCTCACTAGGGAGGATACCTGCAGTTAATTACTGTTCAGTTTTTTATATGAAGAGTAAATAAGGAGACCACTGACATTCACATTCCATCAATGTGTCCCCAAGCTCACACTTTTTCTTGTTTATATTCTTCTTTATATAAGTATTGGTGCATGGTCATATTTTGGACCATAGGTTCATAGGTAGGAAATTGCTTCACATCTTTCGCTTCATCCCTTGTTTTGTTCCAGCCAGTTGATCCAGATGCTCTGGTCATGATGATCTAGATTATATTTCATATTTGTTGGGTTTTTTTTCCAAAAGAAAAAAAAATGGCATCCCTCGTACAACGCATTAATTGTTTGTTATTTCTGTATTGCCTTCAGCACTTATACTGCACATCCATTGTTTGTCAAGGTGGTCTACGGTTGAGGTGAAGGTTGAACGTCTTAAAAAGTACTGCACAGAAGGACCTGGATTGACTGTGAATCTGTGAATGATTCATTAATAAAATATGGATCCTTGGATCACTGGTTGATATCTAAACAACTGGAGGGGTTATGAAGGTAATGCATCAATTACAGTAATGTTTCATCGTAGTTCCAGCAGAGAGTGAGTATACATTAAGGAGTTCGATATTGTCATTGTTATCATTCATTTGTTTGCCTGTCGCATAGAAATTACAAGCACCACCATACCCCAAACATTGGCTTCACGATTACATGTCATTTCTAGCTCCCTAATGTCATACTTTAGCTGCCCCCTCACTCAGTTAAATCCCTCTTCAATATCACAACCTTGAATAAGTCTTTGGTCCTTCAAAATAGACTGTGAAATAGTGCCAGACATATAAACATTCCCCTCTTATGCAGATTCCTGTACAGAAAGAGAGTATAGTTCAACTTCAGCTGAGATTTATTGGTCCATTTTATTGAAATTCTGTACATAAAAGGGAGTGAAGCAGTATATTTGTCAATCCCCCAGGTAATGCATCTCAGCACTAAACGTTGTTGAATATCCCGGGGTTATAGGGCCATGTTGTGTCAAATTGTACCTCTTGCCACAAAATGCATCACTCTAAATCAAATGGGGAAGTCGTATTATTTGAAGCAGTGCATGGAGTGCAATCTTAGCACTCCGAGTCTACTCAAGAGTCTAAAATTGAAGAAGTGCAGCTGCTCCTTGTAAAACACTTGAATTAGAGGATTACAGTTAAGGGAGTTTTGAATCTTTTTATACCTTGTTATATCTAATTCTTTTAATACCATCTGACACTATTATCTCATCAACATTTTTAAGTCATGCTTCATTGTACGATAAAGTTAGCTGTTTAAAAATGCACCAAACTTGCATGTTCACTCAAGTGATAGATAACCAAGCCATCCATAAAGCTGCTCATCACTTTGAATTTCTTACATCATTTTTTTTCTAAACCAGAAAAGCTAGTTTTTTTCCGATCTGGGCTCTTTTCAAATAGTACTTGCCCCACATACCTTAAAGCAGTGTTACATGGTCTCGCTGAAGTTACATCGTAAGAGTGAATCATTTAAATATCACACATCTACATACTCACATGCTCCTATCTTTCTTCACAGTCAGGAATAGCGCACCACAAGACAATAATCTTCTAAATTATTTCCATACTGTCAAAGGTCAGCATAGGGTAACATTTACCCTGTCATTGAGATGCTTTCGAATGAATGGGGTTAGCTTCCCCTCAAAGTGCAATTTATTTATGATTTGTCAACATCTTAATGTTTTGGTTCTGTCTCGTGTGAATGAGTTATTGCTCCAGGTACACTACCATGAGTAAATTTTGCAATACTATCATAACCACTGGCAAAGCTGTTTTGAACTATCGATCTGAATTTAGAAAATATACACATAGACTTGATGTTTATTGTAGCCTAGTCATTTAATTACAAATCCTTCCTCGCCCAGCCAGGTCAAGTCATACATATAGAAACTAAATGTGGGTGGAGTATCACTTCAATTCATCCAAACCTAACTGGTTAGTTCAGAGAAATGAAAAACGTTTCATATTGGTTTAATTCCCCTAAGGAAGTATTACGGTCACCTTGATAAAATAAATAAATTAATAAATCAACTTTTCAGGCAGGGCAACTCCTTAACATACGCCATTTTTCCCCATCCACATTGGAAAAGACTATATATGGAGTGTTTGTGTGATCATGTTCGTCACTAGGTCACAAAGGTTCTAAGTTTAATTACTTATTCAAGGTTTTATTAAAAAGATAAAACGTCTTGTTTCACATTAGCGAACGGTGCGAGGAATTGTGAATGTAAGGTGTGCAAAAGCACGTCTGCAGTGGCAGGGCCCAAAAAGTTTTTTTTCCTTATTTTTAAAGGGAGATTAAGATTCGCTCAGATGTTTGTCTCAACTGGGAATCTCTGGGACTGTTGGGTTTTATAAAACCAATGCAATTATATGAGACATGAAACAGAGAGAGAGTTCTTACAAAGCAACTTAGCATTTTTGTTTATTTGTTAGTATTCAATTAAGTGCAAACAAGTGGTCTCACTGACAACAAGGTGTAAGGTTTCAAATAAAGTATAAATAGAAATTGAAGTTGCCATTCATTCATCCAAGATAATTGCAAATGAGATCAGAAACATTCTCCATTCCCAACCCCTATTAAGCATTAAAACCAATGTATATTGGCCTCATCATCATGACATTGTGATGTGGAAAGAACTGTCATTTGTAAAAAAGGAAAGTTTAAACAAACAGTGACAAAAAAAAATAATCATAAGGGAGAATATTGATACAGCTGAATAAAATAGCAGAATTTACAGGGAGTAAGAAAAATATATAGAGGTTTTTAAAAAGAACACTAAAAGCCACCTTTTAATGATTAATAATATGACCTAATGCATGTAATATATTATTTGCATGAGACTATGTTAAGCACTCAAATCTATTTTTGTGCTACATCCAAGAAACCTGTTTAATATACAGTTTCTTTTGGCAGAAGCTGGCACGTTATTCACACTGCACACATGGAAAGAAAATGTGTAATGTAAATGTATTTGTGTAAATATATAAAGGTTTGATTTTATAGTACGAATAATAGTGTGTAAAGTACACAATCATAATTTTAGTTTTTTTTATGGTGTGCACAGCTAGAAATGCAGATCCTTATTGAAATAAGCTCCATTAAAATTAGAATTGTGGTCATTGATTTGCAAATAATTGGCAACATTAACTCGACAAGTGACTACAATTCATAAAAGAGAACCAGTCACCAGTAAGTCACTGCCATTAAATTATACTCCCAGGAGGACCACCATGACGGCCAACATAGGTTTCTGATTTCCTAGGAAGGCTTTTACTTATGTGTACATGGTCCTCCCACAGATCGACACTGATACCCATATATCTACAAGAATGTATGTGCGTACCGCAACATGTGTGCCTGGTTGTTCAAGAAAGTAGACCCACTTGGTTATTGATGGTAAACTACTGGGCCAGGGTCAACAATGCGTGCATGAACACATATACTCTACTCTGTACCTGTCAATCAGCAGGCTTACCTTGTTGCTTTAGTCAACAATCTTTTTTCATCAAAATAAAAATCTATTAACCTGTTTATCACTGTTTCTCTTTGGTTCGTGGTGTCTTACCTTCCAATGGCAATGGTACTCCTAGATTTCGAAAAAAAACTAAAAATTCTCATCTCATTTTCTGAACCACTTTATCCTCATTAGGTTCGTAGGGGGTGCTGGAGGCTATCCCAGCTGACTCCGAGCCAGAGGCGAGGGGGGGACGCACACACCCTGAAATGGTCGGTGGTCAGCCCATCAGACGGCACAAGGAGACGGACAACCATGCACACTCACACGCATACCTAGGGGCAATTTAAAGTGTCCAATCAGCCTACTGTGCATGTTTTAGGAATGTGGAAGGAAACCGGCGTACCCCGGGGGAAACCAACGCAATCCTGGGGAGAACATGCAGAACTGGCGACTGAGTGGTTAGTGCGTCGGCCTCACAGTGGGGGACCTGGGTTCAAATCCAGCTTGGTCCACCTGTGTGGAGTTTGCATGTTCTCCCTGGGCCTGCGTGGGTTTTCTCCGGGTACTCAGGTTTCTTCCAACATTCCAAAGACATGCAAGGTAGGCTGATTGGACACTCTAAATTGCTCCTAGATGTGAGTGTGAGCGTGAATGGTCTGTGCTCTGTATTTGATTGGCCACCAATTGAGGGTGTCTTCTGCCTGTGGCCCAAAGTCGGCCAGGAGAGGGTGTAGTTTAAGTAGAGTGTGTTACAATCATAGCAAAACTATAATATTTGATTAAGTAATGAACAAGGAGAAATGTTTTTGATGTTTTTATAATAATTATTTTTAGCTCAAAAGTAAAAAAATTAAATACATTAAACTGATGATCAAAATCACAATTGATTTAGGAATGTCAGTAGCTACAAGATCTACTGATATTACAAATAATGACCATTACCTAATCTTTAATCTTTCCCAAGATCTTCTCTTGCCTGAATTCATTTTTCATTATTTAATCTAGTATTTTAAAGTAGTACATGCTCACATGCTCATACTGTGAGTTGTTATGGTTACACGCTACGTGTTACTGCCTATTTCATTAATGTGTTTTCTTGCTAATATTGTTTTTCCACAGAACTTGAGATTCCAAATCTGGAGGCTATTTCACTTAATGGCTATCATTGCATTTGAGAGATCCTTTTTGTTGTTTATCCAAAATTTCAGGGTAAAAATCTTTAATTACCATAGGTGAATATCCATTCACAACAGAGACTATTCCAGTTGACTTTGGCAATCACCAATCATTTGCAGTGCACATATGATGTAAATGACATTCAGACTCGCTGTCACCATTTCACTGTGTAGGAACTGAACCCATTTTCAACCTATATTCCTGTAGTGTTCTTTTTAATTATTATTTTCTCTAATAAAAAGCATATTATTGTATTATGCAATTAAGCATTCAACAACAGACCTCCACAAATTTCGGTAATAATAATTTTATTACGTTTAATAAGCGTTTTCTCAAAATAATCATTGTGGGGTTTTTTTCAGTTTTTTTTTTTAAATGATGGATGATGGATTATGCGTTTTTACTTTCAAATAACTATTTGGAGGTAGGCAATAAAGTGAGGTGATTGTAATCTGTTTGCTGCTGATTGATGATGTTCAGTCCAGTCTTTAATGAGCTGTCAGACAGCAGGAAAAATGAGGTCACAGTTCATCTGATTCTGACCAGCAGAGGTCGAACCCCACTGGTGCCCACTGCCACTGTGGTCATCTCTCTGTTTCTGTGTCTCATCTTAAAATGTTTGTTTTTTTTTTTTTTCATGTACTTTTTTTCTCAGAAGTAGTTTGGCTCGCGCCCTAAAACCAACAAGTGGACCTCAAAATAGTTTATTTAGAATAGCAAGGAAGTTATAATTCAAAGAAAACGTAAGATGTTCCTGCCTTTCTGTTCTGACTTCTAGGTCTGCCTGTATATATTTATGTATTAGATCAAAATGACTGAGCAGGACTACATGAATATTTCAATTAATTTGATAAAACACCACTTCATCAGAAATCTGTCAGAGAGTAGGATATTTTTTGGAACTATGTAGCATATCACCCAAATTATCAACCCTTGACGAATGAACCCACACCAGGCTATCATCATTCTTTGTCAGCCCATTTGTTAAATATGTGCTGGAATGTGTCTGGTACTTAATCTTGGCTAGCAGTCAACCAGCAAAGCCCTTTTGAACACACAACTGAGTACCAAAAACTGTTTTTCACATGCATATGTACAGTAAACACATACAACACAGATAAATGATGATTGTGCAATTAGTTGACATAATTATGTCTTTGCTGTACAATTGTTGCAGGGAGTCATCAAATCCTTAAGGTTTTAAATCACTGGTATCAGATTAGTAAATCATGGCAATTTGGCACCAGTAATAAAAATTCTGTTGAATTTGAGACTCCCTCACAATTATTATATGTATAATGCAATTTTGCATTTGGTAGACACACTGTATACCAGGCATGAATCAGGCTCTGTGAGTATACAAGCAAATGATCTGAAAAAGCTTGTTTAAAAGTGAATTTTTGCCTAATTCTACTGCTTTAACACTCAGCACTTGTCAAAAACGAGGGTGTGACCTTGTTTGTAGTTTGTCTTCTATGCAACTGAACATGTTTTTAAAAGTCAGACATAGGCACAAAAACAGGTTTAAATTTACTAATGGTTATATGTCATACTGCTCCTAATTATGCAAGTACCTGTCCACTGCTCTCATGCCACACTTCCACTCTTTTCCCAGTAACCGTTTGACAGCTTAATTTGCGTACAAAGTCAGTCAAAATGACACAAGTTTGTAAATGGTTTCAACAACATTGGAGAAATCCTTAACAATTTTGGAACAAAGATTTTACAATGCTCAGCATGTTTGTGAGGACTGACTTCTTAAACAGTATACATTTCCTGGTTCTCTGACATAAGGCTGCTGGCCCATGACCCGCCAATAGAAATACAGTATATTAATGTATACATTTGTTGCAGTTTACTACTATATTTATTTCTATGTGTATTTGTGGATTGAATAATAGAACTTGCAGTCATTTATTTAAGTCCTGTTTTAAGAGGCGAGCCATAGAGGGCAGTGACTGCACCTTAAAGTGGTCGCGCACACTAAGGTGGTTGTACTAAAAACGCTGAGCAGTTAAAACACCTTGTTATTAAGAGGGAAGAAAAATTATCATCTCAACACTTTATACACGTCATCTAGTCCTTGCAAGTTTTTTAACTTTGAAAATGTAGCTTTTCCCATAGTCTGCTGTGGTGCAGTGTTAAAGCTTTTGCCAAAAGTCTTAACACCTGGAACCGTGTTCAAATCCTGTTATCGATGTTTCACCAATTTATTTTAAAAACGATGCCATTTTTTTTTATACAGCTGATCGGGACTAGCAAATCTGCCTTGGACCTGTGCTAATTAGTATGAAAAATGTGTGAATTGGGTATAGTGTCGGGCTATTTTTTGGTAAAGAGCCTGTTGATGCCATATACAGGGTGACCCAAAAAGATGCGTACCCATCAGTTTTGAAAACGTTTCCATTGGCACGCATCTTTTTGGGTATTAGAGTGAATTCGGTGTCAAGTGATTGAATGTGAGCTCCTAAAAAACAATATCAACAAACCATCTATATGTGAGGTACAGTAATACCTTGAGATACGAGCTTAATGCGTTCCGGGACTGAATTAGTATGTCAATTTACTCGTATCTAAAATAAACATTTTACCTAGAAAATAACTAAATACAAATTAATCCATTACCACCCTCTGAAATGTTTTTCCTCGTATCTCAAATTTCTCATATGTAGAGAGACTCTCATGTCAAGGTGTTTTTATTCAAATTGTAACATTTAACATCTGGGACTTCACTAACACCAAATAAGAGCGAAGTCTTTTAATTTATATAATTTGACACATATTGCTGTAGAGGCAAGTAAAAAAAGACAGACTAAAAGAACTTGAATAAGGGCCTATACAAGGGCATTTACACCATAATATTTCTAACCCGATAAAAGGATATCTAAGGTTATAAAAAAATAATAACATTAATAATATTGGGAAAGAACTTTTTTTTTATCTAATTCATTAATTCGGCAGAGTTGTTCTTGCGGTTCGACTTTTCTTATTAATATTATGTAGCGACGAGTAACACTGTTTCCTTCATTTTTTTGACACAATTTCAATTGGCGAGCTGTTGAATTCGCAGGCTGTCCTTCCTCCTGTCTGATATCTACTCTCAGTTCTCTTGCCAGCAAAGTCACCATACCAACTGTTAGTTACAGCTGCTGTTTGGATGAATTACTCATTGTTTATGAGTTGGTGATTAAGATGAAATGAAGACGAAAATAAATGTTTGATCACTGAGGTCTGTGAAGCCATTCATCTCTAAAATTGTTTAATTTCCTGTGCCAACACCACTTTGACTCATTGTGAAAGCGTTGTTTTAGAGCACCCTATGAAAGGGTGAAGAATGTTTTTGGCTTGTTCTTGGACACTAATAACAATAGCTCCTCATCTGCTATTCTTGTATTATCAGAATTAAACTTGGTAAATATAGTTTAAAGTTGTATACCCCTTAATCGTTGCAACCCAATTTTCTGATTTTGGTCTCACGTCAGCTTATTTACCGTATTTTGCGGACTATAAATCACTTTTTATATATTGGCTGCGCTGCGATTAATTCTCAAGTGGGACTATATAGTATGTTTTTTTGCATTCTAGTAGTTACCTGAAAAACTGTTATGTTAACAGAAGCCTATATAACCTGTTCTCCACGTTTTTACTTTTGATACTTTAACATGTTTTTTCTTGGTTCCTGAATTTTTAAAAAAAGGCCCTGCCAAAAATTAAAGTTGTACTCCAATACGACTTACATTTTTCCCCCTCTACATTGTGTATTCTTTGGCTGGTGTGACTTATACTCCAAAACATACGATAGTCAAAGACTTATTGTTGCCTTTACGTTCCGAATTTGACAGTAGAGGTATTATGTGCCCTTCAGGTGTGCTCATCATGGCTGATGATACTGAAGGCAGAGAAGTGCTCTCACGAGTTACTTGTAGTTTGCCCATTTTCCTTTCCTGTAACCATAAATAATCTACCTTTTTATACAATATACCCATGAATAATCTACCTTTTTATACAATATGCAGTCTTGAGTGTCTCTATCGGACATGTTGACTTTGTTTTCTTTGACTTTCTTCCATGTTTCCAATCTTTAACTCTTACTACAATGGTATTCATTCATTCAATTTCCATAACTCTCATCCTCACAAGGGTCGCGGGCCGACTATGGGGGACATCCTGAGTTAGTGGCCAACTAATCACAAGCTAAGGGTAATCCAGAGCTTTCAACCAGCCTTCGTTGCATGTTTTTGGGATGTGGGAGAAAACTGGAGTACCCAGAGAAAACCCATTATTTGAATTACAAGTATCTTAAGTTGGCCAGATATAGGGGATCAAAATCATGCCAGATGCCATTTTTTGCTTGTATAAAAAAAAAAGTGGGGATTGTGTTTAGAAACCTAATTTGTGTTCACAAAGAATATTTTGTTCACTTTCTAAAATATTTGAGATCACAAAAATATTTCTTGTGCTTGCAAAATTAACTTTTCAGGTCGTGAGCAATTGCTATCAGCGGTTGGTTGTATCGGTAGTCAAGGTCATGTTCTGGTTTGACCAAAATGTTATTGTAAAAATGTTTTGTTAATGTTAAATAATTGTGTTCAATTTTTGCAAAAAAAAAATATATTGAAAGAAAAAAAAATATTGTAAGACAAGGACAAATTGAAACCACAAAAACTATATTATTGCAAGCACAAATGTTTCTGCAAATGCACAGTTCTTGTGGGCACATATATTTTTTTTTGCAAGTGCACAAATTATTTTTACAAACACTTTTTGCATGCACCATTTTTATTCTACAATTACAGAATGTCTCTGACATGGTTTTGAGCTCATACAGATGTTGGGATATTTAAAGATATAAAATGTTGAACTCCTGTTTGGGGCTTTATATTGTCTGAATTGGACGATTTGGCACCACATTGAGGAAATACCTTTTATTTTTTACTCCAGTGTCTCTCTGTAAATGTACTTTTGTATTCTCAGATTAAATGCTCTGCCTTCACTTGTCCACCAACAGTCTGATACTATCACTGAAGAATTTAGTTTAACAGCCAGAACATAACTCATACAAACACACTCAGACATAGCAGATAGCAAGCCAACTTATCTTTGGGCTTTTTCCTTCCATTTTTTGGGATGTTTAATTGTCTTGTAAAATGCTGCACTTTCTTTTTTGTGCTGATTTTAGAGTGAGCTGTTCCTATATTATAGTTTTAAATTTAGCAATATCAATGGTTGAATAGTGTTCTGACAAACGAAGCGTTTGTTGTAGTTTGTTGTTATCATTAAGAAACAATACAACAATTATTTATTATCTACCATTGTGCTTGGCTTTTGAGGTTTAAGTGGTGTGTGTGTGTGGGGGGGGGGGGGTTGTAGTTGTCAATCATGACCACAAAATTTCGTTCAATTTTTTTGTGTTTTAGTCATCACAATTTCCTGGAAAACTAATTATAAGTAAACAAACCATATAGCACTTCAATTTTAATTAAATTCATGTTGACAGGTTTTTTTCTCCCTCCATTTGATGTTAAATCAAAAGAACTGCTAACTTTAAAAGCCTGTTTTATTACTTGACAACTTTTGAAAAGTTTCATCCACAATTATTAATCATTACCAAATCCGGCCTTTCATGATGTAAATAGTTTAACTGTTGGCATCAAAACTAGATATATTTTAAGTGTCCCATATTTTTTCTTTTAATGGGAATGTACAATTACAAATCTCCACTCACTTTAACGAATTACAGCATTGTCATGTCCAGTAGGAGAAGAAGCCGATTGTGTTGATGTTGAGTTGATGTTGACTGTGGTTACATGTTTTATTGTTTGAAAGTAATCCCAATAGTGTCTGAGTGCATATAAGTAATTTGTTACATAGATGAGCAGAGATAAATGATGACTCCACCATCTGGAAATCTAGTCTTGCGGTCTCCCTCTCTTTGCAAGGGATTACTGACCCATGATTCAACTCAAGGAGAAACACAAAGAGAGAGAAGGGGGAGGCACGTAGTACTAAATGTCCCTGTCATGAGGAGAAAAATCTGTGTGTTGAACTACATTGTTAAACTGTCAATTAAAGTGCTCAAAATAGAAAGTCATACTGTACATACATGCAAATCTGTACTCACATGATTTTTTTTTAGATAGTTAATGGAACATGTCAAATTCAAGGCTTTGGGCAAATAATTTCAGCCCTCGATGTCTTTCTGGTCTCCCTCTAGTGGTTTGTGGAAGAATTATTGTTGAAGTACATCCATTAATTTATTTACTGTAATATCTACCCCGTTGGGGGTGATGGAGCTGAGTCCAGCTGGCCCAGTTCATGGCGAGATCTCACCGCCTGACAACAGGGCAAACAACAATGTATGCTCTGATTTACACCAACAGTCAATTTGTAGTGTTTAATCAACCTACCATGCATCTTTTTGTGACATGGGAGGGAACTGAAGTACCCAGAGAAATCCTCACAGAAAGGCCCGACTAAAATCTTCTTCTCAGAACTGCCAGCTTTTGTGCTGTGCAGTCCCATAACATGCTTGATAAAGCATATTCCATGTGTATTTATTTATCTTTTATTTTCAACACATCTGAATATAATTTTAAAAAATCCTTTAAATTTTTTTTAGGTTAGACATTTACCCAACATTATCAATTGCATTTTATATATAAGACTTTACCAATTTCGTCATACGCAGCTGGGTATGATGACTATTAGGCTTTTGTCGAGTCAGTGATGATGACAAAGCCTATGTCTGATTATTATTTATAGGGTTAAGCGCAGAGCAAATTTTGAATTTGTGCTTTAAGTTACAGTGGTTTTTGATACCAACATTTTGCCCCTTTTTAAGTGTCAAACATACTGGAGAAGTATTGTCAAGGCATATCTTTAAAAAAGTATTGTAGGTTAAAAAATATATATGTTGCGAAATCCCTAGTAGGCACATCCCTCTAGATAAATAATTTTAAAAACAACATAAGTGTGCCTCTGCATTTGGTGTTTGTTCAATTTAGTGAAATAGCTCTTTCGTCAGCACTTTAGTTCTTGTTTGTTTGTTTGTTTTTGTCAGAGTGGTACAAAGCACCACCAGCACAAAGTGAAGAAAGATTGCAACCACATGCAGAGAATCTTTAATAAAGACACTTCTAAGTTTTGGTTAGCAAGTGTGATTCATTTACAGATGTTATTAAGACAATTAACATGAGAAACAACTATCATTATTATTCCGTGAATTTGTTAAACACTGCAAACTGTATTCCCAATCACCATTTATTTTGTAACTGATACTTATGAGACAGGGTCTAGCAAAGCTCAGCATTATACCTGTACTGTGTTTTCAGCATAAAGTCATAATTGTTTGGAAAGACGGTTTTGTCAGGCTTATAATGCTGAAACGCAATGTCTGTCATTAATTCATATTTAAACAAATATATATGTTTTTTACTTAGGTGAAATTTGGACACTATGACATATCTTTTTTTGTTTTGTTTTTGCTGATAAATGATCCAATGATCCATCATGATAAGTCTTCAGATCTGTGATAGGTCTCAAACTAAGAAATAAACCAGCAACCTCAAATGCACACACTTCTCCTGATCTCTTCACCCCCCATTCCTACATTCACAGACGCTTAGCTTTTCAATATTAACATCATTTCCCATTCTTGAAGAGCATTCATGCATCTGACTGGTCAACCAATATTGTAGAAGATTGATGGCTGTTCTGCAGACAGTGGAACACATTCCTCCTCTGCAAAACAATACTTGATACTCAAATAAGAGCTATTAGTGCTACATATATATATATATATATATATATATATATATATATATATATATATATATATATATATATATATATATATATATATATATATATATATATATATATATATATATATATATATATATATATATATATATATATATATATATATATATATATATATATATATATATATATATATATATATATACACACACACATATATGTATTTTGCTGTGTCTGTGTTCTCACCCTCTTGCTACTGCAACAGTGAATTTTCCCGAATACGGGATGAATAAAATTATCTAACTTAAAAGTTATAGGTATATCACTGTTTATGATTCTCCTGATTTGAGTAATCAAAGGTTCCACCATCTGTACTAAAGAATCCCCTTTTAGTGCACTTTCTTAAATATTACTGCTGCATTGTGATTTTTTTTAAAATAAAAACCGGAGCCTGTGTGGAAAACCTACATTAACAATGTTGCTCTTGGTGGAAGTCAATGTAAAGGGGATAAACACTTACACTTAAATTGCGCGGATGTAATAGTGGGGGAATCAACACGCTCTATGCTATATAGGAGGCCAACGGTATTTTTATGATTAGCATTAATTTAGGACAATGCTGTTAATACAGTGAGCTGATGCACAATCACTCTTGGTATCTTTTAATGTCATCAAGAGCGCAAGAGGAACAAAAGGAGGAACACAAGTTCATGAAGCTAGGTCATGGAATAAGATCGGAAGTCATTTTGGAAAATCATTACTATAATGTGTTTTATGTGTCATATTGAAATTTACTTGATATTTGTAATCGGATCATTTTGTCTTCTTGTTCTGGTTTCTTCTGGTTATCTATGTTTTGATATTTTTGAAAATCTGTGGAAACCCAGGCATGACAACTCCCACCCCCTCCCTCTCAATCTCTACTCATTTAAATTTTCCCTCTAAAGCAATTAGGTGCCCCCTCCATTAGCACCTTAGGCAAACACCTTGCTCTCCTATGCAGAGGGCCGGAACACACCTGTAAATGTCCTCGTGACAAATTATTAATTTTACCAAGGAGTGAGCTTGTCAGATTATTCCTTCATCCATATTCTGTACTGCTCATCTGCACAAGGGTTACGGGGGGTGCTGGAGCCTTTCCCAGCCGACTATGGTAAGTAGGCGAGGCACCATGCATGTTTTTGGGATTAGGTGGATTTTTTTAAATTTATTCATTAATTTATGTATTTGTTTTATTGATTTAGTTAGACATATTTACTTTGAGTTTTCACGACACAACAATCCTTGAATAGGCCTTCTTTTAGCCACGTTGGAAGTGAAAGTACTTATTTTTTCCACATAAGCAATTCCTATATGCAAAGGAACA
The DNA here is from genome assembly GCF_051989575.1 of Stigmatopora nigra. NCBI lineage: Eukaryota > Metazoa > Chordata > Actinopteri > Syngnathiformes > Syngnathidae > Stigmatopora > Stigmatopora nigra. The sequence goes on along the minus strand of NC_135509.1, from coordinate 18,048,434 downwards.
ACCAGACATGCCTTTTTGGTCTAGTAACTGTCAAGGTCAAAAAGCCATAAAATTGACTTATTGAATTTTACTTCACAATTTAATTTTAGCAGGTTAGCGTGTCGGCCTCACAGATCTGAGATCAAGGGTTCTCCTCGGGCCTGCGCAGGTTTTCTCCAGGTACTCCGGATTCCTCCCACATGCCCAAAATATGCCGCATAAACTGGTTGAACACTCTAAATTGGCCCCAGGTATGAGTGTGATTGTGAATGGCTGTCCGTCTCCTTGAGCCGTGTAATGGACTGGCCATCAATTTAGTGTGCTCAGGCACCCCCCGTGACCCTAGTGAGGATAAGCGGTACAGAAAATGAATGAATTAATTTTAGTAGGTTGCATGACATGATGGTAAATGCATGCATCACGGTGCAAACCATAATTTTCTTAACAAACTGGGCCCAGTGAAGCTCTGCACACGACGTCATGAACATTTTAGTTTTATGTAATTTTTAATATTACATTCTGTAAAATGAAAAGCAGTGGGGAAAAATGCATAAACTCAACATCAAGTTTTTACAGTCTAATTTTAATTAGTGTAATGTAGTTATATTTAAGAATAGTTTTCTTATTCTTTGAGGAAAAAAAGTGAATGAATTTCTATTTGGAATGGCAAAGATGACAGAACTCATATTTCATAATACCAAGAATGGTTTAATGTGTTGCATGTATTGGGATTAAAAAAAAATAAAGTCATGAAATTGATGATAATAATATTCCTAATTATAGTGTATATTTGCATGTGAAATACAAAATTGACTGTGAATATTAATATACCGTATTTTCACGACTATAAGGTGCACCGCATTTTAAGGCGCACCCTCAATGAATGACATTTCTTTCCATATATAAGGCGCACTGTATTATAAGGCGCACTGTCTATTTTGGAGAAAATGTAAGTCGTTTAAGTGCGCCTTATAGTCGTGAAAATACGGTAATTGCTATTGACTTCCAGGTATGAAGCACTCACTACACAGTCACCTCTAGAGCCGGCCATTGTTGACTTTTTGGATTTTTTTGTATAAAATCTTGCAGTGGGGGAAGAGCTATATGATGGAATATTTTGTAAACTAAGATGGCGTCTGCATATTTAACAGTATTGTTTCAGTTCAGGCGTTTGTGTTTTTTTAATATCTGACAGTGGTGGTTTTTCGTTTTTGGTTTTCTGTTTTTTTCATATATAAGCGCACTGGATGATAAGGCGCACTGGATGATAAGGCGCACTGTCTATTTTGGAGAAAATTTACGACTTTTAAGTGCGCCTTATAGTCGTGAAAATACGGTACTTGCTTTTTATTTATTTATCACAACAACTTTTAGAGCTCATATTGATCTTGCAACTCAAATAATTATCCAACAAAATATTTAAATCTTAAATTGAGATGATTTTGCATTGCGATGGTTTTGAAATATAGTGTTTAAATGTGTTTAAATGTAAAAGAAAATTAAAAAACTCATCCATGCACCTCTAATGCTGCGTGCAAAACAAACGACTGTAATTTAAAGTATATGTGAGTATAAATATTGTGTCACCTCTTGACTCCGCCTACAAATGCACACAGATGAGAGCATGGAGGGTGAAGAGGGCTACTCCTCCTCAATGGTCCACTCCTCTTCTTTCCATTCACAGGGAAGACTCTTACAGAAGACAACCTATTTGCTCCTTGAATGGACCAAACACTCCTCCACTCCAAAACGAAGAGCTCAGCCATTTGTCCTCCATTTTTCTTTTCAACTCAGCCTGTATTTAAGTTGATCGACTTCACCGTGAATTTCAGGAACTTCCTTTGCCTCTGTAGTATTTTAAAATATCTGATGAACATCTACTTCTGAGGCGAACTTCTCAACATAAAGCTGGATATTTGGGGGCAAAAGGGCCCTCATTGATTAGCGACCACTAAAAATTAAGGGCAAATAACTACTTTTTTTTCTTATATTAGTTTTCTTTCTTTTTTCTTTTTTTTCTTCTTTTAGTCCTGGACCACAATGGGTTCAGATGTCCGTGACCTGAACTCCCTGCTACCTCCAGTCCCAGCCGGGCCCAATCCAAGCTGCCCTTCTTTACCGGTCAGCACGGCTCCCCAGTGGGCCCCCGTCCTGGACTTTCACAATGCCACCTCCCCTTATTCGTCTCTGGGAGCCCCCCATACATCCCTCGGGGCGCACTCCTTCATCAAACAAGAGCCAAGTTGGGGGAGCGCAAGCGACCCTCACCACCTCGACTCGGATCCTCACTGCGGCCTCAGCGCCTTCACCGTCCATTTCTCCGGGCAGTTCACGGGCACGGGAGCCTGTCGCTACGGAGCTGCATTCGGCGCGCCCCCTCCTGCACCGGCGCCCTCTGGCCAACCCCCTCCAGTCGGTGCCCCCCATCATCACCAACCACCCAGCAGGATGTTCAGCAACCCACCCTACCTGACCAACTGCATGGACACACAACCAGCCGCCCGAAGCCAGACAGGTATAATATGTAGTTCTACATAGTATGGGAATGTGTATTCCCCTAATCCATAAAGAGTATGTAGCCCATTCTCTTAACATCACATCTATTTGATTTGTGAATTATGTCGCCAGGCTGCCTTCAGGGCCTTCAGTCGCTTGTTCCCCTCAATTTTCCAATGTGTCACTTACTTTATTGACCGTGTGAGAAGCAAGATAATAACACTCCATATATCTTAGTTTAGGTCAATTATTTTTCACAGCAATAGCGTTTGTTAAGATTTTAGAAAAGTGTTTAATTTAAGACATAATTTCTGCAACAGTGTTCATATGGCATTGACCTAAAGGCAATGAGCAAAACATTAGCTCAACATTAATCTGCAAAACTACTATACAAATATACTGTATACTATAGGTTAGGCTAAAAAATAATTAAAAACACTCATTTTTTTCAGCACGGGATTAAATTCAGCAACGTGCTTGTTAATGTAGATACATTTTATTGTTTTAGCGCTGCTAATTACGCACATTTTGATATGTTGCTGTACGACTACTATATGAGAAATTAGAATCCTTCATTAGCGGGAAATTTCAAACACTAAAAAAACTGAAATAAGAAAAATTACCATTGTAAAGGCAATAAAATGTGATATATATATATATATATATATATATATATATATATATATATATATATATATATATATATATATATATATATATATATATATATATATATATATATATATATATATATATATATATATATATATATATATATATATCTATATTCTAATAACTGATATTTTTTTAGTATGTTCAAGCAAAAATATTTATGATTCATCATCATTTTTGCCAATCAATTGCAAACGCATATGCATTATTTTCATTTTTTTCTTGAAACAAAAGTCTGAATTGTTACTTAATATATCAAGCACATTCTTTTGAATTTTAATAGTATTATTAACATCTCATGTTTTTTACTTACCATGCACTTAATCAACTAGATTGTATTAATTTAGATTTAGATCTTATAATTAAATTTATCATTTGTATTGGAGGCGATTATACATATACAATCTGGACAATGACATTCATATGATGTCATCCTTGATGCGTTTTCATTATTTTTACAGATTCCTCCATGCATGACAATGGATCTGTTTATTTGTGCTCAGTCGATCAATTAGTAATAACATGCTTATCAAGCAGATAATTTAAGAATAACATTAGAATCAAAGCATCGAGCTGACCTCTAACCTGTTTTATCTCCTCCCTGCTGTGGCTGGACGAGCACCACAAGGAACGTAACATCAGTGAGACTCAGGTTAACACAGCAGAGCTGATAGCCACATAAGGTCACTCAGAGACCAACGCATCACTGTAGCTAATTTAGTATGGAAAACATGTGTGTGTCATGGTTTAATCCTCTTCTTTATATTTCTAACTTATTCACATATTCAACCTGTAAGATACAGAAAAGTCCTGGGGAAAAAGGCACAACACACATAGGATTAAAAGAAGAAATACATTTTTTTAAAGGTCGCCTTTTTTTGTTATCCCCATCCGTACCAATTTTACCAAGCCATGAAATAATTTGTAGTTTTTAGATCGCCAACTGCCGATGTTTGAGTATGCGTACACCGCACAGGTGTGTCTGTATGTGAGTTTGATTTATGGGAATGTCTTCTGCCTTTTAATCTGTCCTTGTCATGAATCACATCAGAGTATGAGACACCAACACTGATCAGTGATTTTCGTGTGGGTGTCCGTTTACTTTATTTTGGATCTTAAAAACCAAAATACATGTACTAATAATAATTCTAAGACACTTAATATTTAATCACGTGCATACTGTACATAAAGGACATACAGAGGAATGTTAGTGTTAATAAATTGATTCATTGGTTATGGGCTAATCACAATACGGGCTGAAAACTGGCCTTAATTGGGGACATTTTTTCATTGAAATTTGTCTAGTGCAAATTTTAATTTCCATTTTATTATGGATGTTTAAGCAGTGAATCTATGTACTTAAATGAAATAAACATTTTCATAATTAGATATGGCATTACGTTGCTCAAACCCACTTTTTGAAAATACTCTAATGCAGTGTTTCCAAATCTTTCTGGAGCTGCGGCACACTTTTTGCATTGAAAAAAAATCTCTTGGCATACCACCAGCTGAAAATCTTCCAATTTAAAATTATGTTGCCTAAATTTATTCACATTATAAAGTTGTTCTCATCAAAGTTTTATTACCAGGAATCAAATAATCCACATTATTTTTTTCATACATTTACAAACTTGATGTCCTCGGACCCTGAACAGGTCTCAGTTGGACTGATGTTAAAATAATTAATGCAACCTTTTCTAACCTTGTTTTAATTTTTGACTTTTTCTCCCAATATTAAGCAAAAAGTAAAAACAATCCCCAAAAGTTGATGACCCTGAAACCAAACAACCAATTTAAGCACCATAAAAACACGAAAATAACTTAAATCTTATACTATTATGACTTATTTTCCTCCTAATATCACTTGAAACACCTAGCATTAAGAAAAGAGCCGTTTTGTGCTCACACAGACTTAACGTCTACAAAAGTTGAAGCCCGGAAAACCAAAGAGCTTCCAGTTTATTTTATATATAAAAATAAGAAAGGAAATGACTTTAATCACATAATATTGTTATTTGAATCTTGTTTTACATAATACAATCTATGATTTCATGTTTAAATTTTAACCTCGTGATAGTTTGATTTTTAAATGCACAAATTCAATATGTTAAGCATTGCAGTAATTGACAATGAAATGACATGTATTTTTTTAATAACACAGTGAAACCTTCTAAATTCTTGCACCCTTACATTTCTTACTTTTTTTACCTTTTGCCATGAAATTTTAGATTGGGATCCACTGTGCTTTCAGGAATAAAATAAGTTTGTATGACTTAAATGTTCATTTAACATACATTTTGGACGCATAGTCTTTTCATGTCTTTGTGTGTTGCAGGTTACAACACAGTTGCGTTTGATGGCACCAGCAATTATGGTCACACTCCAACTCATCCCAGCTCGCAGTTCTCCAATCACTCTTTCAAACATGAAGACACTTTAAGTCATCAGAACGCCATTGGTATGTTGGGTATGATGTGACATCACACAAATGTCAATGTGTTACAACTTTAAGAGATTAAATCAGATTTATCAGATTATTTATTTATAACTCCCGAGCGGGTCCACATCTGTAAAGCGGCTGACCTCACCATGGGACCTTTTACAAGGATAAATCAGACACATTCTAAACCACTAACTTCTTCGACTCCTAATCTTTCATCGACCCACCTGTAACCCATTCTGCTTAAAATATGATATTTGTGATGAATTAAAAAAGAGTGTTATAGTTGCAAAGTATTTGGAGGCATGGTTGTAGCAAAATTTAAAACTAGGGACTAAGAGGAATGCAAGGAAATTACAAAGGTAATTTACTTTTGAAAGGTAGCAGACACGGAATTGTGGATAAAAAATGAAATCACGGATAATTATCTTGAATGGTAAAAATGTAATAAGGGAACATTGAATAATTGCGAGGTACTAATCATCCTTTTAATGGCAGCTTTATGCTGTATCTGTTTGACTTTTCCATTCTCAAATGGAAAGCAAAATATAAATTGGTCAGTCATATTTTTAGAATTACATTGTCTTGTTAGAGCAAGGGCAAATGGCTGGTTAAAATATAAATTAATAAATAAAAATAAAAACAAAATCCATAACTTTGCCGATGAAGGTGTAATTTGGGGTTATTGGATGGGCCTTAGTAATTAAAATTGTTCAACCTTCATACAATGTAAAAAGAAAAAGTGAAAGCGGGAGGGACGGGGGGATTCAGGGTCTTAAATAACATTATCATTATCTCTTTCTGATGTTTTGGTTAAAGGTAGTAAAGTTATGAGGCAAACACAAAAAAATAGTGTGCATGCTAAAATGAGCAGCACAAAAAGTAGTTTTTTTAAATTTATTTAAATATTCAATATGTATGGCCTATTCAAATATTCACTGTCATAGTGACATTGATGAATGGTTACATGTACAAAAAGTTATAGAAAAAAAGGAAAAGTCATACAAAAAAAAAAATACATTTGAATTGAATGCCAACTGAAAAGATGCCTTCTGAAGTATTAGTGGAAATTCGAGTACAAAAAATGTTTGTTATCAGCCATTACTTGGTCATTTCTTGCTTTGTTCTGTGAAACAAAAAAATACTAGTCTTATTATTATTTTTATATTTAATTTATTTATTCAATTTAATTTGAATTTGAATGTATTTTTTTATTTAAATTTAAACTTGAAGGCTTTGCCTACTGACATCGCCAACAATAGAAATTAATTATGTATTCAAGTTAAAGGGGTCTTAAAAAACACACAGTAAGTGTTCTTAGCAACCATAAAATTAATTTAGTGAAATTTAAAAAAATCACAAATACTCTAAAAAGCAGTAATTTCCTTTGGTTAAAAATATTACTGTACACATGACAAATTTCCAGTGAGTTTGACGTGCACATAAAACAGAGAACCAAGCATATTTGTGTGGATTTTTTAATTTAACATTATCAAAGGGAATTAAAAATAAAATCAGTCAACAGTAGATGTTTTTCACTTTTACTAAAATACACTGAAAATGTGTAATCAGGTTTGAACTTTATTGCTTGGCAGTAGCCTTTTGGCTCAAGGATCTGAGGAAACAGTGATGTAGTCCCGATGAGAGAATCGGCCAATGACCTGCTGATTTATGATTTTAATTATGTTAGTTATTGTATAAACAATAGCATGGCACTAGGTTGCTAAAAAAAAGTGTTAAGGTCATATCATGTTGACTCTCAAATAATTAAAATTATTTATGACTTTATATGTGATCATTAGTGTATAACATTTTTACTTAGAGTAAAAACAACTGTGCATAGTTTGGATATCACAAAACATCACATGTATATACAAGCTGTCAAAAAGTGATGAGCGACCTGGTGTCTTGAGTATTTAGTGCGTCTGCCTCATAGTTCTGAGATCGAGGGATCAATCCCAGGTGGTTGCCAACCTCATCCTGTGTAGTTTGCCTTTCTCCCTAGGCTTGCGTGGGTTTTCTCTGGGTACTCTGGTTTCCGCCCGCATCGCAAAAATATGCATGGCCAACTGGTTCATTCATTCATTCATTCATCTACCATACCGTCCATCCTCGAAAGGGTTGCGGGGGTTGCTGGAGCTTAACCCAGCTGTCTTTGGGTGAAAGGCAGACTACACCCTAGACTGGTTGCCAGTCAGTTGTAGAGAGAGAGACAACCAACCATACGCACTCCCAATCATACCACCACCAGCGGGAATTGAGCCCGCGCCTCCCCGTACCGAAATTAGGCAAAATTAACCAAATCAGGGTGTCCCCTCCCTGCCCATAGCCGGCTAGGATTGGCTCCAGCACCCCCGCTACCATTGTGAGGATAAGAGATATGGAAAATGAATGAATTAATTAATTAATAGAAAATTTATGCTATGAATGCTCTGAAAAAACATTCAAAATAGCAATGATTAATAATTCCAATATTTTTGTTTGTTGATTTGTTCAAATAGCAGATCTAATTTTTCATATTCACTATTCACATTTTAGTTTATTAGTGAATGTTGTAACATTAGTGTCATCATTCAATCTGGTAGAAGCGAAAACTTGTTGAAGGTTGGCCTTTATTGCTGTACAGAACCTGGAGATGGTAGTTAGGTTGAAAATTGACAATCGTGTCAAAAATAATTCCTTTGCTTGGCACCCCACTAATATGCTGCGGTTCTTATTATTTTTCTGTCAAGTGCTTATTATATTTCCAAGTTTGGAACGACTTGTTTGCATCTAAAATGGTTGAAAACTTGGTTGATGAATTTTCTTTTCATGTCGATTTCTGAAATTGACCTGAAATTTAAATACCAAAAGCAACCTTGTGAGATTAGGTATATTCTCCAATACTATAACTGGTTATATTTAAATAAATTCTCTCAGATGAGACAGCATTTTCTTAAATTAGATTATATCTCCTGAAATATTATTTCTTATTCTACTTTTTTGCGTCTTGTGACCAGTCAGGGGTGTTACAGTGGTACCTCGAGATACGAGCTTAATTTACTCCAGGACTGAGCTCATATGTCGATTTACTTCTAACTTAAATGAACCGTTCTAACTCTTTAAAAAAACACCAAAAAACAGATATTGGATTAGAAAAACATTTTTATTTGTTCTAATTCGCCATCTATTATCAAAGTAACAAGTAACCAGTGGTTTAATAGTACTAAATGTGTTTAATAACACTAAAATGTGTTTAATAGCACTAAAATGTGTTTAATATTACTAAGATTAGACCGATTTTGTGGATGGCATAGAGAGTGACAGAGAGGGGGGGGGGACTTTTTGCACGGTAACGCGCTCGTAACATAACGTAAACACATTTAAATGAACTTGGATTACGATGCAGACACACTCAAAAATAAGTTTAATGTAACCTTACACTAAACCTAATTCTAATTTTGTTTTAAATTTTGATAACTTCTTTCAAAAATGATGCACACAAATGTCCTCACAATAGGATAATGCACGATCACTTGCCAATGAGAAGTTGTATATTCGCCATTCGCACTGACTAACGGGGAAAAAACCTGAAAAAAATGCAGTGCTCCGCCCAGTGCTCATAGAGACATTACACGAGGGAGTTACAACCAGAATGCTCATAGTATATCAAAAATGTTCTTGTCTCTCAAGATAAATATTTGCCCAAAATTTTACTCATATCTCAAATTGATCGTATGTCGGGGCACCACTGTATAAAAAAAGAAAATTAAAGAATGGTAAAGTATATGCAATTGTCCAGTAGTTACTGTGTGCCCATAGAAACATGTTCAAACTCAGGTATTGAGCAACTGGTTCACCTTTTTAGTTTTTTTAAGTGTATTTAACTTCTTTATCATATGACTAACATGCAATTTATATGATCTTTTTCTGCCTATGTATGGTGAATACATGTGTAGCAGAGCAGCAGTATCCTATGGCCCCTTCTATGTATGGATGTCACAACCCTTCAGACAGCTGTGCAGGAGGCCAGGCTTTGTTGCTGAGGAATCCTTACAACAGGTAACATACTCATAAATAAATATCAACTGTTCCACAAAGATTTCCACAGTCGATGCTGGATTTTGTTCCAAATGATCCAACACAAGTAGCACTTGACTGCGATCAACTTAACGCACTTTTAGTATAGCAGAAAGGTGAAAATGTATCCTTTTCATCGGTTGGAATGAAAAGCTGCACCCAACAGCGGCCTGTAAGGATTCTTGTTTTGTTTTGATTCACGCAGACCCTCCCTCATATTTAGAGGCTGAACTGTAGCGCAAAATCTGTTTTCATGAGAAGCAGCAAATTAAAGAAGGAATGTTTTGCAACTATTGTTTCATACAAGGATGCAGTAACTCAGTGAATAGTGGCAGGATGCAGTTTGAACAGGATGTTCACCTTCAGGACAGGTCTCAGTGCCTTTGCTGCTTTCCTCTTAGTTTTGTTCAATTTCCTTTTCTGACATGACCAATGATATTAAAAGTTGTTTACAGTGTGGATTCAAATCGAGACTCTAAAAGAGATTCCACCATCATTGGTGGGAAATTGAAACTAAATAGAGTTGATAAAATAAGATCTTAATAGTGCATAATATTGTTTTTCTCATTCAATTCTTAATTAAACCGCAGGTATGCTATAATGGAAAATATCCTAATAGTAATCTATTACTTGTTAATCAAGTATTTTCCTTTTTTTACTCGAGGATAGGAATTTAAATCGGATTTTCTACCTATATATATTTTTGTGAGTCATAAAATTATAGCATTTTCATTATACCATGAAGCATGTTCAGGTTTAGAAAATGCCGACATGAATTTTACTTTTCTGCTTGTGTGTACTAAGATATGAAGAGTTTGACGACTCTTGTAATTATGTATTAGTCTTTTAGCTTTGCTTTGTAGCAGGTTTTTAAACAACACTTAGAAATATTATTAAATTCACAGAATCAACCCATTTTATTTAAATATTCTTGTGCATTATTCATGAACGATACAAGAATTAGACATTTTGCCTCATAGTTAGATAAGTGTGTCTATTTATAACACGTTCACTTAACTTCAGTTTGACAAAAACATTTAATATAATCACAATAACTTATTGAACAATTAAACTCGTTCACAAAAATGTTACATTTTAGAAATGTAAAATACACGTGTGCATTTACATTCATCCTCGATCGATCATACATGGGCTATCCCCCCATAAAGAACATACTAACAAAAAGTTTAACTCTTGTAATTATGTATTCTTCTTTTAGGTTCACGTTTGTTCTATGTTGCATGTTTTTAAACAACACTTAGATTATTAAATTCACAGAATCAACCCTTTTTATTTACATATTATTATGCATTATTCAAGAATGAGACATTTTGCCTCATAGTTAGATAAGTGTGTCTTTTTATAACACCTTCGCTTAATGTTAGTTTGACGATCACAATTAATTTAATCACCGTAGGCGAGCCGGTGGGGCTAGTGGCTAGCATGTCGGCCTCAACTCTCTGGGGTCCTTGGTTCAAATCCAGGTCATGTCCGTCTGTGTAGTTTTTGCATTTTCTTCCCCGCAGTGTTAAAATGTCTCAAAATATGTCTTAAAGAACATGGTGGGCTATCCCCAGAAAAAAAGAAGATACTAACAACAAAAAATGCAGCATTAAAAGTTAGATACTTTTTTTTCCGGTTGAATATTATCGCTTCCAAACTAATCATTCCTCACATAGCCAGGATAGTGTTTTCTTTTTATCTAAGAGCAGCAAAGTCTCCATAAAATATCATCATGGTATGTGTGCATCCGTGAGTGCTGTGAGATATGGCTTATGTTTATGACAAAGACAACAAGCAGACCTACAAGTTCACGTTCACCCCCATTTCTCTTTCACAGACACGGCCATGCACGAAATACATGAGTGGAAGTGGTTTTCTAATCTTGTAGCCTGGTACGACTAGGACTGTACGTAATCTGCATGTTGTCAAACTGGCCTGCTCGATCCATGTGAAAGAAAAACATGCAACGTAGTTTAGTATACTGTTCTATTCTATTCTATCTAATGCTCTCTATTGGTATGGGCCCTGAAACTGGGCCTCCTGCAATGGTGAACTTCACTATATGTATAACTTTTTGTGCAGTTTCTATTTAGATACATACATTTTTAGAGACTTTCATTAGGATGGAAGTTAAAGTGAATTTTTCCTTATGAGAATTGGATGTTAGGGTAAAGTGTGAACTTCAGACTGATGGTTTTTTCTACTAAATAAATCAATACGCCTGAGTTATTCAGTGTGCTGCTGCAAAATTGTTCTTCAGGACAACTTTGATCTCTTTAAATTGCTCTGGAATTTTGTATCGTTATGTGTTTATCCATTTTATCATTATATACTAGTAATGACATTGTACATTCACAGTCACATAAAAGCTGTTTTAATAGTTGTCAGGAAGAGCAATTTATCTGTTTATTTACACATTGTGGATCATATAACTAGATAATAAAAATAATTAAAAGGCCTCCATCAGCCAATTAGCCTACAATATTTTTGTGAGTACACGAGATGGAAAATTCTACTTTTTGTAACTATTTTGTTTTGGCATAAACCTTTCATTTAGAATAATTATGTTATCAAAATTACTAACCGCATTAGAAGGGAGCCTATTGATTCTTATTGTTGATGCTATTGACCTTTTCTCTCTAGCGCCACCATCTGAGCTGATTATCCAATTGAAAGTTTGAGCAAACTTAATTAGAAGATTTGTGTATCTTCAACAACTTCCTTTATTTTCAATTTATGGGTGTACAGCTGTGGCCTTTAGATGAATGAATTGTTCACATTTATTTGACCTTGAGACCCTTTCACACACCCTCCTTTTTTCTTATCTGGTCTTTGTAAAAGCAGAGTCTTTTAAAGTCTGTTTTTTTTGGGTGTTCTCTGCATATTTAGATCTTATGAACTTAAGCAAAGGCCCGGTGTCCGAGTTGTGTCGGCCTCTCAGTTCTGGGGTGGAGGGTTTAATCTCAGGTCGGTCTTCATTATATGCAGCATGTTTGCCCCGGGCTTGCATAGACTTTTTCCAGGTTTTCTGTTTTCCTCCCACATCCCCAAAGCATGCAGTGATGGCTGGTTTAACACTCTAAATTGCCCCTAGGTATGACTGAAAGCTCAAATGGTTTCTTGTCTTCTTATGCCCCGCAATTGGCTGTCCACCAGTTCAAGATGTCCCCCGCCTGGTGCCTGTGAGGATAAGTGTGATGGAAAATTATTGAATGAACCTCAGTCAAATTGTCAGAATATGAAACAGATGATTGAAATACAGTGCTTTTGTCAGCATGTCCATCACAATAGTTTCAGCCGCTGTTGATGCTATTGAATGGCAACCTTCTCTCAAGATGAGGTTGGGGTTTTTGTCATTTTTGTCAGGCGGTTGTGGTGCTACTTGTCACCGGCTATAACGCAGATGGTCATAAGTGGACATGGCTGGGTTCAAGGGCACAAATTAATGGGTAGGCCTGTTAGAAACAAGATTCAGCATACCATATTTTCACGACTATAAGGCGCACTTAAAAGTCTTAAATTTTCTCCAAAATAGACAGTAGGCCTTATAATCCAGTGCGCCTTATATATGGAAAAAAACTGAAAACCAAAAACGAAAAACCACCACTGTCGGATATTAAAAAAACACAAACGCCTGAACTGAAACAATACTTTTAAATATGCAGATGCCATCTTAGTTAACAAAATCTTCCATCATATAGCTTCTCCCCCAATGCAAGATTTTATACAAAATAATCCAAAACATCAACAATGGCTGGCTCTAGAGGTGACTGTGTAGTGAGTGCTTCATTCCTGGAAGTCAATAGCAATTACCATATTTTCACGACTATAAGGCGCACTTAAAAGTCTTAAATTTTCTCCAAAATAGACAGTGCGCCTTATAATACAGTGCGCCTTATAATACAGTGCGCCTTATAATACAATGCGCCTTATAATAAAGTGCGCCTTATAATACAGTGCGCCTTATAATACAGTGCGCCTTATAATACAGTGCGGCTTATAACACAGTGCGCCTTATATATGGAAAAAATGTCATTCATTGAGGGTGCGCCTTATAATGCGGTGCGCCTCATAGTCGTGAAAATACGGTAAATTGGTTCCCAAAAAATTGTAAGAGCAGCTCACTTTTTTGACTCCTAGCAGAGAAATCCTAAAATGTTACATGTGTTTGACATCTTTGAATTGCATAGTGCCTTGCTTCGGTCTTGTTTGTATATTGAGAAGCTCGTAGGCCTGTAAGAAGCTCTGATTTCTGTGTAATCAGCATTAGCCCCACCAATCGAGCATAGGGGCTCACTGTGATGTTTCTTGGCTTAGTTCCATCTAAAATTGACGGTGTATGAATGTGGTACTCGCAGATGTGTATGTTGAGGGTCATGTGACACTTGAGTGTTTCTTTTTGCGTAGAACATATCATTACACGAAGTTACAAATGGACATGTAACCACCGCCCTTAGTCCTGTCAATTCACAATCATTTACTCAGCTCATTGGTCTTCTTCTACATTTTGTCTGTCGTTCACAGTGGTGAAAATTTATATCAAATGACCTCACAGTTGGAGTGTGTGGCTTGGAACCCTGTCAATTCACTGGCATCAACCATGAAGAGGTAGGAACTCATCCATCGCTCTCTTTACGAAGCAGCAGACTGGCTTTATGGAAATGGGAAATGAAGTCGGAACGGTCGTTTGTGCAAGTTGCTTTTTTCCATTGTGAAATGCCTATGAGCAACACACGCCAGTGTTGTTATTCACATTTAAATAATCATTGCTTAGCAAATGGAGTGATTCATCTGTCTCGCACATGCGATTTTCACCCAAATTCAGTTGGATTTGAATGGCAGTTTAATTACAGTTTGTGTGTCTTGTTATTGCTAGGCAGCCGATCTAGGATGCTTTTTGGAGGATGCTTTTTGAACACGCTTGTGCATTTACTAGTGAGGCTTAGTAGAACAGAAATTTTTTGTAGTGTACAATCCAGATCCTCATGGCCAAAAGAGGATTTACTAAATATATATTTTATTATTTGTATGTTTTGGCGTCGCCGAACAAAATTGTTACCGAATACGAGTTTTTCTCTCTCGATTTACTCACAAATCCACTAATTGTAATAATTGGCTGATCTTGACCTTTTCATTCCATTATTCAGTTATATGATCTACAATGTGTAAATTAACAGATTGATATATAGGAATTGCGGGGGGCCTGGTGTTGAGTAGTTAGCGCGTCGGCCTCACTGCTCTGGGGTCCTGGGTTAAAATCCAGGTCACGTCCACCTGTGTGGAGTTTGCATGTTCAACCGGGCCTGTTGGGGTTTCCTGCGGGTACTCTGGTTTCCTCCCATATTCCAAAAACATGCTTGGTAGGCTGATTCGACACAATTGTGCTTAGGAATGAGTTTGAGAGTTGTTTGTCTCCCTGTGCCCTGTGATGGCCTGGCCACCGATTCAGGGTGTACCCCACCTCTGGCCTGGAATCAGCTGGGATAAGTTTCAGCAACTACCGCGACCCTAGTGAGAAAATGAGATGAGATTGAACTTGCTGATCTATACAAACATTGATTTAATCT
Source organism: Stigmatopora nigra (assembly GCF_051989575.1). Lineage (NCBI taxonomy): Eukaryota > Metazoa > Chordata > Actinopteri > Syngnathiformes > Syngnathidae > Stigmatopora > Stigmatopora nigra. The sequence goes on along the minus strand of NC_135509.1, from coordinate 18,033,218 downwards.
ATAAAGATACAAAGTTATCAAGGCTGCCCAGATAATTTCAAGTCACTGTATATATGTGTATGTATATATATATATATATATATATATATATATATATATATATATATATATATATATATATATATATATATATATATATATATATATATATATATATATATATATATATATATATATATATATATATATATATATATATATATATATATATATATATATATATATATATATATATATATATATATATATATATATATATATATATATATATATATATATATATATATATATATATATATATATATATATATATATATATATATATATATATATATATATATATATATATATATATATATATAAAACACACTAAAGTTTTAGAGGTTGCAGGCCCAGCCAAACTGTGAAAAAGTGTGATTTCAAATACATTCCCGATGTTCCACTCCACCAAACACCCAAATACATTTTTAGTTGTTGCCACAGACCGACAAACAGTTTCATTCAAAGAGAGTGGGTATCTTGAATTTTCAGGCCCTCAGAATTCCTTGTAGTACTTTGTTAGTCATCACACTCTTTTTTTTCATAATGCAACGTGTGGAATTCTGCACCAATCTCAGCATACCGGAGCAGCAAAAGCGTGACCTTGTATGATCTACTGTATTTTCGCACAGTCTACTAAATCTAGAGCAGGAGTCTGTGTGCGGGGGAGCTTTTCATCCAAGTTTTATTATTTCATTTTGTTTTTTGCCTTAAAGCCTCCCCACTGGCAAATGAATGAAAAAAAAGCGTTAATTTTCAAGATGGAGGTCATTTTGTAGAATTTCTTAAATCTTAAAAAACTACATTTAGAACTATATGCTTTTAATGGTAAACCAAAACAAAATTAAAAACGTGCAATAAAATGCAGTTCAAAGGTCCACCCACACTGTTCTACTGCAACGTGTCATCATGACCTGCAAATGCTTTTAGAGTCAGCAGGCATCCATCATGGTTACTAAATGAATTTCTGTGTGTGCGTGTGTGGGAAGACGGTGTGTGCAAGTGCATGTGTTTTTGTTTATGTATGTGTGTTAAGCAGGGATCACAGTGAAAGCTTGATTGAAATATGCCTACTATCAAGCTTTTCCTATGTATTGCTTTATCAATATCCGTTCGGAGGGGCATGGGGGAGTTAGTTTAAGGAGGAAGCGATGAGAGGTAGGAGGAGATGGGAGTCGATGGAAAGGAATGAGATGAAAAGGAACTGAATTGGGCTGAGGGAGGAAGAGGAAGCATTGGGGAGTTGAGGACCGTTTTAGTATAGGTCACATGAAAACCAACATTTTTATGAATATTTTAGGGTATGAAACATTAAGTGTACTGGGTTTAGCAAAAATGCGTTTCGATGAGTCTAAAATTGTGGCATATTAAGTCACTGTCTTGTCACAAAGGTTTCTTTTGTGATATGGAAATAAACTGAATTAAATCTACGAACTGCATATCATATTTCAGGGGTTTCTTATTCAATTGTATTTAACATATAGGTATAATACATTTCCACTTTAATATTTAGAATGGAGTGTTTTAAACATCTATTAAAATGCAATTGGTATTTTATTGCATGTGTAAGACATTTGGAACTATTAAGTGCTGTTTTCCTTTTCCCGTATTTCATATAAGATTTATCAAGTAGTAGTATATATGACTAGGAGTAAACACATTCTGACAGAGAAATTAATTAATTTGTTCATTTTTTTAACTTCTTATTCTTACAAGGCTTGCAGGGGTGCTGGAGCCTATCCCAGCCAGGCACCGCCATGGGACACCCTGAATCGGGTGCCAGCCATATATGTATGTATTTAATATTTCTTTCTTTTCAATATTGGGTAGTCTGCTGGCCGAAAATACATTTGCAGATAGCATTTGGTGTCAAAAGTTTGAGAACAACCATCACAACAATTGATATTTGATGAAGTATTAACAAAATGGTTTACAGGGGCTTCTTATGAAATATTTGTAGGAGTTGCAAATGGTTTGAATGCAAGGAATGTACAGAATATGGAATTTACTGGTGCGAGAGCTGAGGCCCGAACGCACGAATAGGCGTCGACGTTACCTCTACCCCCACTTTAATCATTATTTGTTTTTTTTCCTACTCTTCTGCATGCATGATATGACTGATACTGATTTATTAGCAACAGCACAATTTTGTCAAAAGAATTCTTTTTGTTAACTGTGGTGAAATGACAAAAAAATCACACATTTTCATGTATTCTTACTTTCCAATTCTGAGAATGGATCTTAAGAAATAACATTACGAAAATTTGAACTGTTTATGGCTCTGTCTGTCCAAATGTTTCAGACCATTGTGATCTGTTTACAATATTCCGGTAATGGCTCAATTAGGAAGTGTCCTTATTATATCGTTTCTATTCGCTATAATAATATTTGCTATATATTGCTATGTTTTATGTGGTATTTGGGGATTTTGTTGTACCTTTATACTCTGCAAATGAAGGGGATCCAGAAGTTAAATTAAAATGAATCCAAGAATTGCTAGTTTTTGCAAAAAAATTGTGTTTTCTTCTTTTCCATGTAGGGGCCTCCATAGAGGATGAGGCCTACAGGACATATATTACACACTCAAATTGTCTGAGATTCTGGTTCATTTGGTCGAAGTCAGTTTCCTCCAGTAGTGTTTTGTTCTAACTCAAGTCTTTTCTTCTCTTTGTGTGTTGTCAGTCATGGAGGGGGCTACGACAGTGACCCCAGCGCCCCCATGGTGTACAGTTGCAGTACACAGTACCGGATACACACGCATGGTGTGTTCAGGGGAATACAGGTTGGTCTCTGAGTTCATTATACTCATCTCATCTCATTTTCTGAACCGCTTTATCCTCATTAGGGCCGTGGGGGCGGCCTGTCGTTCACTCAGCGGCGGTCCGCGCATTTTCTAGTTACGCCTTCACCAACTCTCAAAAACTATTTTATGGCTATAAAACCTCAACTGCAGCTACAGCTGCGACACATATCAATAATAACCTCATAAAATTGAAATATGATTTAGGAATATAGCCATATTTTACTCACCAAAAATCATTTTTAACTGTACACAATATCCATCCTCCTTTCTTACCTCCTTCTTTTCTATCGCTATTTAAGATAATGATGAAAGTCGTTTTTATTCGATTTAGTGCAGAAAATGTTCGTTCCCGGTTGCAACAGGCTTGCTTGCTTAGAAGTTGTCCGACCTTGCTTAATGATGTCCAGCTTTTTTTTTCTTGAAATGTCTGTCTTGAAAATGGCTTTAAATCAACACAACAATATATTTGCTTGTGCAGCTCGCTCCAGATACGGTTTGGTCGCTCTGGCTAATCCACTAGCCAATGATAGTTGGTGAAAGCGATGACGTATCTCTTCGCCTACGAGAAGGCAATGACGTATCCCTACGCCTGCGACAAGGCATTTTGGTGTTGCCAACTCAAAATCTGATTGCTTAAAGCAAAAGTCTTATCAAAGATTGTTTAATGCAGCAGAGCCTTCAGAACTGATTTTGAAGGCCTTGAGACAGACTTCTGACCCTAGCAACAAATAATGACTGAAATGTAATTGGTTAAATGCTTCAATATAAGAAAACACAGATCTGGAAGCAGTGCAACCAGGGGGAAAAGCAATGAAAGGAAGCTAACAGACAATTTGGAATTATTTAATCAGGATTGATGGACAAAATATAATATATGATTCACATATTCCCTAGGCCAGGAGAGAAGGCCTTGAAAGCCCTGACGGCCCGCCACTGCATTCACTATACAATCCTTCAAATTCACTTCATTCTGTGGGAACATACAATACAGTGTATTTCTAGTGGGAAGTAAAAACACTAAACCTGACGACAAAGTACTCTTGTAAACGTATTCTCGCAAGAATTTAAAAAGAAAATGCACAAGTACTCTGTGATGATTAAGCCAATCAGGTTGGTCAACCGGTAAAGGTTTTGTTCAACCTGGTGATGAACTTTGGGGCTCGCCATGCTTTATGATGTTTTATTACCTTTATGATGCAATATGAATAGTGCCTTCATTTATTTGTCACTCTGTTTATTTACACCTCGAGGATTCTGGCAGTCTTTTCATTTTTATAATCCCCTCTCAAGAGTTCTCAGTGTTTTGGACTACAATTTATTTCTTTGCGTATCAATTGTGGACTGTCTTAAACTAGTTGGAGATCTGCTGACCTCCATTTTTGAAAAACTGGTTAATCTTAATGTAGGCATGAATGACTCCGCATCTGCGGGTCAGCATTGTGTTGCCCTGCACGAAAAGAATCGTCCCTCTGGGATAAAGATTAGTTTTATCATCACCGTGTGTACATTTTAAAGTTCAAAAGGGGTTTCCCCCCAAATGAAAGGTAATATGAATGTTAAGTCTGCAAACCTACCAACTGAATCTCAGCCCTCTCAGCAGACTCCTAATCTAGAACCGGAGCAAATCGTAAGTCGCTATGTTGTTTCTGAATCTTGTGGTATCACCAAGGTAAAATAGCTGTGAGCTTCCACCAATAATCGGTTGTGTGAGTTGCTATTTGAAATACTAACTCACATTCTAGGTCAGATATGGGCAAACTACGGCCCGCGGGCCACATCTGGCCCGCCAGTCCTTTTAATCCGTACCGCAGACCTTGTCCAAATAATGTTTTTTTTTTTAATTTCCCAAGATGGCGCCGTCACGCAGAAGCAAGTGGCAGTAGCTCTGTCCACTCTTATTTGTTTATCGTGTTTTACAGCCCCTCTATCTTTTTTTAAATGACATTTTAAGATTTCTTAATACATTCGTTTTTACTTTACCTTGTACTTTTTTACTGATAAGTGACGAGTATGTTAATACTTAATACTTTAGTCCTTTTTTTCAGTTTATGTTTCATATGTACTGTTAACGGATGCAGTTTTTTTTATATGTATCGTATCTTCTGCTGACCCGACCCATCTGTCAATTCTTTTATGTCAATGTGGCCCCCGGGCTCAAAGGTTTGCCCACCCCTGTTCTAGGTGCAAAAGGTAGCTCACAAGTTATTTCATTACCCCTTTAAAAAATGGTGCAAGGTTATTTTTCTGGCATTGAAGATACTACAAGAATGAGTAACTGATAGACAAGTTGAGCTACAGCAGGGCCTTCTGACAAACTGTTTGCTCCTTAAACTTGATTGAAAACAAGAAACAATGTATTCAGCCGCATCAAAATGTGCATTTCTTGACCCTCTGATAAATTTCACGCTAGTCATAACATGGTTATATATGATAATACAGGCTAGTATGCTGTGTTACCTGAAGATTTTATTTTAACTGAATGAGGCACCACCAGTGGCCGTGTGGTTAGTAAAGTGGAGCCTATTCCATCCAACCCTGAATTGGTGGCCAGCCATTCACAAGGCACAAGAAGACGGACTACCATTAGCCTTTTCAATCAGCCTAGCAAGCGTCTTTTTGGGATGTAGACAGAGTATCGGAGTACCCACAGAAAACCCAGGCAAGTCCGGGGAGTACCTGTAAACTCCACACGGGAAGGTCCCGAGGAATCATACCCTCGATCCCAGAACTGTGAGGCCGACACGCCAACCACTCCCCCTGATTTGTTTTAATGTATTTAATATAAATACAAAATTGATGTCTGATTTGTGTTGATTGGTTTTATATCGTTGCGTTTTTTTTCTGGGACCACTTTAGGTTTTTCTTTCATTAACAATTTTGTCCATATGCATAAATGCATTGTATGTGCACACGGGCGCAAAAATCTGGAGCGTTGCAATGAGCAGGGTTCTAATGGGGCACGAGGGGGCGTATCTAAAAGGCATGACAAATAGCTCCCCATGGACTGCAGTCAAAATCGGGTCAGTTTACAGCTAATTATTATCCAATGGGAAAAAAGTGCAATCTATTATAACAATCCCATGGGGCCAGTGCATGATTCAATTATATTATTCATCTATTAAACTAAATAAATTAAGTAATATAAATTATGTTGTCTGTGCATTACAATGTATACAGGTTTAGGTTATTAAATTGTGTGTGTGTGTGTGTGTGTGTGTGTGTGCGTGTGTGTGTGTGTGTGTGTGTGTGTGTGTGTGTGTGTGTGTGTGTGTGTGTGTGTGTGTGTGTGTGTGTGTGTGTGTGTGTGTGTGTGTGTGTGTGTGTGTGTGTGTGTGTGTGTGTTTGTGCAGGATGTAAGGAGGGTACCCAGCATCGCTCCTGCAATAGTTCGATCAGAGAGCAGCGAGAAACGTCCATTCATGTGTCCTCACCCGGGTTGCAACAAGCGCTACTTTAAGTTGTCTCATCTGCAGATGCATGGCCGAAAACATACAGGTGAAACACAGTTTTATTTATTTTATTTTATTCCTCTTTAAGGCCATTTTATAGCAAGTCCCTCCAAAACAAGTCTCATTATTGAAGTAAAACAACTCATAAGGGAATGCATATGATCGCTATTGTGAACTTATGAAAATTAAGGGGGGAGTTCATGAAAATAGTAGTGTTGATTTTTCTTTGTTTTCATTCGTTTGTTTTTTAATTATTTTAAAATGTTGAAAAGATAATGGCAGCAAAACATTTAGAACAATCTGAAAAGTAGGTTTTATATGCGCAGCCAGATCATTTTTTGGTTTGAAGTCTGATTTTGTTTAATTCTAGACTCCTTTTAAAAACAACATTGTTAAACCATGTCTACATTCAACTCCCTATGTTGCATAGTTAAATTATTATTATGTTAAGAATAATTACATTATTTATTTATTGTCTCTGATTGAAAGTTGAACCCCTCCTTAAAATCAATCTGATGTCTCATTTGATGTTATGTGACATGCTGGTTAAAAACACCACAACAAGAATTTTGGACATTTTTTAAATCAATCCACATTTGTGTCATTTAAATTTTGTGGTTTTATCTTTCTACAATTTTGGTTAGGGTTAGGGTTTGGGTGATAGATTTCTTTTTACAGTTTTGACAACATATAAATTCACATGAAAAATATGCACCAAAAATAATAATACCAAAAGTCCAAAAGTACATTACTATAGAGTCTATAGTAATTACAAATAAACAAATTTGAAGTTTATCCTCTATAGTATAGAGAATAAACTTCAAATTGTGTGTTTATTTGTAATTATGCCCAGATTGGGGTTTAGATATTGTTTTTGACATTATTGTTATTTAGAAAATCATGTTTAATACAGTAGTTGCAGATGGGGAAATGTATGGGGAATCAATACTGTTTCTTTGTCTATGTCCAGGGGAGAAACCTTACCACTGTGATGTTGCAGAATGTGGTCGGGGCTTCTCTCGCTCAGACCAGCTCAAAAGACACCAAAGGAGGCACACAGGTTTGATTTCTGCCTGAATTTGATAGTTCATTTTCCAACTGTTTGCTGCATTCATTTGATCCTATTTGCTTATTTGCATGACTGCCATTTTGAAGTGATATCCATAGATAAGACATGTCCACTGTACCAGGGTGCGGTATATTTAAACACCCTTTTTTTATCGATTGTTGATGGGTCGCATGAAGCTTTTGCTTGTATTTCTTACTTTTGACACTGGATGATGCTGTTCCAACAAATTGTCAGCAAGGGAGGTAATTGGGTGTCCCATTTATGGTTTTAATATCAATGTATTGGGTTTATAGGTTGTTCAAAAACGGGTGACTGTTCAACATGCAAGGGTATTAGTGCAGCTATTTAAAATGATCACTGTACTCAATTTAAACTACAAAAAGTGTTTTAGAACTTCAAATAATTGAGAACAGCTTTGAAGCGTAATACTATATAACTCAATCCTCAACCCTTCAATACCTTATAATGTACAAACATCATCCAGAATCTAAATCTTGACCTTCAACAACAACATTCTTGTGTTCTACCTCATTTTACTTATTGGCTGTAATTGACAGTGATAGACATCCATCATGTGATCCCGGTGGCTGAGTGATTAGGATAGCTCTGGGTTTCTGGGTTCAAATCCAGGTCATGTCCATCAGTATGGAGTTGATATGTTCTCCCCAAGCCTGTGTGGGTTTCCTCCGGGTAATCCAGTTTCTTCCCACATTCCAAAAACATGCATGGTATGCTGATTGGACACTCTAAATTGACCTTAGGTATGAGGGTGAATGGTTGTTAGTTAGTCTCCTTGTGCCCTGTGATCGGCTGGCCTCCGATTCAGGGTGTCACCCGTCTCTGGCCTGGAGTCAGCTTGGATAGCCTCCAGCACCCCCCGCGACCCTAATTAAGATAAAGCCATTCGGAAAATTAGACAATGAATCAATGAATGAAAGAAAGAACAACAAACCTACGTTAAAATAACTAATAAAATGGAGAAAACTGTCTAAATAGATGACAGGTTTTCTAGTAATTATACAAACAACCCCCCCCCCCAAATGTAACAGGGGGTCTGAGAGAAGAAAAACAACAAAACATGAAAGTCACTATTTATTATTAGTTGCAGGCCCAGCGAACATATGAAAAGGTCACTTATAGTGCGGTAAATACGGTAATCAAGATTTCCTCACAATTATGAATACTATTTCTTACAAATACCACTTTTAAACATATCACAGGGTGAATAGTTTAATTGTAAACATCACCGAAGGCTCAGTTAGATGCTATCAAGTATGGATGGGATGATGTTCACCACTTTGTGAACAATTTTTGCGCAAAAAGTCCAACCATTTGTGGACAAAAATTCTCTATGTAAGGCCCAAACGTATTTTGGGCAGCACACAGTGGCAAAAGTGTGGACACCTCCAATCTTGGATAAACTTGAGAAAAAAAACCTGACAAAACTTTGGGGATTGGCTTTCCTGCAAGCCTCAGCTGTACTCTATTTTTTCTGTCTCCCTCTCTGTGTGTATGTGTGACAAATACGTATCTCGTGTGTGTGAACTTCCATTTGTGTGCATGCAAAATGTACATGTGTTTAGGTGTTAAACCCTTCCAATGCGAGACGTGTCAGAGAAAGTTCTCTCGATCTGACCACCTTAAGACACACACCCGGACTCATACAGGTAAAACAAGTGCGTAAACTTTTATTTTTTCTTTTATACCTCCTCAATTTTTACCTTTATATACATTATGAAAGGTTTAATACATATGTTATAAAAACAAATCCCACTAAAATAAGGATAAATAGCAATGATGTTCTCATAATTATTTCATTTTTAAACCGTCTGCTTTTTTCTGTCTTTTTCTCCCACTCATTTCTCAGGCGAAAAGCCGTTTAACTGCCGTTGGCCAAATTGTCAGAAGAAATTTGCCCGTAGTGACGAGTTGGTGAGGCACCATAACATGCATCAGAGGAATCTCACCAAGCTCCAACTGACCATTTGAATCTGTGTTCACTCACTGTCTCAAAACACAGATGTTTCATTCTTTTCTTCTCACAAATACAATTTATTGTCAAATTAATGTGAATTTATGTTGTTGAGATTAAAGTAACATGACTGCTATATTGCGCAAATTAAAATTATATCCAATAAGGACTAACTGTGTGCAATGAACTAGATTCCATCACATTTTTCAGCCATGTACCGGGGGACCCAAAAAGATGATTGATTAAAAAGATATTTATTTCAAATTACAACCACACATTATTCAGTTTATGGAAGACCATTCACCAGAGTTTCAGCTATTTCTGTCCATTTTTAGTCAATTTATGACTTTCCCAAGATGTGTTCCAAATGTCCACCATTCCGTTGGAAGCAAACCTGTATTCGTCTGACAAAGTTGTCAATCACTTTTACACACTCCTCTTTCGGGATTGCTCTTATTTTTGCTGTGATGGCAGTTTTCAGTTCCTCAATTGTTATTGTCATTCGTTAAAAAATGTTTTTTTTTTATCGAATAAAATATGGATACACATCTTTTTGGGTCACCCTGTACTTCCCAAAAATATTACTCATGATTTAATGAGCAAAGAAAAAGTTGCCTTTTAAAGAAACTATTTAAACCTGAAACAAATTTTACTGTCTAATCTAAAGGGTCCAAAACATTTCATGTTACTAAAATAACACTTTTTGCTGAGTAACCAACTAAAATGCTTCAGGATAGAATAGTAGTAGTGTTTCTGAATTAAAAATTGATTTTCTTACCTTGAAAATCAAGGATTTATCAAATAAATTAAAATGGAACCGACTTAATTGAGTTGGACTCAATTTGTAACCATTTAAAATGTTGTGAATAATCATTTCTGCCTTGTTTATTCTACAAATACCTTAACAAGATTTATTCGATGGTGACTAGAAGGTTGCATTTAATCATGTTACCGCTATTCTATCCTTTTAACAACCGTTGTCAAAGTTCAGGATTAGATTACAATAAACACAATTGCCCTACAATTACGTGTAAATGATCCTGTTGTAAATATCTCATGTTATTTATTTTAATTTCATGGATTGATTCACTGGAATTAAAGGGATGGAGGATATATATATATATATATATATATATATATATATATATATATATATATATATATATATATATATATATATATATATATATATATATATATATATATATATATATATATATATATATATATATATATATATATATATATATATATATATATATATATATATATACTCTTACCTTTGTAATACTGTCAAGAATAAAGTCATTAAAGATCATGTTTATAAAATAAATGTGAAATGTAGTTGATGATTTGCATCAGGCAGTGTTAATGTTTTTTTAGTGTTTTTTTTAGGTCCTATAATGTTAACAAAAACGTTCTTTGTGTGTGTGGTCGTGTTTTTAATGTGAAGTTTTTTTCTAAGTATTTTGGGGTAGCAACACAAAGTGTCTGGTGTGTAGGGGTGTAAATAATATGGACTTGGCTTTTTTTTTTTGTCAAACTGCATGTCCTCAGATGTCTGCTAGGTCACACTGGCTCTGTGACCAGGACAAAGTCAAGATGTAAATAATTCTGCTTCGCCATGGGAACTGAACTTTCCATGCGGGAAAACATGTGACTTAATATTTTTTGGGGGGGAGGGGCTCTCTGAATGTATCCTTGAACTATTTTGGTTTCTTCCTTTGACATGTAATAACAATTAAGCTGTATAAAGTAAATGCCAGTGAAATATTACACTCATTTGTGTAAATGTTTTATGTGGGCCTGTATGCACCAAGGCAGTTTGTCTCATATTCTTATTTATTCAGTTTTAAGTCATTCTGTAATAGAGATGAATGAAATCCATGTTGTTAAAACTTGTCTTTATTACCATAGAATAATCCAAACATAGAAACTATTGTACAGCTGTACGTTCTTTTTAACAAAAAAGTACTCTCTTGTCTAAATGACCTTTTGATGGAGAGCCATAAACAATTCATATTTCCAAATATTATTCCTTGAGATCCATACTCAGAATTTAAAAGTGAAAATACATGAAAATGTGTGCATTTATTAATCATTTCACCACTTTGAAAGTAAAAAAAAATTGAATTCTGATGAGAATGTTTTTTTACTGTTGCTAATCAATAAATATCAATGAGAGTATTCATGCACAAGAGTCTAATGAAGAAAAATTATGATTAATAAGGCACTAGAGATAACATGAGGCTCCCATTGGTCCGTTCGGGACTTGTGGTTCCCACATTATTACGTTAGCGAAGAACCATATACACCCATCAAAAGAACCACCTATGGCTCATGAGCCATAGGTTTCCTACCCATGCTAGGGACACTATTGCTGTATCAACCCTACAAAGAACCTCTTTTGTGTACAAGTGTATTACATCATAATCCAGCTGTTTTTATTAAGGTGGCTGTCTAATGTAAGAAAAAAAAATGAATTATATTGTGTATTTCTAAACCACAGCAAACTGCAGTTATGACAAAAAATGTGTATCTACTTTCTTTTTATGCAGCTACTATTGAATTACAATGAACGTAGATATACCTAAAAAAAAAAAATGTGTCCAGCGAGTGTTTCTTTTAAATTTTTTTCCATAAATTATTGTCGGATTCATTATCACACACACACACACACACACACACACACACACACACACACACACACACACACACACACACACACACACACACACACACACACACACACACATGCATAGTGTAGTACTGTACCAACCACTTTTCTCTGTATCTCTTGCCAGATTCTTCGTTGCATTCCTTGACTCCCCATTGGGTGAAAAGGGCTGATAAAAATGAACATGTTTTCTTTCAGTATCTTTCAACTGTCTTTCACTCCCCTCGTGTTCCTTCCTCTCTTCTCCCCTCCCTATTCTTCTTGTACACTTGGACGCATAGTTCTACTTTTCTTCAGGCATAAATTTAGACGCTTGTACTTCACAATAGTTATATTTGCAGTTTTACCCAACAGCCACTTCATCTTCAAGAGCATACAAAGACAGTAAGAAAACAGAAAAGGAACTGCGATAGAGGGCAAGATGAATCAAGGCAGATCCGGCTATGTTTCTTTTGTGAACTTTTATCGTAAGTTTAGCCAAAGTGTTAGTGTAAATCAGACATGTCCAATTCTCTCAGTGGAGTTCCCCTGAAACTCCCCAGGGCCTTTGTGCTATATTTCAGCTGTCGGACAAGGCCACTATCTCCCATCTCCTTGCTTTGTACGTGTTTATATGTGTGCTTCACTGTTTCATCTTGGTCCAGTCTTAGTGATGAGTGCCTTTGAAGCAAGGTAACTGCTTAGTGTAAATGACTTGGACCATGTTAACATTCAATGTCTCATTGTGTGGTGGTACTGTATTTTGTATACATTTGTTACAGAAATGGTTTCATAACTTGGATTTTTAGAGGTATTTTAAATGTAAAAGTTGTTACTATTATTCTAAGGTCACAATACTATCCTAAAATACTTTAAAAATTATAAAAATGTACCAATTTAGTATGAACTATGTGCGAAACATGAGGAATTATCAACCCATAAAAATTTAGACTTTCATTTTTTTTTCGAAAGGGGTGTTAGGTGAGGGATTAAGTGAAGGCAAATGTTTGGCAGCTGAGTAAATATACGTACAAATGCAGAAATGAATCATTTCAAATTATATTACGTTTCATGAAATATCGATCCGACAATGTTTGCCTTTTCAGAATTTTCCTCAAATGTGCAATGACTTTTTTTGCCCCCATGATCAACAGCATAGACTAAAAATGCATTAAAAACATGACGAGAAATTCATAAAGTAAATGTGTATTGCAAAATGTGTGTGTAGATTTTTCACCCTTTTTAAAAACAATTACATATGACCTTTTTAACCATCAGCTGACCCTTAGAGTTAATTACTTCAGAAATTCATTGAGGCATGATATGTGTTTCCGTGAAGAACAGAGAGAGCACCAAAGGGTGAGGATAGCTTCACCAAGGCCATCAACTGTCTGGAAATAATGGCCTTTAAAAAAATCCCCTGCCACCATTCCCAAATGTTATCTATGGGATTAAAATAGGAAAACATGGGAAGGCCCTAAAAAAATTCTTTATCAAGGCAGGAGTGAATAAAAAAATAACCTAGGCCATGATTGACAGCCCACAATTGGTAGAAAACATATTTTTAAAATTAATACTGTGTTTAAATGTGACTCAAAATATTTTATACATGGGTAGGATGTGTTAATTGCATGCTGAGTATTATAGAAAAGTGCAAAGTGTAAGATAAGATAACAGTGAGAGCTAAGAGGGGCTTTTTTTGTGCTATAGGTCAATTAATATGTTCCAAAATGTTGTAAGGTTTGAATCAGTTTAAAAGTGATCTGTTAACGGTCAGTCGCCTAATCTCTACCGCCATCGTGTGGTGGTTCTGTGCTTTCATCGTGGCAAAATAAACATCACTTCAGAGGCTATTGAATGCAAAAAAAGTATCCCAGGTAAAATACTCCAACCCATAACCATTACATTTCTCTAAATATTTGCATAATGAAGGACCACTCTCAAAGGAAAAGTCAATGTGGCCCAATAAGAAATAAGAAAAAAATAATAATTATATTATATATATATAAATATAAATATATATATATATATATATATATATATATATATATATATATATATATATATATATATATATATATATATATATATATATATATATATATATATATATATATATATATATATATATATATATATATATATATATATATATATATATATATATATATATATATATATATATATATATATATATATTTATTTTTTTATTTTTTTTTATTTTTAATTTTTTTATTTTTTTTTATTTTTTATTGGGCCGCATTGATTTTTCCTTGGGAGTTAGGAATTTTAACCACTTGTACTAATACACCACTAGAAACCGCCAAAGTAAAAACTAAATTAATAACTATAGTAATAGAGGAAATCCAAACTGATTCTAAATTAACAATTGAAACGCCGAATCAAAGCTGCCGTAACATTATACTCGTAGGAATACTATATTTAAATAGTGAACATTTCTAATATGACAGATATAGTAGCATCTTATTTTTATGTAGGCTGTAATGCAACATAATATGATTCTTTGAATTTCCGATGATTTAGGGATACATAAATGGAAACTCTATCCTCATCCTAAACCCTTTAATCCTTCTGTGGTGTCAGTCGACGCGAGAGAGGCATCTCGGGAATGAAAGACAACTCAAGTCCTTGTACTGCTTCTCTGTTTGGAGAGAAAACACAGGGACATGTTACATAACCAAGCCATTTAGCCGGCAGGAGCGAAATGGAATGTATTGACGTCACAAGGAAGGAAGGAAGGAAGGAAACTCTCTCCCTTGCTTTCTAGATCTCTCGCTCTCTCTCTTTCCCTCACATGGAAAGCTTTTTAAGCATCCTTGACATCCAATTAAAGGTCCACGTACTTGTCTGACCTTTGTCCTCACTAGTAAGACAATTCAGTGCAGTTCTTACATCATGAGGTGTGCCCAGTAGAACTAAGACGGCTTATCAGTAAAGTTTCACCCAGCCACTATGACGGCCTCAATTGACCTTATAATAGGATATCACATTTTACAACTGTTAACATTTCAAGGGCTGACTTAGAATAGAATTGAACAAATATTCTAGCAATCCACAGTAGAGCAGTTTTGTCATAAATGAAATTGTCCTATTAGGACATACGAAATGCCACAATAATTCAAGAATGAAGTTTCATTGCATAAGTGGGACTATCGCAAGAAAAATCTTCTAGTTAAACCCAATAATTGCTCATACTTTTTATTTTTCGACATAAGAAATTATGTAGAAGACACACCAAGTATGCAAGAGTGCAATACAGCTTTCCAGTAAGTAGTTTTTTTGCACACCAATTCAATGACAGAATCTTCTCAAAGAGTATTAAAAAAGATTGACTCACAAATATCCATGACTATTGAAATTGTATCAAAAAAATCATTTTCTGAACTGCTTTATGCTCATTAAGGTCGCGGGGGGTGCTGTCACCTATCCCAGATGACTTCGGGGCAAAGGTCGAGGACACCCAATCGCAGGCCAGCCGATCACAGGGCACAAGAAGAGTAACAACCAATCACGCTCATACCTAGGGTCAATTTAGAGCGTCCAATCAGCCTACCTTGCATGTCTTTGGAATGTGGGAGGAAACCATAGTACCTGGAGAAAACCCACACAGGCCCAGGGAGAACATGCAAACTTCCCGCAGTTGAACCAACCTGGATTTAAACCTGTGTGGCCGACACGCTAACCACTCAACCGCCGTCAGGGTGTCCACCACCTAGTGCCCGAAAGCAGCTGAGATAGGCTCCAGCACCCTCCCTAACCCAATTGATGATAGAGCGGTTTAGAAAATGAGATGAGACGTAGCCCGGGGGATTCAATGGTTAGCACGTCAACCTCACTGCTTTGGGGTCCTGGGTTCAAATCCAGGGAGTTTGCAAGTTCTCCCTGTGTGGGTTTTCTCAGGGTACTCTGGTTTCCTCCCACAAATCTGCATGATAGGCTGATTGGACACTCTAAATTGCCCCTAGGTATGAGGGTGAGCATGAATGGTTGTTGGCTGGTCACCAATTCAGGGTGCCCCCTGCCTTTGGCCCGAAGTCAGTTGGGATAGGCTCCAGCACCCCCTGTGACCCTAATGAGGACAGAGCGTGCAAAAAAATGAAGAAAACATCTTTCAATGAATTCAATGCATTAAAATAAATTAATTTTTTTTATAAGTTTGAGACAGCTGTTGATTAAGAATGTAATAAAATTTAAAGGAAAAAATTCCTATCTCGTGCATGAAAATCTTAACCTGCATATCAAATGAATTAATTCATGCTAAAAATGGCTTTTGATGCATTCTTTCTCAAAACCACCCCTGCCCCTCCTCTTTTGCGTTGTCTCCGCCCCCATTGGCGGATGAAGAGGGAAGTGTGCAAAAAAACCAACATGGAGCTAAATGGAGCTATCGTAGGTCTGACGCTCGTCTACGTTATCTGTTTTTGACTTCGGCAGTGGAGTTAATCCCCCACGGCTTGAACGTGCGGGATGCTACCTCTGACGGTAAGTCTTTTTCATAATTTTAGCCGTTGCTGTTGAATTTTCGCCTTCATTAGTACGGCTCGTCTTCGCTCGGAAGTGTACAGCGGAAAGGGAGCCAGGCATCGGGATGGCGGATGGGCCAGGTCGGGACCGCAGTTGTCGGCTCGGCCAAGTACGAACAGCTGCGCTCGGCAGCTCCGTCGGCGACAACACCGCGTCCAGACATAATTAATACGACGCCTATTAACGCGACATGGCCTCCATTTAAGCCGGTTGGCCGCTTTAGCCTCATGTAAACAGTGAGCCGGGTTGAGATGCATTAGTGATGAGAATGGATGGAGATGATGAGATGCTCGTCCGAGAAAGACAATCGCGATTGCAGAAAGAGTGACGGACGCTGATGTCAGATGGACTTGTTACCCTTGGGAAGATCGCATGATGACATCATCCGCGTAAATGACACATTTTTATACACACACGCATGCATAGAAACACACACGGGTTCATACAACTACACGCCCATACACAACTAGTGGCATACATTAAGGTCTCCTCTTACAATATTGATCAAGCGTGCCATTTGTGCAGGGTGAGTGTAATTTGAGAAAGCCTAACATTGTTGTCTCTTGGCATATGAGATCATGGAAAATGTTCGACTCTGGAGCAAGACATGTTTACTACAGTGCTGTACTTTATTTTAACCAGTATGTAAATTGGGTTCAGTGAAACAATATTTTTCTTCTCTGCTTTACAGTACAATGTTTTTGTCTGTTGTCTTTGACTGCCATTGGGTGGCAAGCAAGCATTTGCCATCTCATCTCATCTTATTTTCTGAACCACTATATCCTAATTAGGGGCACGGGGTGCTGGAGCCTATCCCAGCTGACTCCGGGCTAGAGGTAGTGGACACCCTGAATCTATGGCCAGCCGATCGCAGGGCACAAGCAGACGGACAACCATGCACACCCACACTGATGCCTCAGGTCAATTTAGAGTGTCCAATCAGCCTACCATGCATATATTTGGAATTTGGGAGGAAATCAGAGTACCCGGAGGAAATCCACGCAGGCACAGGGAGAACATGCAAACTCCACACAGGTGGACCAACCTGGATTTGAACCCAGGACCCTAAAACTGTGAAGCCGACGTGCTAACTATTCACCCGATGGGCCGCCTTGGATACTTTGTTTTTAATCCCTTTATGCACGAATTATTATTTCGTTTTTGGACCCCAGATTTCTTTTACATTCCTATAGGACAAGAGCCTCAAACATGCGCGCCAGGGCTCAATTGTGGCCCCCTGGCCAATATTTTGTGTCCCCCATTTGACATCCATTTTTACCAATCTTGTTGCCTGTATGTATTTTGCAATGGGTATCACTTTCCCTATTTTACGATATACAACAACACGCACTCTGTGACCTGTGCTGGCAGTGAATGCTTTTCCTGAAAGGGTTCATTTGAAATCTGCTAACTACCACAATATATAGTGTATGAGTACTATAAATATACATAGGCTGGCAATGAATGAGGTCGTGGAAAAATGTAGCCCTAACCATAACATGTATGCAATATGGCTAATGTTCTTTGTCTCTAAACTACTTCCATAATAAACTAGACAACATGTGTTCACTGTGATTACATAAAAAAATCTTGGGACTGGAACACAGAGGATCACTTAGCAATAGAAAGAACACTTGTTAAGTTGGATTGGCACAATAATTGCTTTTACCCAAAAAGTTAAACATCAAAGTGGTATGATGGATTTTCTACTTTGTAATGTAAGGTCATTTTGTGGTCCACAGATTAACTGTTGAATCCTTGTTGTAATGCTTTTTAGTACTAGAGGCAAGTATGCCTCGGTTGTAATTCATTCAACACTTAACCATTAACTGAATTTTGGAGAATGTATAATATCATCCCGATAATATATATTGGATATATAGATATCTTCCCGTCTGTGTATATCTGACCAGAACATGCAATGATCTCAACTTTTTAGGGGAATTGTTAGTCGCCAAATTTTGGTCGTCTTAATACCATTCATTTATTAATTTTCTGAACTGTTTATCCTCACAAGGGTTGCAGAGGGTGCTGGAGTCTATCCCAGATAACTTCAGGCACCAAGCGGGGGATACCTTGTGACCAACACGCAAACCGTGCACGTTTTTGAAATGTGGGAGGAAACCGGAGTACCCGGAGAAAACCCACATGAGCCGGGGGGTGTGGGGGGGGGGGTACATGTAAACTTCACACAGGTGGAACGACCTGGTTTTGAACCCACGACCCCAGAGCTGGAATGGGATTCAGCAACCCCTGCTACACTTCTGTGGATGCGTAATACGAATGGATGAATGAATTTTAGCATTCAGGCTTGCACTCTGAATGTAGCCAAACATTTGCAAATTTGGACAAAATGAATTATTAACATGGTTTCTTGAATAGATAGGTACTTATCTGGTTAGGCCAGCTTCTATAAAGTGATGTCGGGCATGGTCGATTTTATGATCTTCAGATTGTAATGAAAACTTTGAAACTGTATTACGAATGTTGTCACTACTGCAAAATACTAAACTGACATATTTCCACATTGTTTTTTTTTGCACTGCTAGGCAACCCCCATGCAGTAAGCTTTAGGTCCTGTAAAAATACCAAGCAAGCCCTTCTCCTGCATTCATAATCAAATCAATTTTGACATCAACATGGACTGTGGAGAGAATATCCCGCCCCTCGATGAACATCTCAAATCAAACCGCTTGAATCTCAACGGACTTTACCATGTGGGTCGAACCTTGGGAAGGGGCCACTATGCTGTGGTCAAACTAGCTCGACATGTCAACACTGGGCAACTAGTTGCTATCAAGATGATTGACAAGACCAAACTTGATGTCATGGCAACTAGCCACCTCTTACAGGAAGTCAGGTATCATGTTTTCTTCCTATAGAAAATGAATTGAATTCTCTTACCTTTTATATAAAGCTCAAATTGGATTCCTATTTTTTTTCAGATGCATGAGGCGTGTGCAACATCCAAATGTGGTTCGCCTTTATGAAGTCATTGACACGCCTACCACCCTTTACCTGGTGATGGAACTGGCGGAGGGGGGTGACTTGTATGATTACATCCTCCGCCATGAGACCGGTGTTGCAGAAGGCACTGCCAAACGCCACTTTGCCCAGATTGTGCGCGCCGTGGCTTACTGCCATGAGCTCCACGTGGTCCACCGAGACCTAAAGCCAGAGAATGTGGTGTTCTTTCCTCAGCAGGGGGCTGTGAAACTCACAGACTTTGGCTTCAGTAACTTATTTAAACCTGGGACAATGTTGGCCACCAGCTGTGGGTCCTTGGCATATTCTGCACCTGAGATTCTCCTGGGAGAAGAGTATGATGCTCCAGCTGTTGGTAAGAATCTTTTCAAACTCATTTTGCTGTTATGAATGATCAATATGATAGATGTGTAACAGTTGAAAAATTACTTCAATGCAGTGTAGTGGGTGGTCAACCTTTTTTTTGCCCCTATCAAAGACTTTTGAAACGACTCAGATTGATAAACCTATGTTATATTTCTAAAACCTTTAAAAAGTATTCGGCAAGCTTTGCTTTGTAACTTTGTATTGAACACAGCTGCAATAGACCAAGGGTGTCCAAACTTTTTCATACAGGGCTGCAATGGATGCAGGGTTTTGTTCCGACTGATCCAGCAGAAGTAGTTTAGCCCAGGGGTTGGCGACCGAAGTTCTGGAGTCGCATGCGGTTCTTTAGTGCTGCCCTAGTGGCTCCCAGGAGCTTTTTCAAAAAAGTTTGAAAATGGAATATAGGGGAGAGAAATGGAATATAGGGGAGAGAAATATATGTTTTGTTTTAATATGGTTTCTGTAGGAGGACAAACATGACACAAATATTTCTTAACTTAACTAGGATTTGCGTTATAGCCTGGCACACATGTTTCTATCAGCAGGGCGGGATGTTAGGCAGGTGGCTGTTGTAAACTAACTTGTGACTGCATAATGGGCCATGGATCCCAAGGGGAAAGGAGAAAAATTACTGAGGAAGACCAGAGGTTTTCAACATTCCTTGGATCGAATCATTTGCATTTATTGCTAATGGGGAAAGATTGCCTGCATGTTTTCTTTGTAGCAAGTAGTTGTCAAATAACAAAAAGACAAATGTGGAAAAAGATTTCCAGGTAAGGCATTATACATTTGCAGCTGAGTACCCAGTTGGAAGAATGAGAAAAAAAATGGACTTGCATTACTTCTAGAGAAATTAGGAGTGCAAAAAATGGATTTATGAAGTGGATTGCATCTCCAAATTACACAGCTCCTGCAAATTGTATTGAAACCTGAGCGACAAAGCGAGAAAAGCTGAACAGATGCTGAATTGGCACTTTTTGCATGTTCGTTTTTGTTGTTTTGTCGAACCCTCAAAATTGAAATGACATCATTAATAGGATTTCTTTAATTTCCTCAAAGCAATGAAACTCATTCTTTAATATTGTGATAAAGTTAAACTTGAGGCGTTATCATATCAGAGCAGTCACATGGTACGTCGTTC
The DNA here is from genome assembly GCF_051989575.1 of Stigmatopora nigra. NCBI lineage: Eukaryota > Metazoa > Chordata > Actinopteri > Syngnathiformes > Syngnathidae > Stigmatopora > Stigmatopora nigra. The sequence goes on along the minus strand of NC_135509.1, from coordinate 18,012,193 downwards.
TCTACAGAATGCACTGCAGGCAAAATAAACATTTATTTATAGAATTAAGTCACCAGATTGGTCAAATGTAAACCTGTGGCCCTTTAGGACCGGTTTGGACGCTTGTGTTCTACCCCATAATACTTTTACACTTTGCACATTGAAATACTGTATTTTGGTACACAAAATTAAGATTTTTTTCGTCATCTTCCGATGTCTTCCATTGAAAGGAAACCTACTCTGAATTAAGCATTTGCTTGAAAAAATCTGCCTTCCCCCCAAAAAAATGACTGGTCTCCAAACAACTGTGATTTCCACTCCCTTGCTCTTTTGTGTCTCAACTTCATCTTCAATCGTGTCATTGTGTGGTAAAAATTCTAGTTGTGCATCAATCTGACATTATTGTGGCATTGTAACATGTAGCTGTGCTTGTATTTTACGCTCGACAATGGCAGTGTTTTGCAGTCTCAGAAAAGGTTGACTGCATGTGATGCGATCTATGCAAAGACTTTCTGTTGTGTATGTCAACCAAAGGACAAATTAAAACAGGAAAAAAATATAATGTAGAACTTTTTCCCCTTCCTTTCTTTAGTATTATCTTTGAATTTGACCAGCCAATTGCAATTGACGCGTTAGGCACCTTTTGCTCTTGGGAGTTGAGTCTATAGATGGACTGCCCACCCATTGATTGTGTACTGTTAATTAGCCAATGTAAGCAAGAGTGCATTATTCACTCTGGATGCAGAAGGATCATTATCTTCTGCGAAGGGAGTCCAAAGGTCTACAAAACACCTAAATACTCCAACAGGTTATGATGCACATTCACCCGAAAAAAATAATTAATCTGCCATTTCCACTTTTCCAACACCCGCATTGAAATTTCCCTTTCTTTTATTTGCATTTAATTAAATTAATTGCTAACCACAATTAACTATTGGAGATTTCCAGTAAAATGGTAACATTGCTCATCTTGACATATTACAAAATCACAGGATTGATATTGCTGTAATTCTTGAGCCCTTCATGGCAAAAGTACTGTATATCAGGCCCATTTAATGAATATTCACTATTTAGAGTTCATGAAAATATGGTACAGTTTTAATTCTTTGGTCGGCGATAAAATGTTTGCTGATATTTCAGTCTGGTATGCATCAACTTCAATTCATAAACCTTTTTCACCAATAGCAATAAAAAGACACAGCACTGTTGTTGACAACAGCGTATCTTAACGATGATAATGTCGATCAAGTGTTTTCTGTTGTGATTGATTCTATTACATTTTTGGCCTAATCACCTCACATACTGTCGATCTAGATCGAAGTTTCATTCCAGTGCTGCTTGCTGTATTTTATTTTTTATTTTTTTGCAAAGGTATCACTGAGACTGCTAGTTTCATACCAATAATGTTCCCACTATGAAATTTGCTTTTGCGAAAGAGATAATCTATAGAATCGTGCACAATTGAGGAGATTGCACATTGGTGAGGTTACATGATAGATTTAACCCCCCCTCCCTCCTTTTTTAGCATGTATTAGCACCTATCTGTGCCAGTGCGTCTCTCAGATACCATTAAGTAACCTTTCTCAGTGCCTCCTGTCCCAAATCATGAGTTGTTCTATTTGTCCTTTCACATTTTTCTGCCTGTGTGGTTGTGTGTAATGTATGTTATGAGTATGGGTGTGTGTGTGTGTATGACTGCAAAGGATTAGCGTGTGTAACTGGGTCAATCTCAGAAAGCCAGCCAACTGGGCACGTTCTGCAGTGAAGCTAACACTGCGGAAAGTGTAAGTGTGTGTCATCTTTCTATTTCTCATCTTCAGGGTACTCTTGTGGTACTCGACTCACTATAAGAGCACAAGTGATAAATGTCTATGTGTTTCCGTGTTATCTGGCCTCGTCTAATTTCCACTAGGGTAGTACTGGAAATACATATAACAATGTGAATATGAGAAATTGCTCTAGTGTTCATCACAAGTCATCCAGACACGGCCCTTCAATAGCGCATTCACACATTCACTGACTAGAAAGTTTGGAAGAGAACCCACGCTGCCTGCCAGGCAAGTACAAGTCTTTGACTCGTCAAGAATAAGGAGAATACTGTAGAAACGATACCTTCGATCCATTGTAATTCTACCATCTACAAGCATTTTTTACTGTAAGATGTGAAAATGTTCAACTGTTCAGTTCAATGTTATGTTAAATCTTGATGAGATTAAAATGATACAACATCTCAATTTTACAGATGAATGGCAAAGGCAGCATTTATCCTTCGACGTCCGGCCCACTAAACCGCTTGCGACCAATCATAGTATCGATAACTAAGAGAGAAAGGCCTCGCAACCTTTGCTTTCTAAAACATGGGTCTCCAACCGGTCCTGAAAGAACTGCAGTGAGTGCAAGTTTTCATTCAAACGGAACAAGAGGCCAACTTTTGCACCTAGAGGACGCACCACCTGAAAGGGCGCTGTTCGTCTCAGTTGCGGGTGTATTTTCATTTTTTTTTGTCCCATAGAAAAGGCGCTTAGTTTCACACAATGAATGAAACCAGTAGGTGAGGTGGTCAGGGTTATGCAAAATTTTGAATTTAGTATATAACCAAGGCGCACTGATTGATTGGGCACCTTGTCCATTTCAGAGAATTTTTTTTACTTTTGACTGCCCAATAGGTGTGAAAATATGGTGCATATAATCAGTTGAGTTGCAGCAAAGACTACTGCGGCCCTTTACAGAATTGGTTTGATAGCTGATTCAGTGATAATTTTACAATTGGCACACTGCGAGTCCCAGGGATTCGCTTGTCTGAAAACTGTGCGTCCCAGGAAACTTGTCACGAGTCCCAACATACTACGGATGCAAATAAAACATAAGCAACGATATATAAACATTCAGATTTAATTTATTTATTATATGGTTTAGGGTTAGGGTTTATTTATCATTGTACTAGTCTTTCAGCTCGTAGATCCTCCTCTCTTTGCAGCCAAAAGTCTTTTGAAATGTGCGTATTTTTCCTTGCTTCCCCCGTTTTGCTTCATGATCATCGATCGAATCTTCTGCAGTTCTTTTCTTACTAGTTGTATTTTTTAACTGCGAAATAACTATCCAGACTGTTTTGCTTTTTCTGAAACATTTTTTATCTTTCTTACACTATTACGAAACTCTTGCTATCGCTTTCTCTCCTTCGTCTGCTAGTGTCTGCTAGTCTCGTTCACGCGAGAATTATTTCGCAAAGATTATGTGGAATAAATTGGTTTGCTATCGGATATGTGTTTTTTTTTTTTTTTTGATAAAAATTTCTTTGCGTCCGAAAAAAGCACATTACTTGAAATTGTGCGTCTGGAAGAAAAGCTGTGCGTATCAGACGCAGGACGCAGAGGTAACGAGAACACTGCTGATTGCTGAAACTTTGCATTCTGTAATCTTACTTTCCCTGTTTAGTGGCAGTCAACAGGTCTTTGTGTACGGTCATTATTGGGCCTATTTTCAAGTAGCCATTTCTTAAAGACAAGACTGACATAGGGTTTTTGTCTCAATCTTTCAGGTGTTAAATTAGTCCTACACTGTATTTCAGTTCCTCATTTGAGTACTGTGTACTACAACAATTGCATTAAAGGTAAAATAAGTAGTGAAGGTTCAAATGGAACAACACTAAAGAGAAAAGTATATCAGTGGAATCCTCTGAGATAAGAGTAAAAGTAATCTATATACACATTAGAAAATGTACTGTTTAAAAGCATCACCATCAGTGAATGAATTAAGTCTGGTGTATTCTATTAGAATATTGTGCGCTTTTACTAGCAGCGGGTGAGTCATTACTAGCACAGTTGACTCACAGCATGAAGGTAGGGAATGGTAATCTTGTCTCTCTTTCTGTCTTGTGATTGACATGTGATTAGTGCAAGAAGTACCATACTTTGGAATCAGGCCATATTTGTTCACGTATAAAATAGAAAACAGATGTTGATATAAATGAATAGAAACAGTCCTTGTCCACAGGGCCTTTTGTCGTTAACAAAGATAAACATAGCTTCCTGTTATATAATTTTTACCCATTACTTTGTGTACTGTACTCTAAAAAGGATGTGCTGTTATTGATGGTGCTGGGCTTTTTTATTTCCATTTTCAGTTTTTGTGATGAGACCAAATGTTATATAGTAAATACAATGATTCCTAGTAAATCTGTTAAATGAAAATGAAATATATATTAAGTGCATCTTCAGACTGATCATTGAATCAGGAAAATATTACAGTTAGCGCTGAGTGATATGCTCTACATTTCATGTCGGTAGTTGATATTGTTTTCCCAAATTGATGTGTCCTGCCTTAAATCTTTGATTTGACTGTGTAGGAATAGCCTACAATGAAATGGACAATAATTCACACTCACCTTTATACCAATGGGCAATTTAGAGTGTCCAATTAGCCTACCATGCATGTTTTTGGAATGTGGGAGGAAACCGTAGTAGCCGGAGAAAACCCACGGAGGCCCGTGGAGAACATGCAAACTTCTTGTTGTCATATATGGGAACAGTAATATGAATATCAAAGGGTTTCGTAATCCGAACATTTTGTAGTTAGGTACTACTGTAAATGGACAAAAGTATTGCAATGCATGTCTTGAAACCATTTTAAGGGCTCACAGGCAATGCTTATTTAAATGCTTCAACGAATCATCAAGGATTCTTCACGAACTTGGTTGAGAAATCAGTTTGGAAAAGGCCATTTTCTAGCTACCTGTGCTAAAGAAAAACATGTTCTCAAAACACATGTTCCGGGATAAATTGGGACAGTGATTGTGGATCAGACTATCTTGTCCATAGAGACTGGCACTTCACCAGTGTTCTGCAAAAAAAAAATACTGGGGGGGAAAAAAATAGTTTTTGTTATGCAAGTCCCAAGAGCATGGGTTAGTTACCCTATTGCCCAGAAATGGTGGTTTTGCATCATCCCATTTGGTCTGACATAACAAATTTCTCTCCTCTTAGGCATTATATAACAAGGACTCTCACATAAGACACATAAGATAAAATGGTTCCTTTTCTGAGTTAAGAAACATTTTCTCAATTTCTTGATCATGCTGCACACTGCATGACACACAGTCCCATTCAGTCTATAATGAGACAACACAGCGGAAAATTCCCCCAAAATTCAAATTTTTCATTTTAGCAAGCGTCATCAAGTTCATTTCCAAGTCCATATTTTATCAATTACTGTGAAAGATCATCTTCATACTTGGATTTCAAAAGTTTGGGCTTTTAATATGGCCAAATCCAACTTCATAGCAGATTTTAGTTTTATTTTTCTTGTGCAGCCCTCACAAAAATTTTGTGTGGCACATCAAAAATGGTTTACTTTAAACAAAATATGTTGGACAAAGGCTGCAATGCCAAAAACAGTATGATTGACCAGCATGTATGTACATTTCAGGCCAAATTTTTGGATAGACCACATTCAATGCAATACCGTAATTATCGTGAACACCAAGTATTTACTTCTACGTGGGTTCATTCATAATTTTGATTCCTTCAGTGAGAATCTAGAATTTTTAAAAAATGCTTTGAATTAGTAAAAATAAAATGAAATCACACAGGCTTTGTCATCATTAACTCGACAAAAAGCCAAATTGTCATCCTACAAAGCTACGTGCTAGTAGGCTTGTCCAAACTATTGCCATGTATTAGATTCATGCATTTATGAATGTTTGTTTAACTGTAACAAAGCAGAAATACATTTGTCATTTTTTTCTAAATGTCTAGCATACAGCAATATACATTATCTAGATGTAGTTTATTTGAAGTTAGGTATATTGCTCTGAAACCCATTGAATGTCTAATATGAATATTATATAGAAAATAATGTCTAGTCTCAGTGATGAGAAGGCCACAAATGGTTGCTACAGTATATGCAGTACATGTTACATTTCCTAGTGAGCTGGGAAAAGTGCTTTAATTCATAGCTTGGCCGCCCTGTTGCATAAGTGTTCAAAACAGAGCCGAGCGTGACTGTGTATATTGTGTGGCGACAACTGAGCACAGTTGTTTGGACTGTAAGGGCACACAATGGCTGTATGTTTATTAGACATCAGAGTGCTATCACTGCATGGACAAGAGGCTCAATGATGTATTTTTACTGTAGTTTTTCGCATCCAATCAACATATTTGTTTTACATTGAAAATAACTCACTAAAATTCAAACCTTTGTTTCCGTAACTTGCATAAATGTTGTTTTTTTTTGCGGATTTCTTCCAATCCAACATTTGACATCATCACCTCAGCTATGATGCACTGTATCACTGCAGTGCATCATAGCTGAGGTGATGATGTCAAAGGTTTTAGAGTTTAGCATAATTCCTCTGAAATGACAACCACTTATATATATAATAAAAGTACTAGTTCAGTCTATAACTTTTTGGCATGATTTCTATAGAAATTAGAGAAATCTGATGATCAAGCTTGAGTTAAACTAAAGCATTTCTAAGCCCACACTAGAAATAAACAAAATTAAAAAATAAACTAGAGTATACATTTGACATCGAAGAAAAAAATGCGACCTAATTATTCAAGTTAATCCCTTCATTTGACCAGCATGCTGCACTGACGCTTTCTAACTTGTGTTGTATTTAAGTATGGAACTGTTCTATTGAGCCCAGTTATTTCACATGCATAAGCATTCAGAATGAGAATAATTAAAGCCATGTTTTTTTAAATACTCAAAAACATCCTTTTTTAACCTACCTTATGAATGTTGATTTAAAAAGTGGAAGGGAATACAGCCTACAATAACACAGGGAACAATAAATAACGTGGCAGGTTCGTCCTAAACAATGATTTTTTTTTTTTTTTGGGGCCTGGTGTTGTATTAAAAAGGAACAGATTAAAACATTACAAAAAAAATGAATTCAAGACATGCACATTTGTGTTGTGTCCGTCCGTGTATGTGAAAGGAGTTAGCTGTTATATCATTTGCATTTTTTGTATATTTTCATATGCTGTAATATAACACTTTATTTTAGGTTTCCTTAGGTATGCCCCAGTGGACAAAACTTTGTTTTCTGTCTAATCTGTGCTTTGAAATCTGTGTATGATTTTTATAAGCCTTTTATAAGTTGACCCTTTGGCAAGAACAGACGCCACCACTTTCTGCATTTTACATTTCATGGAAATAAAATCAACTTTAAAGGGCAACATTATGACAGTTCATATTATATGACCGCCATTTTTAAGCTTTTTCTTTTCACCCCCTTGTCGATCTGGACATAATCTAAAATATATCCGACTCAACGTTCGATTAGCTCTTTCTTGCTGAAGGAAGGACAGAAAACAAAGCAATAAAAGATCATTTTCAAAAAAAGCCAACATCCACAACAGGCAAATGTGCCTCTGGATGCGTGCCCGTAAATATAATTGCCAGTCTTTTGGTCTGGCTGTTGATGTGTCTGAAGAGACAAAGTGTAAGGGAGGAAAAGGGAGGGAGACTACAGCAGGAAGTGCATAACACCAGGAAGTGTGTGTGGGTGTGGGGTTTGTCTGTGGGTGTAGGTCACAAGTCAAGAGTACCATAAAGCTTTGCCATCTGCAGTCTCACACTTGAACATGGATGGCCCATTTCCTGACGTCATATTTCAGGGTCTTCCCGTCGTGCAGGGCTATGAAACCTATACAGTGGTACCTCGAGATACGAGCTTAATTCCTTCAGGGACTGAGCTCGTATGTCAATTTACTCTAAACTTAAATTAACATTTCCCATAGAAATGAACTAAAAACTAATACATTTCTTCCAACCCTCTGGAAAGAAAAAACACGATATTGTATTGGAAAAACATTTTTATTGGTGCTAATTCGCCATCTATTAACAAAGTAACAAATAAATAGTGGTTTAATAGTACTAAAATATGTTTAATAGTACTCAAATTTGACAGATTTTGCGGAGGGGGAGAGAGACGGACAGAGAGAGGGGGACTTTTTCCATGGCAACTCGCTCATAACATATAAACAAATTTAAATGAATTTGGATTATGAAGCAGACACAAAAATAATCTAATCTAAATTTACTCTAAACTTGATTGTAATTTTGTTTTAAATTTTGATACCTTTCTTCTTCCGGCTCTATTTGCCCCACCTCCACCCTGACTTTCATATGCAAACTACTGGGTTGTTTGCTTTTGTACTCCCTTCAAAATATTCCGAAAATGATTCACACAAATGTCCTCACAATAGAATAACGCACGACCACTTGCCATCGAGAAGTAGTATATACACCATTCGCATTGACTAACGGGAAAAAATACACTGAAAAAAATGCAACCTCCACTCAGTGCTTGTTGAGACATTTCACGAGGGAGTTGCAAACAGAGATATGTTTTTATGAGCAGCCTCTTGCGTCCGTTGTATGCTCGTATATCAAAGTTTGTCTCGTATCTCAAGACAAATATTTGCCTGAAATTTTACTCGAATTGCAAATTGCTGGTATGTCGGGGCACTCGTATGTCGAGGTACCACTGTACTACAAAAGGAGAAAATGGCCCTGGAATTTGTTCAAACCAATGTAGTTTAAATAATGAATTTTCTACTGAAATTAGCACTTCTAACAGATCGGATTGCTGAAAACGTGTCTTCATTTGGTTGGAACGAAATCCAGTAACTGGCCCGTTATGAAATTGGTTGACACTAGTGATGTTGTGTGTATATTTATTTTGTTGTATGTTTTTGTGTTGCAGATATCTGGTCTCTGGGTGTGATCTTGTATATGTTAGTCTGCGGGGTTCCTCCTTTCCAAGAGACCAACGACAGCGAGACTCTGGTGATGATTCTGGATTGCCGTTACTCCATCCCTGAACGCCTCTCAAGCGACTGCAGAGAGTAAGTTTAACCGCCAAAGAAAATGATGCTACACAATGCAACACAATTACTTCCTCATTGTTTTGCTTCTTCAACTAAAAAAGCGTGTAATTCTTAAGGCTTATAGAATTTTGCTGACTAGATGTGGTGAGTCACTCTGTGTTACATAGCTACTGACCGGAAAAGCATCTCATTTGTTTCGGTGAATAATTTTGATGGTCTAGTTGGGACTCTGCCCTAAAGCGCTTCATTAAACACGCTGCACTCATTTGCCGGAGTTAAGCTTACTGGGTTGGCTTACCTCAATTGGTAGAGTGGTTTGGGCTTTAAAAAGATGAAGATCCATTTGCTAAAGACATTTCGTTCAATTATTCTTGCCTATTTTTAACTATAGACAAACACTATGAAAATAAATTGGCATTCCAACCTACACTAATAAAATGGAAATTATTTTTTTTACATTTTAAGTTCTAAAAACTCCAACAATGTGGTAGGTTTGCTTGTTTTCATGTGGTGGAGGTGAGATAGAGTGGATTCAATGAGGCAAGTTGGTGGTGGTTTATAGGCGCAAATGAAGTTAATTTATTATTAAACTTGAAAAAATACAACAAAGCAACGTGGGGGGGGTGGGGGGGGGGGGGTTTGATAGGCAAAGCAGGATGAGCACAATTCAACACAACGTAATCCGCCGCCTGAAAATCCCCAAAAAACAATGGACCGGGAAGTGCGTACGCCACATTGAAATCCAATAAAACAAGGGAATGCAAAGTGCTGACACCACATGAAAATTCCAAAACACAAATAAAATGATACATACAAGTCACATTCATATTTTGGAGAGTTAAAAAAATACAATAGAAAAGTAGAACAGCAATAAAACTAATCATTCAATAAAAAGCAAGTCATAGAATTTGAAATCTGAACTATATAGGCAATTATCAATGCACTGTGGTAAAGAATTGTGTGTTTAGTCCTTTTTCCAAAGAACTAATGATTTAAGCGTCCTCGTAAATTGTTTCAATGAACCGTAATGTGCAAAATAACTAGCAAACATCTATTACTAGGCACAAATGTGACACATTAAGGGAACAAAGTCAATGTAAACCAAATCGAAATGTTTGTCATTTAAGAGTTCTAGAGTCCAGTCAGTGTATTGCCTTCAAAGAAAGTTTTGATTATGAGCGAGAAAAAAATGGACGAGAGTTGAATGTTCATGACAACGATGATGTTTGGAAGTCACTGTTGGTTAATTTTCCCACTGAGTAAGCACAAGTACCCAGTTGCTGGTTGTTTTGGCCACAAACACTCGCAGGGATGGGTTACAACACAAAATGCGCTCACATGATTTTGGATTTGAGCTGAACAGAACAACCTTGAGGATATTCCTAACGCACCTCGTGTATTGGCGTGGCACCCCTCCAAGCAGTGGACCACATTTATAAAAAGATCCAAAATTAGACTGCCTTTAAGAGATGCCCTTTAATTTTTACAGATACATTTCTAGGGTTTTCTTTTACCCAAAAGTCTTAAAATTTCTCAATAAGCTTACAACATATGGAGGCTCAATTTAATTGACCATTATTGATATGATCAAGTTATTCTTGAGACATTGTTTAATTCAAATTCTCTGAATTGTAGCATCTCAACAGAAAATATTCTGATTTCTCGCTTTTTCTAAAATGGCAAACGTTATTAAACTTTTTTTAAATGAAAGTATGAGATTGTTTTTAGCTTGTCAATATTGATTCCTGATTTTTTTATTATACAGTAATACCTCTACATGCGAAAGGCTCTAGGTACGAAATTTTCAGGTTACGATTTTTTTTGTATGCAAATGGTGACTCGAGTTAAGGAAAAAAATCCAAGTTACGTAATCCCTACAAAAGTAAATTAATTTCCTTATCTGTTATTTTATTTAGAATTTCTCTTTTTGAGCGATCAAAAACTACTAATGCAACGTGCCACGTATTTTCACACACACACACAGGCCACAAAGTAAAAGTCTAAAATGTACTACAAAGTGGACAGCTTTTGGCCCTGGTAGAACGGGTGCTTGCCACCACCTGGTGGACAAACATCGGTATAACATGTATAATGGCTGCAGGGGGACATATTTCAGTGGCGGCAGGTCACATTTTCAAATGCTTTATTTATTTTAAGACATTAAGAAATAATCTCCTTATAATTCTGTATCATTTTTGTGTTTCTTCACCTCTTTCATTTAAAATTGGGACCAACATAAGGGTTTTAGTTGAAAGTTGTGCGAGGACCATGGAACGAATTAGAGAAATGACCTAAAGTACACATAGTTACGAAATTTTCAAGTTACAAAAAAAGTCTTGACGCATTAGAGAACCAATTAATATTGTCAGGTGAAGTACGACTGTACATAGGATGGAAATTTAAATAATATCTTCAATTTATTGCTTGTCGTAGTTAAATGAACTCTTTTTTTCAACCTGCTCTATTTTGTTTGTTTGTCAGTCTGATCTCAAGGATGCTCCAGAAGGATCCTTCTCTGCGAGCTTCGCTGCAGGAAATTGAGGCTCATCACTGGCTACAAGGGTTAGACAATGTTCTCCTAAGTCCAGAGGCCCCTCCTCATTGGCTCTCAGGGGCACTATCCTCGACCTTGCCACTCTCCCGAACGGTCGAGTCCGGCGACCTGCTCGCTGCCAAGCCGCAGTCTTTACCGGTGCGGCGGCAGGTCAACCTCAGCTACTCCATCCACCCGCCCCCAGCCGAGGAATCTCCAGTTATCAAGAACCTCCCAGCTCTCCTGCGGATCTGTGAGGAAGAGGAAGAAGAAGAGGATGGAAGTAACTTGGCCAAAGAGAGTGAAGGTTTGTTGTCATTGTCAGCAAGTGAACAGCACAAGGACAGTCTGGTCGTACTGGAAGGAGGGGACAATCAAGAGGAAAGGGCGGCAGAGCAAGAAAGAACGGAGGAGATGTTGGAGGGAGATGAGGACCGGGTTGAGACAGAAAGAGGACACACCCAGAGCGCTTGTGTGATTTCATACCAACCCATCAGTCACGTGGAGAATCTCGTGAGCCGTGCTCCAGAGCCCCCCACTCCCCAGGAGGATGAGACAGGCTTGAGGGTGCCCTGCTGTCAGGGCTGGACCGAGCCCGCCTGCCCTGAGAAAACCGACCCCCGGGAGATGGAACCAAACAACAACAGAGCGGCTGCCTGCGCGAGCCCCCAAAAGCAAAAAACAGGGCGCGTCGGGAGAAAGGACCAGGGCGCGAGGGATGACTTTGTGACGGACAGGTCCCACTCCCACAATGCCGCGGGGTCCTGGGAGGAGGGTGCTTCCAGGGTGGAGCCGGCGGGGAAACGGCACAACCTCAAGCTGCGCGAGCGACTCTTTCAGCTGCCGCTGTGTGAGAAAGCGCTAGCCTTTAACATCCCCACCAATAACAAAGCCAAGATCCTCCCGCTGGCCCAGTACAACTGTTGCCATGTGCTCTGAATGACACCGCTTAGGACACGCAAACACGTACGCACACTCCCAGCTGACCGAGCGTGACCACAGGACACACTGAGTGAAAAAAAACACGGTTTAAAGCAAACGCTAGTTTGTTGACCGCACTGTGACTTTTAGCGTAGTACGATCTTCACGTTGTTGCGCACAATAAGCGAGCACACGAGCCGCACCGAAGGAGAAGAAGATTGTGTCAATGAATCCACGGATAAAGAGCACTCCTTTCTCCTTCTTCCCTTTGCACAACTCGCTTCTCCGGTTCCAAAACGTCTAAATATAAGCTGAGAGACTGTTAATATGTTATATGCTATATGCTCTAATATGCCTCAGACTGAGATGATTGTATCATTCTCCGTCCTCTTGATGTTCCGTCCGTTGATCACTCGGCCTCATCCTTTTTTGTTGTTGCGACAACACTAGTATTTTGGATGTACAGGTCACTCACAGTCATTGGGGCCACGTGACCCACTGTGCATGCTATAGTTGCTACCATTTACCTCCAGATTGTGTCAGTGTGGCACTCCTGTTGTCCTTTTGTTACATTGAATGGACACAATACTACTGTTCCTCTAGGAATATTACGTTGCATATAAGCCGAGGAGTTAGACACTCCATGTAGATTTTTTTTTTCTTCCATCGACAGTGTATTTCCCATGACTGGACGTTTCGTCGACGGACATTTTGTCGAATGGACGTTTGGTTGGCGGACACTTCGTCGAACAGACACTTCGTCGAACAGACACTTTGTCGAACAGACAATTCGTCGAACAGACACTTCGTCGAACAGACTCTTCGTCGAATAGACTCTTCGTCGAACAGACACTTCGTCGAACAGACACTTCGTCGAACAGACACTTCGTCGAACAGACACTCCGTCGAACAGACACTCCGTCGAACAGACACTCCGTCGAACAGACATTTCGTCGAACAGAAATTTCGTCGACGGACATTTCTTCGCCAGATTTAATTGCTCTCAAAATAATAATCATTAGAGAGAGTTTGTCATTGCATTGACAATGTCAGAGCATTAATATCTAGATATCTAATGTCAAAATTATTAATAAATTGCGTAAATTATTGGCGTGTGTACATGTTTTTCACCATCCTTTTCTCGTGTGTATAGACAAAGTTGCCTAGCCCGTGCCCATCCCATATTTTATACTATTGTCATGTCCCAACACCTCTGTTAAAGTGGTTGGATCAGAACCTCCACGTAAGCCTCTGATACACTGAATTATATTATTTTTAACCCTTATGTCCGGTGACGAATTGTCCGTCGACGAAATGTCTGTTTGACGAACTATCTGTTTGACGAACTGTCTGTTTGACGAATTGTCCGGCGACCAAACGTCCGTTCAACGAAACATCCGGGGATTAAGTGTACGTTGACCAAGTGTCCGGCGACCAAACGTCCGGGTACTGTATTTCCACTTACACTTATGTCTTATTTCAAGCTGAGATGATAAATGTAGATACATTTTGTACAGTGACAAGGGCCAAAGCTGTAGAATAAGCTACTGTACATATATTACATCGTTCCCATGTAGCCTGCAGGTCAGCTAATGTGTTTCTTTCTGCAGTTTAATGCTCAAATCAGGGGTGATCCAAGAAAGTGAAATCTGATCATCAATTGTATTTCAGTAGCAATGGAAGCGGCAAATTTGGACCAAGAGCTGATTACTGTCTTTAATGTTTTCATATTCAGAATCACTTCTGAACAACTGCACCTAATTTGATAGAGGTAAAATATCAAATAAAAACATGTCGCAACGGAGTATAATTTGGTCTATAAAATAACCTGGAAAATACAATTCCGCCCACTTAAAATCATTGATTATTCCTCAAAATTGACTACTAAAATATCCAGTGGTATTTATGTAGTCATTCTAGTTGTGCTTAATGATATCAAACCTATTTTGTTTGATCAACAGTATTCTCCAGTAATGTGCTTAAAACATTCATCCTGATCAAACCATAATTAAAAGAAGTTTATGAATAAGATAAATACGTTAATGAACGACAATACTAAAAGCCCAAATATGAACATGTGACAAATGCAGTATATTGATGCACTAATGCTCCATACAATCAAACGCGCCTTATTTATTAAAGCTAACTCACTCATTTATGGTGCGCTTTATGATCCGGTGCAATTTAAAATCCAATATATAGAGTAAATATCGCCATTATTCATGTACAGTCGCAGCCTGCCTCTCCCTGGTGTGTTTATGTCCGCTGCTTTGTAATCATAGGACCTATAGTCTCTCGGAAGCAATGTATACTTATTTTTCTGTATTTATTTATTAAAATTGATTCAATCAATAAAATAGATGTGTCCTGTGTCGTTCATAAAAAGAATGAACAAAGCTATGTTGACATTTTACTTTTATTGGTACATAATCTGCAGTTACAGCTGCTTTTAAGGAGAAAGACAATCTTAACGTGAAATTCACACCAGGAAAATCTATAGTTCACTCGCGTTGGTCTGGGACATTATCATACCAGAGTTTGCTAGTTTCTACCTGACCAAAAGGTGCTCATCATAGACTTTTTAGGTTTGGTTCGTGACTATGCTTTAATGAACACTTGCAGACACTGAGCAAAAACATTGCCAACTGATGGTTAGAAGTGGGATAAATACTTTGTTGTAAACAGAGAGGCGACTTAGTTGCGCAATGTTTTGGAAGATAACCCTCCCAAGTGCATGATTGCCATATTCATTTGCTGAATGCAATAAAGAATGAAAAGCAACATGTGCCTAAAGGCATCTTAGTGGTAATATTGCCGAGTTAAGCAGCTATTAGAGGCACAATGGAGTGTATAAAGGGTTTAGCACCGCAAATTATGACGACAAAAAGTGGCATAGAAGCAAAGGTTAAATTTTTCACAATTGCTTATAACAATAACACTAACCAGAGAATATTCTTTACTTTAAAAAAAATGGCAGAATCTATATTTCTTAATATTCATTCATTCATTTTCTGAACTGTTTTATCCTCATTCGGGTCACGGGGGTGCTGGAGCCTATCCCAGCTGACACCAGACCAGAGGCCGTGGCCAGCCAATCGCATGGCACAAGGACACATACAAACATACATGCTCATCTAGGGGCAATTTAGAATGTCCAATCAGCCTACTACGCATGATTTTTTAATGTGGAAGGAAACTGGAGTACCCTGAGGAAGCCCACGCAGGCCTGGGGAGAACATGAAAAGGTGGGCTGACCTGGATTTGAACCCAGGAGCCCAGAGCGGTGAGGCCGACGCACTAACCACTCATCCACCATTTCTTAATATTTGGCTCCAATTTACTATTAGCGAGTACTCTTTAAATAATCTTGTCAGGGGGCTGATTCCCCATTTGTACCAATTTCCTAAAACGGGAAAAGGGAGCAAGAAACTAAATCGTTTTTGTGTTAATTCACCTGATACTGAGACAGTAGTCACTTTTAACAAAATACAAATAAAATCTTGATAAGAATCATAAATATTCTGCCTATCCCTGATAAATTATTCTCTTTAACCGCTCCCTCATACATATGTACTTACAATCTATTTTCCTAAACAACAGTTTATACTGTACATTCAGTTCGACAACATGGCGCAAAAAAAGGATGAAATATTCTATGTATGCTTGAATTCCATTCCAACTTATGATAGGAATGTGTACATTGTACAAGCACCATTTGGCTTACTAGCAAGAAGCTTCGCGTGATCAAAAATGCCATTTGGAACCTTGAAAACAAAAATACTATTGCTGTCAACTATACTAGCAACCGACAATTGTGTTATTAATAACGAGCCTGGTAAAAAAAAAAAAATTAAAATCAAAAAATTAATCTTTTGCTCGCCAATGTTGGCTCAGTGTTGACAATATATTATAAAACAAATAAATATTTTTGTTTTACTGTATCTACTCATCATGTCTAGGTTCAAGACAGAGAATTTTAAATTATGAATTTTTAAAAATGTTGTTTTCATTTTCAATAGCATTTTTCCACATTTTGACGTCTTCTTAATTTGAATCAACTCAACAAACCACGACTTGTTTTCAAAGTATAAAATGGCATCTTTGAAAGCATCTGGTAAAAGGATACACGGGCACAGCAATATGATATTGAAACTCAAAAACTCCTGCTGATCCATTGCCTCACATTTTGTTACAGTTCAAGACTCCTCAGATGACCGATTCTGAAAGCGAGACAAAAAGCACATTTTACACAATATATCAATGGCCTCCAAAAGGTAAATGCTGTGTTTTCCGGACTATAAGTCGCACACATTATATTTTCCCACCTGCAATATTTATATTAAACCGCAAGACGGCCAGCTAGGCCTGTGTTGTTAATTTACTTTGGGGGGTGGGTGGACTCTTTTTGTACTGTCA
The DNA here is from genome assembly GCF_051989575.1 of Stigmatopora nigra. Classification (NCBI taxonomy): domain Eukaryota; kingdom Metazoa; phylum Chordata; class Actinopteri; order Syngnathiformes; family Syngnathidae; genus Stigmatopora; species Stigmatopora nigra. The sequence continues at coordinate 17,995,507 of NC_135509.1, read as the reverse complement.
TATTTTAACTATAGCAGTTGATCACTTCCAAGACCCTAGGCTTTGTTCTTATGAAAAAAAATGGCCAAAATAGCTTCCAAACAGATAATATTCTTATGATTTTATTTTTTAATTTGTTAAAATCCATTGCTGTCTTACTAAAAGTAGTGGAAGACATTCTACTAATGTGAGTCTCGTCCTTCGTGATAAAGCGAATTACTGTAAAATTGAGCGAGATAAGATAAAGTAATTGTACACCTTCTTTGCCATATTGAGAACTTGCACCTTCCCGATGAATGACATCATTCTCGGGTGTCGTTTAGACATGGTAACAACTAACTTGTGAGGCATAGCAGGCGTGAAGCGATTTGAGCTAGTGTAACATTGACAAAGGAGTTTCTAGCTTTGTAATTAGTTATTTGTGTTTCAAAACCAACACGGCAATTGTCTACCATTCAGACTATGTATACACCTAAGGATAAGTCGCACCACAGGAACAATGCACAATGACGAAGAAAAATTTAAATTCAAGTTGCACTGGAGTATAAATCACATTTTTGGAAGGGCAAAGTTGTATTTGAGCAGAAACCAATAACAAAAATATGTCAAAATGAAAATGCTCAAATCAGATCAGGCTGGATCTATATCAATATCTGATATCTATTAACATAGGTTTTTCAGACAACTACAACCCACCCACCCAAAAAAAAAATAAAAAAATAAAAACAGTCTGTCGGGGATCAGAAAAAGAAAAACATTTTTTTGTAGTTAGTTGGCTTATCTTGTGACTAAAGTTTTTTCTCTCTGGCCACATGAGCCTGTTATGTTGTTGTTTTTTAGGTGATTGTTATTATTGTAACTTTTATGTTAATAGAGGCCTATTCAGCCAGTTTTTCTCCATTTTACTATTAGTACTGTATCTGATTTTTTTTTAAAGCCCTCTCAAAAGTGCAACTCGTACTCCGGTAAGACTATTTTTTTTCTATTTGTTGTTCATCATTTGACTGGTGCGACTTATAGTCCGGAAAAAAATGGTATTAGTCCCAGGCCTATCCAAAATGTTGAAGAAGAAAAAAAACTGACTTACATTCTAAAGAATAAAGTAGTTCAAATAACTGTCTGATTAAATGCTGACTGAAAAATCAACTTTTCAATGTTACCAACGTCAGGCTTTGGTCTGCATTCGCCACACAAGAATTGTTCTGACCTGCTGCCGTATCGCCTGTAGGGATGAGTACTGCATGCAGGCTCTCTTAATTCTGATCCAATCTGGTTCATCTGGAATCACGGCAGCCACGGTCAGCTTGACAATGATGAGAAGGTACTGCATAGATGAAGAATGCGCGTTTAACATACAGTGTTACGGTCACATATCTTCGATGTAAGAAGACCCCTAGTACCTGAGCAAAAATGGCAAACATCACAATGTCATTGCTGCTTATTTGGCTCTCGTGTTGCATCTTTTGCAGCTGTGGCGACAGCGTCAGCAGCCAGCAGTTTGACACAACCGAGACGTAGCTCAGGATCTCGAACGCCGTCTGGACGACAAGACGATGTCTACGGTTATCTACTCACAATGGCACACATTCTATGCCATGCTCTCTGATAACCTGCCACACGCCCATGTTGGCCGTGGGGGCGGAGAAAGGCTTGCGGAACAGTTTGCAGATCTTGTAGGCGTCGGAGCGAATCTCTGTCACGTTGTTGATGAGTAGAAGCACGGCCGTCAGAGGGTAGACGCACGAGAATAAACTCAGATAGCCGAATTGCACCAGTAGTTCAATGTACTCTGCAAACAGGCCCTGGTTTAAAACATGGAGTTGTTAAAAACTCAATAGCTATCTCAGACACTCCATGCCACCAATGAGTGGTATAAAATCAGAGTACATTATTTTTTTTGGGACAAAACCTGACTGAAATCGCTTTGTTGGTTTTGTACTCATAATCACGTGTCGCAGAGATGCTGGAATTTACCTGAGAACTGACATCTTTGTACATATACATATGTACATGTACATCTTTGTACATATACATATGTACATGTACATCTTTGTACATATACATATGTACATGTACATCTTTGTACATATACATATGTACATGTACATCTTTGTACATATACATATGTACATGTACATCTTTGTACATATACATATGTACATGTACATCTTTGTACATATACATATGTACATGTACATCTTTGTACATATACATATGTACATGTACATCTTTGTACATATACATATGTACATGTACATCTTTGTACATATACATATGTACATGTACATCTTTGTACATATACATATGTACATGTACATCTTTGTACATATGTACATGTACATCTATGTACATATACATATGTACATGTACATCTATGTACATATACATATATACATGTACATCTATGTACATATACATATATACATGTACATCTATGTACATATATATGTAAATGTACATCAATTATATATGTACATGTACATCTATGTACATATATATATGTACATGTACATCTATGTACATATATATATGTACATGTACATCTATGTACATATATATGTACATGTACATCTATGTACATGTATATATGTGTATATTTTTGTGTATATATTTGTGTATATTTCTGTGTATATATATGTGTATATGTGTGTATATTTTTGTGTATATATGTGTATATGTGTGTATATTTGTGTATATTTTTGTGTATATTTTTGTGTATATGTGTATAATATATATGTGTATATACGTGTATATATGTGTATACATGTGTTTACATGAAATTTCCCGAAAACAGGTTGAATAAAGTTATCAAATCCAATCAAATAGTTGTAGTTCACATATTGATCATCTCATCTCACATTCACACCCATGCTTAATCAACCTATTGAAACTTGGATTGAACCCTTGATCTCAGCACTGTCAGACATCATGTAAACCACTCAACCATTGTGCGCCCCTCCCAAAAACCGAGAAAAACAGAATATAATCCTGTCCAGATAACTGACTTCTTTTTTTTTTCTTTTGCCGAGCTTCACTTGCGCCAGACGGTGTGTGGGACAGTAAGTGAGAACTCAGCAGGCTGTTCCCTGGTAACCAGAGCATAGCCCAGACTTGACAGTGATGTCATTCACATTTTGCCCAGAATCCATTATTCCCTTTGCGTGTAAGATATACAATTATTCCCCTTAAAATTAAGCACCAACTTCAATCAGCACACTAGGGTCAATAAACAAAAACTGAAGGTATCACTCATGTCCACACTGTACTACTTGAATCTATACCGTAGTTCCCCGAGGCTACACTGTTACCTATGACTGACTTCTACACACTCCTAACCAATGCCTTTAACCAGTAAAACAGGATTTTCAGTATTTTTCAGACAAAGAAATGATAATCTCACTCCATTTAGTTACTTCATTTTCCATATTGCTTATCCTCACAAAGGCTGCCGGGGGTGCCGGAGCCTAACCCAGCCAACTTTGGGCACCAGCTGGGGGACACCTTGAATCCAATCGCAGGACACAAGGAGACGGACAACTATTCACGCTCACACTCATACGTAGGGGTAATTTAGAGTGTCCATCCAATCTACTATGCATATTTTTGGGATGTGGGAGGAACCCAGAGCAGCCGGAGAAAAACCACGCAAGCCCGGAGAGTACATGTAAACTCCAAACCTGATGGTCCGAACCTTGGATTAAGCCCTCGATCTCAGAACAGTGAGACGAACGCACTAACCACTTTGTCGCCAGGCCTCCCCATTTAATTCAATTTCAATTTATTCCTAACTATGTATTCTACTATTGTTGTAATATAAGCAAACACACTTGTTATACAAGTGCACACAAAGTACGTTCAGTAGTACAGGTTTTATTTTTGCAACTTTAGTTTAGGTAAACCTCATAATTGCCTGATTGGTGGCGGGAATGGCATCGGTTGAAAAAATAGAATCAAAACAGTAGCAACTTTTAGAGGCAGACAATTGACACTTTAAATGGGAAGGAAAACCTAGGCTTAAACATTGAGGACTGTGTTAGAAGTATGTTTTATTTGACTTTAAATTACTATTGAAATATTAGGGGGCATTTAACGAATAATTGAAGTGCAAAAAAAAGTCTAAATATTACTGCTTTAAATTTTCACTTACGGGGAACACTGGCAGGGTGATCTGATTCCTGAATTTATCCTCTTCTGGGTCATCTTCAGTCTCAGTCCTGTGGGGAGCACTAATGAAACGGTCCACCAAGAAGGGTATCACCACTTCAGTCACCTGGTTCACCAACTGGCTTATGATCAGCAATGAGGCCAGGCGCTACACACATCCAGGAGTAAGTAATGTGGTCACAACTCTAGTTTGGTGTTGTTTTAGTTTTAGAGTTTGTAGTATTTCAAGAGGATCTGTTTTTGTTATTTTGAGGGTTACCTTCCTAAGCAAAGGCACATCGTGCTTGACGAATGCAATGTGGAAGAGCACTGCAAAGTAGTTGAAGAATGTGAACTGAGGATAAGGATTAAAAAAAAAAAAAAAAAATCAAGTTGTGATCAGCCTGTACGATGTAGTACTCTTCCAAAAGAAAAAGCCAAACTTACCACCAATACTTTTGCTGTTAGGTGGTTCTGGAAGGCAGACTCTTCTCTGTGGTTCTCTGAAATGACACATGATTTAGATACAGTCAGTTTATTAAGTTCAATACGTACTTGAACACACTGCTATATTCCAAGTTCCTCTAACTTAAAAATCATGGAATGGCCACTGTGTGAGAAGTAATCACAAAAGAAAAATCCAGAAATCAAAATGCATGATTTAAGAAAAAATCATTTATTCGTGTGATACTTCTGCAAATAAGTATTTGAACACATTTCTATTGGCTAGAATTCTGACCCTGAAATAATTGGTTAGTCCACCGCCAATGCATGTATTTTCCTGAATCAGATGGACCTGTTTGAGGTCATTAGCTGCATAAAGACACCTGTCCACGCCATATAAAGAGTAAGACTAAAACTTGTAACATGGCCAAGACCAAAGACTGAAAAGGGCACTGGCGAAATTGCCAAGCAGCTTGGTGAAAATTAGGTCCACTGTTGAAGGAATCATCAAAAATAGAAGAAACTGACCATGATGGTCAATCGTAATCGGAGTGGAGCTCCATGCAAGATATCACCTCAAGTGGTCTTATTGATTCCAAGATGACGAAGAATTACAGAATTACACGAGATGACCTGAAAAGAGCTGGGGCCACTGTTTCCAAGGTGACTGTTGGCAAAATACTAAAACATCGTTATTGGAAATCATGCATAGCAAAAAAAAGGTTCCACTGTTTAAATCATGACATGTCAAGGTCTGCCTTAAGTTTGCCAATGACCCTTTAAGAGGAGTCATGGGAAAACATTTTATGGTCAGATGAAACCAACACAGAACTTTTTGGTCATAGTTCCTCTGACAGTTTTTGTACGAAGAATGATAAGTACCATCCCTGTGAAGTATGAGGGTGGGAGCATCATTATTTGATGGACAGCACGTCTGCACTGTATTAAGGAGAGATGACCAGGGCCATAATGGGATTTTTTTTTGGGGAACAACCTAGTTCCCTCAGTCAGAGCATTAAAGCTGGATAATGGCTGGGTAGAAGTATAATCAAGGTTCTGGCGTGGCCTAGCCAGTCAATAGACCAAAACCCAATAGAACATCTTTAGACCTCAAACTCCGTGTTTCTCAGTGACAACCCAGAAACCTGATTGATCTATAGAAAATTTGTGCAGAGGAGTGGGTCAATATCCCTCCTGCAGTGTGTACAAACCTGCTGTATAATTACAGGAACATTTTACCTCTGTAATTGCGAAAAAAAGGCTACTGCACTAAGTATTAACATTGGTTTTCTCAGGTGTTCAAATATTCATTTGAAGCTTTATCACACAAATAAATCGTAAAAAAAAAAAAAAATGCTCTGTGATTACTGGATTTTTCTTTGTAGATTACCTTCGTCACAATGGTGGGCGAGTGGTTAGCGTGTTGGCCTCACAGTTCAGAGCATAAGGATTCAATCCCAGGTATGATTTCACCGTGTGGAGTTTGCATGTTCTCCTGCATGGGTTTTCGCCCGGTACTCAGGTTTCCTCCCACAACCCCAAAACATTCATGAAGGCTAGTTGCCCCGAGGTATGATTATAAGACTCAATAATTGTCTGTCCACTCATTCCTTGGAATTTGCTGGCCATCAATTCAGGGCATCTGCACCTGGTGCCTCAAGTCAGCTGGGACAGGCTCCAGCACCCCCTGCAACCTTTTAGAGGATAAGCGGCTTGGAAAAGGAATGAATGAATCTCCCACAGTGGATATACACCAATGGATTTCAGACCCCTCCATGTTTTCTAAGTGGCAGAATTTGCAAAATCCCTGACTGTATGTCAGTGGTGACTTCACGCCAACTGTAATTCATTTGCAGTGTGGACACAGAAAGCTTTGTTTCTTCAGAAATTGTATACTGTACTTGGGTGAAATAATAAATTGTACAATGATAGTCATATTGACTACTCACCAAATTCAGTCAATGACTGTGCCACCGTTTTGTAAACTGTAGCCAGCACATTGGTGTAGACAATGTGAAGCACAGAGGGCAAATAGAGTAACGTCTGCGATACCACTGAGTCCCACTCAGAGTGGATCCACATCACTAGGCTCTCGCCCCAGTAGAAGCCCAGCATACCAAGAACCACCATCCCTGTAGGCAGATGTGTCGACAAAACATCAGGTTTGTATTGAATCCTCACCTCCAAATAAAACCGGATTCATGAACACATTCTGCAAAATCATAATTCAATTGACTGTGAGGCTATGGATTGACCAGTGGCTTCAAAAATATAGACTTATTTTGGCCAACACACTCTCCACCAGGTTTGGCAGAATCTTGCAATGTATAAATTGATAATTTTGTTGTGACATGGGCGGCCTGGGGATAAGTGGTTAGCGTGTCAGCTTCACAGTGGGGGACCTGGGTTCAAATCCAGGTTGGTCCACCTGTGTGGAGTCTGCATGTTCTTCCTGGGCCTGTGTGGTTTTCTCCAGGTACTCCAGTCCCCCCCCCCAACTCCAAAAACATGCATGGTAGACTGATTGGACACTCTAAATTTCCCCTAGGTATGGGTGTGAGTGTACATGGTTGTCTATTTGCTTGTGCCCTGCGATTGGCTGGCCACCAATTCTGGCCTCTGGCCCAAAGTCAGCTGGGATAGCCTCCAGCACCCACCCCTGTGACTCTAGTGAGGATAAAGCGGTTCATACAAGATGAGATGCTGGGACATTATAAGCATTGAGAAATCTACAAAGCCACATTTAGGTGAAATAATTTGACATATGTTGTTAGCTTGTCACTTTCACTCCATTCAGAGGCAGTATATAATCATACCCAGAAACAATATAACCACTGGGATGGAGACCAGTGCCATCCGCAGATCCCTCTGCCATTCAGGAAACAGCGGCTCCATGCGACCAGTGACAGGGTTCACTCCAAGACTACCGTGAAAAGCGGGTCGAGGCTCTGCAAAATGCTCATTGAGGTGAAGTGTCCCCCAGCGGTAGGATGTGGACGAGCTGCGACGCTTCCACAGCTCCATGAACACAGTGGACCAGAGCATGCTGAACACAGCCTGAATCATGTGACCACTGACGGCGAGTCTAGCATCCTCCTCATGAATCTCAGCCTGGGCGCCAGCCACCGCCTCCACCGCTTCCTTTTGAACCTCACCTGAGAACAAGACAAGAGTTACGGTCTGGGTCCTTCATTCATGAACTTGAACATTCGCATGTTTTATCACCGCCAGCAGCATTATTTATTGAGATTACCGTATTTTCACGACTATAAGGCGCACTTAAAGGTCTTAAATGTTCTCCAAAATAGACAGTGCGCCTTATAATACAGTGCACCTTATAATACAGTGCGCCTTATAATACAGTGCACCTTATAATACAGTGCGCCTTATAATATAGTGCGCCTTATAATACAGTGCGCCTCATATATGGAAAAAATGCCATTCATTGAGGGTGCGCCTTATAATGTGGTGCGCCTTATAGTCGTGAAAATACGGTAATACAAATTCAGCCTTTGCAATGGCTGTTTTGCTTTGTTTTTAAGCCCAGTAAAAGTAGTTCTAGTTGATTGTCTCAGAATTTTTATTGTGGTAACATTTTGCAGTGGTCTAAAATTGCATTGTGGCATGGAAAGAATGTTTTCCAATGTTATCTTGAATGTTTGCATCTCTGGCAGTGTCACTAAGATATTTTATTAATGTTTTCGTGCTCACATGTTGGCTGTTTTTACGTACCATATTATTCGGACTACAAGTCGCACCTGAATACAAGTAACACTTGCCCAAAAATGTGCAACGAACGGGAAAATATATATACGACTACAAGTTGTACTAGTGTATAAGTTATACAAAATAATATGGTAAAGCAATAGGGAACATCAGTCTAAAAAAACAATAGGTAATGTAACATATTACAGTTTTTTTTTAATAACTAAAGCCTAAAAGACAGAGCATAAGAAGCGGTTGCCAGTCAGGTACAATCAAACTATGAAAAAAAAGTCCAACTTAGTCTGAAAAATACCATAAATTAATTAAAGGAAAAGATAAAATTGTTAAATTTGCTTTCTGTTGATATGAAAACTGTGGTGTATTCCAACCTATTAGATGTGGTGTATTACAACCTATTAAATGGGGTGTATTCCAACCTATTAAATGTGGTGTAATCCAACCTATTATGTGGTGTATTCCAATCTATTAGATGTGGTTTATTCCAACCTATTAGACGTGGTTTATTCCAACCTATTAGGGATGGGTTCGTTCAGGCCACCTGTTACACGGTGGCGCATGCGTATTTGGGTGTCTGCTTTGTTGCACTCTTGGTTCAAAGTAAGACATTAACGGATGACTGTGTCCTGGCTCTCTTCTTCAATACAGTACAAATACAAATCTGATGGGTGGAACATCAATTCATGTATAGTATAACAGCAGAAAAACAATCAGGGGAGGCTTTATGGCTATTTGGAGAGATTTCGGAAGATTGAATTTTGCTACTTATGTCTTTTCATTGAAAACACAAACGCTTTGGAGTTGTTTAACTCTTTTCATTCAATGGCACTGAAGGAGCCTTTGTTGGAATGAGGACTCTGATCTGAAGTGTCAGAATATGTCAGTTATTTTGTATTTCTATAATAGAAAAACAGGAAAACAAGTGTTTTTTTAAGTATGTATACATTTTTTAAGTATATATACTTTTTTTCAAGTAGTAGTACTGCATGTCTTTATAGTTTATATCACCATGAATATTATGTTATCTTGTCTGTACAACTATGAGTGTTTCAGTGGGCTGCCGCTATTTGAAATCAGTTCAAAACAAGGATCACAAAATATAAAAATGTCCTTACTGTTATGAATAAAATGACTTCTATGTTTACTTTACATTACTCTTGCCTTAAAACCTCAGCTTTTACAAGGTGTCGTGTTTAATTTCTATGACTGTCATAAAAAGATTTAAATTAATGGGCTCTGTTGGATTAATAATTAAAAAAAACATCTAATGAAATTGCATGAAGTAATTCAGAGAGAGATAAATAAATTATCTTCCATTTCTAATAATGCCACATTTAATTAGATGTGTAATTGAATTTTAAAGTAACTTGAAACCAATTTGATTTACACTAAGACTCTTCAATCGAAAATATAAAAGTTAGTATTCCAAACCCAATGAATGTCAAAAAATATACTATATATTAAAACATGCTGTTATAAATGCTTACTGGAAAAGTAGAAAATGGAAAGACCCAGGATAGCCGGTGGAACCAAAGACCAAGTGTAGAAATCGAGGAAACTAAAGTAGAGTCCCACAGTGCTTCCAAAATATGCATTGACTGAATCTGAAAATAAAACAGGGAAGGGAAGATTTAACATATATAAACAGTGAAAACCTACATGTAGCTCCTTTTAATTTGTAAAAAAATCTGTCAAAATTTTATTACCTTATGCTAAGGGATGACATTTCCACCTTTACATAAAAAATTATGCCCATTACGTACATTAAGTATTATAGTATTATAGTATAGTATTATATTGTAGTTGTGTGAGGACCGTGGAACGAATTAGAGAATTTACATAAAGTAAACTTCTACTTACGAATTTTTTTCAAGTTACGAAAAAAGTCAGGTACAAGTGATATTCTTCTGACATTTAGCTCCCGTCTAACTGCTTCATTGCAGAACCTAAAACAAATTTATTGCCGTCTTATGTTATGTTATGATCGCGACGAGATGTCGTGGCGCGATTTGAGGGATTTGAACCCAGTAGCTGGGAAGCAGGAGGGGACGAGGCGATTTGTGCTCAGGATAATAACTTTAATGACTCAAAAAGCCTTACAAAATAACCAGGACTTGTACATCCCAAAACGAAACAAAACCGGATGATGGAGAACAGAACGTTTGCATCGATGTATGCAGTATCACGCAGTACGATCCGACAATGAATACCAATTCAGTCGTGTTTAAATACATGCAAGTAATCATGAAAAGATGAATTTTGATATACGTTACGTGTTGATTTGGTTTGGATTTGCTGTTGTGCCCAGTGGATAAACAAATTTATGTTTTGCAATTTCCTGCACAGAACATCCATTTTCTAGAAAGACAATATATAGTACACTCACTGTGATGTTATCGTCAAATGGTTTTAAAAAGAAGTTAAAAACAATACCAGGGAAGAGTGGAAGAATACCTATATTGTGGCATTATGATAAGGACTAGGATGGAAATAGTTTGATATCTTATCTTTTGGTAAATGTCATACAAAATATTACTAATCACCATTGATGCAGTAGTATGTGTGTACATGATAGGATGTATAAGTCATGTAATTCCACCTACCCAGTGGTTGTGACAGCTGGTTCCCATGGTACCACGATTTACTGAGCTCTTTCAGTTTTGCCTTATTATGAAGAGGGAATGAATCCACAATTACACCAGCTGAGCTCATCTTCTGCCCTGTAAATATCCATTCATATTTAAATCAAAACAACCCATTGCTGTAAACTAAGCATTGCTGTAACCTAGGCATTGCTACCATAGATACATCCCTGATTTTTGCATGGTTATATTTTTAGTGAACATGTCTTTGTTCATTACAAAAATACTTTATTGCATCATGTGTGTAGGCAAATGAACATTTTAATGCCAAGGTGATGGGTCTTTACTATCGTTAAGCAACACTCACAGATGTTGTTTCGGTTCTGTAGGGTGTATTTGTCAGCCAATCCAGGTATCCTGACATCTCTTCGTGCACGCAGACTCTCCAGCTCATACTTGACAATGTATTGTCTCTCCGCCAATGTAAGGAAGAGCTCCATGTTGTCTACATGTAAGGATGGAGACAGGCAGTTAGATAACAATATAAAGACAAAATGTACCAGCATAGCATGATATTTGGCTGTCAGGTTCACATAAAGCAGAAAGCCATGCAGACGATAAAAAACAATGCTGGACTGAATGTATAATTTTGCGGTTTCATCAAAAGTCTACCAATGCTTTAAAAGTGAATTCTTGCTTTGGAATAATTTTTCAGTTACACTTTTTTTAAATGCTTCTTGTGACGGTGTCAAAAGACTGCTTCTGTTGTCTGAATATGACCGTACAGTAATACCTCGACATACGAGTTCCCTGACATACGAGGAATTTGTGATACGAGTAAAATTCCGAGCAAATATTTACCTTGAAATACGAGCCAAATTTTGAGATACGAGTATTTGAGACAGCCAGTTGGCCAGGCCGTGAGAAGCTGCTTTATGATTTCACCGCACTGTCTCTTTCGTCATATCTACCTCGTGCAAAGATCTCTACAAGCACTGGCCACAGCGTTGCATTTTTTTGTATTTATTTATCTTTTGCATTAGTCAGTTCAGAATTAAGGGAAACACAATGCATCCAAAGAAAGCAGGTGCAGTGAAGGGTGTTGTGAAGAAAAGGTGTATGATGACAATCGATATTAAGCACGAAATAATCAAAAAAGATTAGTATGCGGGTGACTGAGCTAGCTCGTCAATACGTATGGAGAAGTAGGAAGTTCACTCCAAAGCCGTGGGGGAATACAGGAACCTCTTTGCCTTGGTTATTGTACAAGAAGTTTAAATTTAGTGTAACATAAGATTAAAACTTTTTTAAGTGTCTCCAGGAATCTAAGTTCGTTTAAGTTAAATTTAAAGTTTATGTTACTTTACGAGTGCATCCTTCAAGTGACTGACTCTACTCTCTCCGACTCTCCCCGACTCTCCCCGACTCTCCCCGACTCTCCCCGACTCTCCCCGACTCTCCCCGACTCTCCCCGACTCTCCCCGACTCTCCCCGACTCTCCCCGACTCTCTCACTCTCTCACCCATTCACAAGCTCCCCGTTGTATAAAATAATGCTTCATTTTATAATTAAGCAAGTACCACGCGAAAAGGCATTTGTGAGGATATGCAATGGTGTTGCAATATTGTAAAAATCATCATCATAATAATATCAGAATAATATATCCCATGGGTAACTTGCCCATCTATTGTTATTTATCATCATTTCATGACTTCTCTTGAGTACCTGAGTGTCTAAAGTTGTCTCTGTTGTCATAGGAGAATGCCTCCATTTCACCATTGTTATATGTCTTACAAAGGCCCAATTCCTGAGTTGCTTGTAGCAATGTGCATCGAGGGGCCGAGACCATGATGATGTCACCAGTTACATCCTCACCTGGATGGGCCAGTAATGCTGCACCTTGGTGAATTGAAAAGAGTTAGTCACACTCCATTTTCGAGCAAGAAGCTCAAATTAAATAGAGCGAAAACAATAGCATACTTGTAGGTAAGAGTTACATGAGCTCCTCTTTGGGGCAAACTAAAGTTATTCCCACAATATCATCACACCATTCAAAAATTAAGAGCGGTTTTAGCAATAACTAAATACAGATGTTTACATACTATAGTTCTTTTTCTGCATTTAAGAACTAGATTGACTTTTAATTGGATTTATCTTTAAATTCACTGATTTAAATTACCTCACCACTTTTTCGTACAGTAATCCCTCATAACTATATCACACCTTTTTTCTGGAGAATTTTTTTAGGTTCATTGATTTTTTTGGGGTAAATTCATAAGGTGAAAATCCATGCTGAAACTTGTAAGCGGACGTCAAACCCCTGCCTCCGCTTGCTACTAGAACCCGGCACTGAAGTAAACGTGAAAAATCCACTCTGAAATTTGCAAGTAGAAACCATTCCCCTGTTCTCCGCTTGCTCCTAGAACTCAGCGCAGAATTTTATTTTTTTATTTTTTTAAAGAGGGAACCCTACTTAGCGGTTTTTCATTTATCGCAGGCATGTCTGTCTACATCAAGTACGATAATCGAGGGATTATTGTACATTCCTGTCGACCTCGGCCAATTTCTCCCCTTTATAACGATTACAATTCCCCACATTAAGCCATGTATGGTTTAAGCCAGATGTGGTCAAACTACGGCCCACAGGCCACATCCGGACCACGAATGAATGAATGTTAGCCACATTTCAGAGAAAAAGCTGGACCCCAGGGTCAAAACGGCAAAGAACCTCTAGTGCGATCAGACCAAGATACGTGTTCTATTGTCCTCCACATATCCTCCATTACACAGATAACTTCAACTGATAGGTGTATGTCTCACCTCCATCTTTCTGGGGAGCTCCAATTAATCTGATGAGCCATCTTTTGGTTTCAGGTCGGACATTCTCACCAAGTTTTATTAGGACCAGAGGTTCAATCTGGTCAGAGACACAGCAAGGACAGGTGACTTTTGTCCATCCTGGCCCCGTCGTCGCAGTTCCGGGAGCAGTGTCAATTGGTGGCTTCTCTCGGTGCTTCTCGACGATACTTCCACCGCCCTCATCGGATTCTTCCTTACTCATGATGGCACTGAAAGAAAATGTTTGTGTAAAATAAAAACAAAAGATTTTGTCATTTCCTTTTTTTTTTAGAACTATAGTGGCCCGAAAATGGTTTGCAGGCCACTGCGTACTTGAATGCGAGACCAATGGGAGCATAAGGAAACATACAAATGTTTGAGGAACTTAGGTATGCTAAAATTTTCTCATCTTGCTGTAGTCACTTTTTTGACCAAATTTCCAAGAGTGAAAAATAGCCATGTTTTCATGTTTTTAAGTTCTCATTTATTTATTTTTAATGAATTCATGATTGAGCAAAAAAAAACTAATTTTAATTGAGGATGCTGGTTTCAATTCCATCTTAATCAGCCTGTTGTTCTCTATTTTACTTTTATTTTAAATTGCCTTTCAAGATGACAAAAAAATGTGACTTCTCCGATGTTTTATACGTTTTTCATTCTTAATTATGGATTTTTTGGCTGGTGCGACTTATAGTCCAGAAATTACAGTAATAACCCGTCATTTTGGAGGGATTTTTCAGTAAACTAACACTTCCGTTTGTTAAATTTCATATATTGACAAAAAATATCAATTTTGTTTGTTAAAAAAATGACTTAAGTAGTTATTTTAAGGTCACATTAGGTTAATGCCAACTTATTTGAATTTGAGCAACTAACTATTTGAGTTCCAGTTTAACTTGTTAGCTACTTCAATATTGGACTTTTTTTGTTGTACTTGTATCGTCTGGTATTTTAATTTTCATTTGTTCATTTATCTTCCGTTATGCTTAACCTCACAAGGGTTGCGGGGGTGCTGGAGCTGACTTGGGGTCAGAGGCGGGGGACACCCGGGATTTGTTGCCAGACAATCCCAGTGCTTAAGGAGACGACCAAACCAAACATGCTCACACAAACCAGAGCACCAATAGAAAACCCACAGAGTCACAGGAGGAACATGCAAACTCAACACAGAAAGGCCTCAGCCTGGGATTGAACCCTTAATCTCAGAACTGTGATCCGCACTGACCATCTGGCGTATCGCTAGTAGTTTAATTGAACAAAGTAAATTACATTTTAACTTTTAAAACAATGTTTTGACTTAGTTTTAGTTAAAAGGTGTTGAACATCTGTGGGTAAATGTATTTTTAATCTATGTTCGACTCTTGAATGAAAATGCTGCTTCAGAAACTTTTTAAAGAAAATGTCATTTCAATTTCTGTAACTTTTCTATTAGTTTTTTCATGACTGTACTAACCATGGGATTGTGCAAATATGTGACTGTCTTGGTTTTTATAGTCCTGTGACCAACCAATGAATGTCAATTGTTGTACATTTGTCCTCATGATTGAGCAAAATTGAAGAATTTACATGATCTCCTAACATTATTCATTTATTAATTTTCCGATTGGCTTATCCTCACAAGGGTCGCGGGGGTGCTGGAGCCTAACCCAGCTAACAGTGTGCACCAGGCAAGGGACACCCTGAACCAGTGGTCAGCCAATCGCAGGGCACAAAAAAACGGACAACCATTCACACTCGCACCTAGGGGCAATTATGAGTCTTAAACCAGCCTACCATGCATGTTTTTGGGATGTAGTGTAAACCACAGTACCTGGAGAAACCCCACACAAGCCCAGGGGAGAACATTCAAACTCCACACAGGAAAGTCCAGACCTGTGATCAAACCCTCAACCCCAGAACTGTGAGGCTGACATGCTAAAAAAAAATGTCCACCTCTTGACATTAACATTTTCAAACAAGTAATACCTCATTCCTCCAATAAGTTAGAGCAAAATCTGTTATTTTTATTCAGATCATATGTAACTCATGAAAAAATTACAATCTAAAGAAAAATGAACCACAGCCTCAACTTTTGCTCCGATGGTTGAAATGATTCCCTAACTTCTTCCCAGTCTTAAAGACTGAACGTTTTTAAATTTGACCTGACTTTATAGGTTATTTTGGGGTGTTTTGATTTGCGTTTTTGTAAAACTACTAAAAAAAAACGTAGGAATTGTAGTTTAACTTACAATAGGTAATAACTACCAATATTTTCCTCTAAGGTTTGTCCTAACGGAGAAGATCACACCCTACACTGGAAACAGCCAGTTAAAAAGCACTCTTGACCAAATGTGACTTCTACAAGTATCTAACAAGCAAGTTTTGGAAATGTATGAGAAAACTAGCATAGGCAGGAAAAGCCAATGCAAGTGTTTAGAACAGTATACATATAGTTTACATCAGCAGATTTACATTAAAATCAATGCAAGACATAGCATCAATTGACCAATGCATGCATTGTAGAGAATACTGATGAATATAAACATTAGGATCAAAATTGCCATAATTTCAAGATGTTACTGAATTCAAAAACTATATAATCAGGCTATTGTTCGCAGTTCCACCTCTACTGTTTATGACATAATGATAAGCTTCGGTACTTCTAAGAAACGGCAAATAATTACCCGAGCTCTGTGTGATGCAGTTCAGAAGTATTACACTGCCATAATGATAATAAATACAAATATTTTGATTAAATCTATAACAATCTCAGTATATAGTAGCTCTATACAGTAGCTCTTCTGATGCGTATATAGAAATTACCTAATATTGTTTCCTCAGTGTATTACATGATCATAACACAACTTGAGTTTATTGTGAAGTTGATTGTGCAGCACTATGAAAGAAGCTCTTTGACAGGACACGGTGGTGCTGCAATGACAGACTGAGTGGGAAAAAAGCCAATCCGAGCGGGTTACGGTAGCAATGATTCGTAGGATAGGAAAGTGACAAAGAGGGATGAATTAGGAAATACAACACCTTGGAGGGGCTGAATGACGAGTGTCTGGTCTCCAGTTCTTCAAAAGGCCTCAGCAAGCCCACCACCACACCCCCCTGTAGCAAAACATGAAGAAAGCTTCATATATTCAGCTTTGTGGAATACACAGCAGAAATAACACAACGTGACTGTGCACTCACTTGCTCAGTACGCAGAGTTCTAGCAGCTTTTTGGCTGTGTGAGTGAGTGAGTGCATGTATGGTAGGAATTCAGAGGAACTTCCCCTGAATGCAGGGTGTGGAGGCTTGTTTGGGTTCCTGCCAGGCTCCTCCCTCAGACAGGCCTGCTCACCACTACTGCGACTGTTGTTAAATCTCTGGGTCCTACTGCTCTACAGTCTTGAGTCTGATTGGGTAGCATCACACTGTCAATCTGTCTCTTTCCCTCTCCTCTATTTATTTCAAGGTGGAGGGGTGGGGGGGGGGTGGGGTGGGGGGGTGCAAACTGCTCCATTTCGCAAAACTTTGACCCATACTACCAGCTGATGAGGCGACTGGATCTTTAACTATATTCTGTTAAATAATAAAATGAAGAGTAGGCTCAAATGTTCATCAAAGTCATTTACACAGAAAAATAATACAAATATTCATAAGGTTAAAAAAAGAAGAATTGTAATATTATAAGAAAAACACCACTCCTTCCACAAAAGTAGTGTAGACTCAAATGGTCATCAAAAGTGAGACACGGATTATGATTCTAAAGTTGTAAGATTTGAAAATGGATGGCGTCAGCTTCATGGTCCTGGGGTCGAAGGTTGAATCCCAAGTCAGTCCTCAAGTTGTCATTTTTTTTTTTAAATACAAAGTCTAAGCTTTACATAGAAAAATAATAAAACAAGGTTAAAAAAGGAAATCTGATAAGAAAAACACCACTCCTCCCACAAAATTAGAGTAGGCTTAAATGTTCACCAAAAGTGAGACAGACGATCACACAAAAGTTGTAAAATACCAATTTTTTTTAACTGTAGCGTCTAAGATTTACATGTAAAAATCATAAAATTATTCATAAGAATTAAAAAGGAAGAATTGTGATATAAGAAAATTACCACTCCTTCCACAAAAGTAGAGTAGGCTCAAATGTTCATCTAAAGCACACGTGTCAAAGCGGTGGCCCGGGGGCTAAATCTAATCCTACCGCATCATTTTGTGTGGCCCGGGAAAGTAAATTATGAGTGCCGATTTTCTGTTTTAGGATCAAATTAAAATGAAGAGTATAGATGTATATTACATATCCTGATTTCCCCCTTTTAAATCGATAATTGTATTTTTTAAAATCAATTTTTTCTGTGTTTTTTGTTCAAAAATCATTTTGTAAAATCTAAAAATAGATTTTAAAAAAAAGCATTGTTTTGGATACGTGAAAGGGGTTTTAATCAAGAGTCTGACACCTTTGATCTAAAGTCAGAAGACAGATTTTGATTGTAAAAGTGTAAAATTTCCAATTATCATTTTTTAACACAAACATCTAAGATTCACATGGGAAAAATACAATTATTAATAAGGTTCAAAAAGAAGAATTGTAATCTTATAAGAAAAATACTACTCCTTCCAGATTTACCTGGGATAAAAGAGAAAAATGTTAATTAATTACAGCTATAATAATATTTCCCATACAAAAACATTTGAAGGTCATAAGGATATACCCTATTTTCTGGAATATAAATCACATTTTTTTTTCCAGTTTGACAGGTATGCAATTTATAATCAGTTCATGACACTTTTTCACCATTCTGACCACCAACAGCTGGTTATGTTTTACTTTAGTCAATGGCTGTATAAAAAATGTTAATGTTACATTTTCATACATCTATTTAGTCTGTTGTACCCTATTTTACTATTAATTTATTGTGTAATGTTTGTTTTTGATTTCTGATAGATTGAAGAAGTGCCCCCCAAAAATGCAATTTATACTTCTGTGTCATGTAAGGTTTTTTTTTCACTTCTACCAGTTGATCGTCATCGTATTTTTGGTATATCAGATAGCAGTAAGATTGTTTTTTTGAAAAAAAAAAATATTTCTCATTTTTACCGTGAGATCACAATGTGCCCAATACTCACATGACAGGACATACGATACTTTGATTTTATTTATCCATTTTTTTTTAACATTGATATAGAATTCTGCACCAAATCCACTCACTGGCTTTTTTGTTCGTTTTTTTTTTTTCTGTTTCAGCAGTTATAAGGGTTTTTCCTCATAAACTTTTTTTTTTTTTTAAATAATGGAAATATGCAGGTTGTTTGTCTCCTTGTGCCCAGCGATTAGCTGGCCACTAATTTAGGCTTTCCCTTGCCTCTGGCCCGAAGTCAGCTGGGATATGCTCGAGCACCCCCCGCGACCTAGTGCGGGTAAAGCGGTTCAGAAAATGAGATGAGATCTAAATATGCATTAAAATAGATGAATTAAATATACTCTTCCTTACATCAGGCCATTGATAAAATAATAGAATATACGTACATTAGCTGGATGGCGTCAGCCTCACGGTCCTGGGGTCGAGGGTTGAATCCCATGTCAGACCTTAATGTGTGGAGTTTGCTTGTTCTCCTCATGCCTGCATGGGTTTTCTCCAACTAGTCCAGCTTCCTCCCACATTGCAAAACATGTAGGATGTTAAACTGGTTGAGCATTCTAAATTGCCCCTGGGTATGAGTGGGAGTGAGAATGGTTGTGCATCTTCTTGCGCCTCCGATTGTCTGGCCACCAATTCAGAGTGTCCCCAGTTTGGTGTCATGTTTATTGTCAGCTGCGTCAAAGTTTAACTCAGGATGCAGGGAAAGTTGGCTAAATTGCTGGTGCAAAACTCAGGCTTTTTAATCACAAAAAATGGGGAATACAAAGTGACAAAATAAAAAAATATAGACAGAAAGAAAAAAAAAAAAATGACTAACTGGAATGGACACACAAGGTAGCGGTAGCAATACTCCAACACCAAATGTCACCAAACACTCTCCTTATATACACACAAAAGGCTAATCAAATAAACTCAACACAGCTGGCTATGAGAGGCGGGGAAAATTCCAACAAATTGTGAACACCTGGTTGGCCAAAGTTAGCTGGGATGGGCTCCAGCATCCTCTGCAATGCTTGTGAATGAATGAATGAACAATTAATATATCAATAGAAAATAGTAACATCTCAAGTGCAGATATTTACAAATACATTTGAATGTGTAACAAATGTGTGACAATATGAATGTTTAGCATAATTTTCTAAATATTTAGGCTACTATTCTGCCAAAAATCAACCTGACCAGACATTCTCATGTTGATTAAATAAAGATGTATAAGTATTTTATTGCCTCAGGTGGGCATTGCATTAGCATAGCATCGATCAGTACACTCATCATCGTTATCATCACTGTTAAAAATGGTTTACAGAGTAATATTTGTGATGGAAATTCATAATGGTTTCTTCTTGCGTTTGATATTAATAATATCAGATTTTTAGTACAGTACGAATTAATCATATGGAGAAATGATGTTACAAAATAGACATTATCAACCTTGCTAGACACACTCATTATTACAGACATTTATTGCTGCAGTGAAAAGGTTTTATATTACAAAAGTTATTAACCAACAATAATTGATATTTTCTTATCTTTAAAAGCAAAGATGGTATGAATATGACATTCAAGCCCATGTTATTTTCCATTTTATGCATACACTACATATATGTGAGTCATTCTGTGAACCAATGGACTTTCTTGAAGGATCCTTTTAAAAAATTAAAAAATGGGAAAAAAACTGATTACATTTCATTGTTCTGCATTTGTTATCAGTGGTGACCAAAAAAAGACGTATGAGGCTCCGCCATCTGTCAAGACTTCCTGTTACCCAGTCAGATAGCTCCTCCTGGGAGCTGTGGAGTCATGTAGTCGCTGAATACAGTTAGTTGACAAATGATCAAATTTAAAATCTAAAAAAAAAAGACTAAAAACCCCAAACCCCCACAGCAGGAAGCCTGACAAGCTGGCCTCATTCCCTCACATCACTCTTGCTCTGGCCCGAATGTTGACATCATCAATTGTGTTCTAAATTTTTGGAAAAACTGCCTTTCTCTGCGATGATATGAAGCTGGAGCTATTGAAGGATCTTCTGTACAAAGAATCTTACAAAAACATCCTTTTTTCTTACCTTATAATAGCATTAGTATCAGTAAAAGAAGAAACTTACAAAAATACAGTGCATCTCCATTTCGTTCCAACAGGTGGCGCTGACATTGGCAATACACGTTGTACTTAAGTAAAGAATCTTACTCGTAGCCAATCTTATGGACAAACCTTCTTCCAGTAACTCTAAATTGGGAGAACCCCAGGTAACATTTACTTTTGTTTCTCATCAACCTGCCTTTCACTGCCTGGATTTCACATTCACACACTTTCTGACACTTTCTAACTCCTTTTTCTTGCTCTGGGACAGCCAAAGCATCATTTTATGGGGCAGATTAGAAGGAAATGTGAGTGAGTCTTGTTGTTGTGCTTATCTATAATTTGTATATCACAGTCTGCTTCCATATTAGATGTGTCAGCGTAAACGTGTATTTGAATTGTTTTTCAATGACCTCCTCGATGCCTCTGACAGTGTTCTACACAGGTTAAATTCGGGTCATCTACCAGGGGAGGTCCTTGTGGTTAAAGGCACAGCAATGGCGTGAGATTTGGTTGTGCAACAGCTAGGGAAAGCATACACCAGAAGACATGGAAATAGAAAGAATGTGGGACTGACAGCAGGCTGAAATAATGTGGATAGATTAGTTGCATAGGAAATAGATTAAACAAAATCCATCTTGGCTGAACTGGGTGTCGGATTTTTTTTGCAGACATGACAGGAGGGTGCTTGATCAGTACTTTGGTTCAGTAGGATACCCTCAAGATTCAAATTTCTCATCAGGAATGACCGTGTTAAAAGGGCGGTCCCAAAATGCTGTGCTGATTCCAAAACCTAGAAACAGAAAATTGGATTAGAACAGTGGTTCTCAAACTTCAAGTATCACCCAAAGAATTCTCACTTAACTCTCCAAACGCTACCATCATCCTTTAATCAAAATTGTTCTAGAAAAAAATCTTCCAAATGGTCGCTGAAAATGTTAATACTTAAATTTAGGACAATAATTGTAGCTTACATGAAAGTAGAGGAAATGGAAAAAAAAATCAAATGATTCAACATGTATTAACTGTGAAAATCAAATTAGTAATTTTAAAGATGACATATTGTTGCATTGAACTTAAAAATAGTCAACTCTAACCAGACAGTAAATTTTGGCAGGGCCACTAGAGGGAGCCCGCATTCCATATTTAAGGCAATTGGAGAATGAGTAAAAGCAAAAGAAGAAGCCAGTGATTGTTAAGTGTTGTGACTCTCACCTGCTCTTTGGTGCTCAAAGTGGTGTTTGACGTGGTAGGCTTTCAAGCTGTACATGTAGGATCCTTTTTTCGGTGCCCCATAGTGAAGGTAATAGTGGATCATATCGTACACCACATAGCCGCACAGCCCTCCGACGAACATGGACAAGCTGACCATTTCCGGCAGCAGACAATTGAGGATGGCGTAGAAAGTCCCAACCACAAAAGAAGCCAATCCGGGTGGGAAGACAAGCCGGGAGCCGTCGAATGGAGACTAGAGAGACAGAGAGCACATGATTAAAGATGTAGATTACAGTGGTACCTCAACATACGAGCTCAATTCGTTCCGGGACTGAGCTCTTATGTCAATCTTCTCGTAACTTGAGCGAACATTTCCCATTGAAATCAACTAAAAACAAATGAATTCGTTCCAACCCTCTGAAAAACATCAAAAACAGGATACTGGATTGGAAAAAAATTTTTTTATTTCTTCTAATTCGCCATCTATTGACAAAGTAACAAATAACGAGTGGTTTAATCGTACTAAAATGTGTTTAATAGAACAAAAATTAGACGCGAGGGTTCACAGAGGGACTTAGAAGAAGGCGGGGGAGGCGTTTCTCGGTACTCAGACGTTTAGTCGCCGGACATTTGGTCGCCCGGACGTATGGTCGCCCGGATGTTTGGTCGCCCGGACGTTTGGTCACCGGGCGTTTGGTTACCGGACGTTTGGTGATCGGACGTTTGGTCACCGGACGTTTGGTCACGGGACGTTTGGTCCCCGTTGGTCCCCGGTTTTTTTTGTCACCAGTCAAATGGTGACAGAGAGTAAGTACGGGTAAGAGTTTAAAATCTAAATATCTACTGTTGATTCAGGAGAGAGAGAGGTTAATATCCAAGTACTATTCAATATCTAAATACTGTTGAAACCAGCTCTCAAAATTATATTCACAAGAGTTTAATATCTGAATATCTACTGTTGATTCATGACAGAGAGAGGTTTCAGTATCATCATTTTACTGCTATTACAGTCCCCATCTTTTCTCTGGACTTTTCCAAACCATCAAAGTCTGCTAAACCTGATACTTTACTTCAGCTGTTCCTACCAACCTGCAAATGGTTCTTCACCTGCATTCCATATTTTCAATCAGCTCGCACTGTTGACCTTGTGTACCTGAAGTCCTTTAGTTTCTTTCAATTTACTTCTTGTAACTTCATTACTCTTGTCTTCTATTTTACTCCTGCTCACCTTTATTTCTCTCTTTTCTAGAGAAGACCACTTCTCTAAGTTCTCCTCTACCTGCTCCCCGATCTCATCAATAAAATATAATGAATAGAAATATTCCCATCAAAATGTCCATGTTGATGTTTAAATAATTACTTTAATTTATTGTACCATTTGTTCCCTACACACCAGTACGTAGTCATTCATAAACCATTCATAAACCGTATTGTGAGATTGTAATACTTGGCGAAATATTGTGATATCGCAAATTTATGCCCAGATTTCAAAGGGTTTTGATGCTGTAGTTTGTTTGTACCTTGTGATGCTGTCCATGCAGAAGAAAGTGTAGCGTGATGAGGTAGTAATTATGAGCTGGCGGTTTCATGTGAAAGACAAAGCGATGGATGCAGTACTCGAGGAAGGACCACAAGAGCCAGCCCATCATGAAGAACAGTGGGAAACTGTACTTATGGACCATGAAAGAGAAATCTATGGAAACACACAAATACACCAAAAAAAAAATAATAATGGAGGCGGGCAGTATGAAATAGGATATCATGCTAATATTTGTTTGTCGCATTTGTGAATTGCGAATGCACTGCTGTAAATTACCTGAGGTGATCGCTATTCTAGTGGTGCCCCTTGCCAGGGTGCTGTAGCAAGACCAACTGAAATAAAACACAAGAGGAAGCCACACCACTGGCACCCAATACCTGTAAAATTACAATGAAACCAAAAATTATGTAAATGTCCTGCATATCACCAGTTATAGTAATGGAGAATATTGTCATTTGCAATTGCTGGTTGCCAATGGGAATGAGAATTTGCTAATTGCATTTATAGTATAATATGAAATCTTTAAATTGATAATATCCAAAGTATCATTAACCCTGACACTTTTTGGGAAGCTTTTTTTTGCCATTTTGTCATTGAGTTTGATTTATGTAGTTAAGGAACAATACATAATAATGAACATGTTCATGTTAATGACATTAACATGAACATTCATTCATTCATTTTCTGAACCGCTTTATGGCCAATAGGGTCCTGGTTGGATGATGATGCCTATCCCAGCTGACTTCGGGTCAGAGGCGGGGGACACCCTGAATCTGTGGCCAGCCAATCACAGTGCATGAAGAGACTGACAACCATTGACACTCACACCTCAAAACAATATAAAGTGTCCGATAAGCCTACCATGCATGTTTTTGGAATGTAGGAGGAAACCTGAGTACCCAAAGAAAAGCAATTTTGCATGTTCTCTGCGGGCTTGCGTGGCTTTTCTCCGGGTACTCCGGTTTCCTCCCACATTCCAAAGACTTGCATGGTAGGCTGATTGGACACTCTAAATTGCTCCTAGGTATGAGTGTGAGCGTGAATGGTTGTTTGTCTCCTTGTGCCTGCGATTGGCTGGCCACCAATTCAGGGTGTCCACCCACCTCTGGCTGCGATAGGCTCCAGCACCCCCTTGACCCTGGTGAGGATAAAGCGGTCCAGAAAAAATGAGATAAATGATAAAATATTACCAATCACTGTCCACTGAGTTAATTAACCCTTCATTTGTGTAGTGTTAATCACTATGAATATATTTTTCCACACGATTTGAAGGATAAATGTCCCCCAATTGTGGGATGACCTTAATCCACCTACTACGAAGACCCGAATAATCATATGCCTACGATTATTTTTTCAACTCAAATTTTCGCATGCCTACGATTCTTATTCGGGTGCCTACGATTATTAATTTTTGCCTCAATTAAGTCTGTGCAGCAGCAACATTCTTCTATGTCATTAACTTTCTACGTGTAAAGCACACGTGCTGTTTTTACTAACGTACTAGTACTAGTAAGAACGTGCAATTGCCACTGGTAGAGTTGCAATATACATAATTACAATGTAATGGTAGGCCTAATATATACGAGAGCTACGTTATACGCAATTCATTGCAGCAATTATTTGCAGCAATTATTTGCAACTGTAATACAACTTTGCAACACGATTATCCGTCACTAATTATCTCGTGCCTACTAATATTCATTATTTTTGGAATTTTCCACTGCCAACTATTATTCCGGTGCCTACTATTAATAATTCATTTGGAATTTTCCACTCCCTACTATTATTCAAGTGCCTACTATTATTCGGGTCTTCATAGTATGGAGTTAAACAATAATTTAGCTCCTGTATATATCCATCCAGCAGTTAAGAATTCTTATTATAAAAGAATCTCACCAGGAGGTTTTGGTGCTTGCCTCAAGGAAAGGGTTCCCAAACAGTCGGATAGGCTTGTCGACTGGTTGATGAACCCAAGCATCGTATTTCTCTCCTAAATGGCCCACTTGCCACGCCAAGGGCTTCCTCCAGTCCACCAAATCCTGACGGGAACAAAGACAAGAGGGAATTATTTCATTTGGTCCACCAGCAGGTAGAACCAGAATATTAGCAGAGGGTTCCTCCTGTGTTTGTGATGGGCCAAGAGGGCGTTGAAACTGGTTTTGACTTGCCCCTGGCAACTATCATTTTTATTCAAATGTGTTATTCAACCAATTGTTACATGGGGAGACGTCAGATAATTCCACAAAATGTAATTTTCTCTTCTGCAACGCCAACTGTTGTCTCATTTTAGCAGATTGAGTAACAGGTGCACACACTAACACTACTGATGACTGATTGGGGAATGGAAGGCAAGATGTTTGGCAGATCTAAAAGTATGTGGGTCATTGAGAAAATAATGTCATATTCACTTTTTTACATTTATACATAACCCAAGTGGACTGATGGACTACATCTTAGATTTGTATATAGTATATCACATGCAGGACATGACCACGTTACTCCGCTTACCGTAGTTTCTGCACTATAATGTCCACCGGAGTATAAGGTGCACATTCAATGAATCGCCTTTCTTAAAATGTGTTTCATATGTAAGACCCACCGGATTATAAAAGGCAGAAGTTGTAGTGGTGCAAGTAGTAGGGGATTGGGATATACATCTTCTAGATGAATCTGGATTAGTAGTAGTAGTAGTAGTATTAGTAGTTTTAGGGGGCGTGTTATACAACCACTTGACGGAGCTGTAGTAGTAGTAATAGGAGATTGTGTTATACATCCACTAGATGAAACTGTAGTAGTATTAATAGGTGGAACGTCATTTATCCACCAGATGGAGTTGCAGTAGTAGTAGTAGTAGTAGTAGTGGTCAGGGGCTGCGTTTTACATAAACTAAATGGTGCTGAGCTAAAGGGAATTTCCTAGAATGATTAACTAATATCGATCCATGTATAAGGCGCACGGATGGCTTTTGAGAAAATTTTCATATTTTAGTTTGGCCTAATAGTGCGGAAAATACAAAATATAAAAATTTTAAATCCAAATCCATGGATAAAAATGTCACAATAATAGATCGACCTGCATATCTCAGAATACAAGAAAGGTAGTTTAAGCTATTGCCAAAAAATGCATGCTAAATAACCTGACAATCTGGTTTTCTTTACGTCACGCAGGAAATGTGAGTGGTTTAAAAGAGTTGAGCGGTGGCTTTTGTAAGAGTGGAAGTAGGATGTTTTTTATTAGGTTTTTGAAAGGTTAGTATTCAATTAAACCACTCACATGCTAGATGAGCATGAGGCGGGAATGTTGTCCCGAAACTTAAGGTATAGAAAGAAGTTGGCTGTCAATGAAATAACGTTGCAACGTCTAACATAACCATCTGAAAAGATGCACATTTTTAATAGAAATTTCAAAGAATTTCCTTTCAATTCAGGGCTTTATTTAGGAAAGAAAGGAAATACTTTTAATATGATGCATTGCCCATTGTCCCACAGTGTGACTATACGTACTCCCAACTATTTCAGATACCACTAGTAAATATTTATACTGAAATGAACAGAAATGCCCGCCCTTTGTTTTTGTTCAGTAGAACAAAGATAACTTTGGTGGTTCTCATGTCTAATATTGACAATATCACAAGACAAAATGAAAAAGCCAGGTTTGAAGAGTATAAAGTATAATGTCTGCATGAAATAAAAAGCTAATTTTATTTTAAAAAGACACTTGCCAACTATTAATTTGATAATTGTTGATGAAACAATGATACTAAATAAGAGGGTCATCATTTGCTTGTTATAAAAAATTTTTTAAAAATATGTATAGTATTTTCCGGAATATAAATCTCACTTGTTTAGTAGTTTGGTTGGGCCTGCGACTAATAAAGTGCATATACTAATAAAGACACCTGCCAACTATTAATTTGATAATTGTTGATGAAACAATGATACTAAATAAGAGGGTCATTATTTGCTTGTTATAAAAAAAATAAAAAAAATATGTATAGTATTTTCCGGAATATAAATCGCATTTGTTTAGTAGTTTGGTTGGGCCTGCGATTAATAAAGTGCATCTTTTATATGTTTATTATTTTTTTTGTCTCTCATCACTGACAGCCTGTTTTTCAAGATAGAATTATCTCGAAAAACAGTTACGTTAATGGATGCCTGTTTTGCCCTTTTCTTCTGTATTTTATTATTGTTACTTTAATTTACATTTGTTCTTAGATTCGCATTAAAATTGCCTTCACAAAAATATGTCTTATATTTTCTTGCTTCCACTTCCAATATAATTTGGAAAATATGGTGTATATATTTTATTGAATGTGACCCTGTTCATGTATATTGTACCAAGAGGTATTGCAAACAAACAAAAAAACCTTGATATGGGATTAAATCCGCAAATATTGGTCATCCCGGATAATTTAAGACTCAAATTGGTTACACAAAACTAATCATTTTGTTTCAGTGATTTAGCAGGTACAATATCAGGGATAAACTTTGAAGTTTAAAAATATCATCTGCGTTAGCTACATGGATAAATTCCCAAAAAAGGACCGTAGCCTTGGAAATTATCTCTTTTTATAGACTGAAAAATTTGGGGTCGTCTTATTTTCGGGTTATAGACATCATACTCATCCAACGCTAGATGGCGCTATATATTTTCAACGCGAATGCTGAACATAACTCCCTAGGCCAGAGCAAAAATAAAGATAAAAAGAGCAGCAGCATGAAGAAGAAAAATAAAAAATAGTGGTAAGAAAGAAAAATAAGAGGTAAATAAGAGAAGAGATAAATGGAGAAACTGACTGCATGACATTTGCGTTAGTATCCAACTATTACTTGTGGAAGTGAATGTACTCTTTCGCTTTGAATATTAAAGCACAAATTGAATATTCAATAATTTCACATATAAATTGCTGCGGAGTATAAATCACAACATTGGCCAAACTATGATAGACTCGTATGGTCCAAAATATACAGTACTTGATATTGGTTTCTTAACGTGCCTTAAGATTATTCATTTTTTCCATTCACCTTCTGTACCACGCATCCTTGCCAATAAGTCGTAGGGCACACAGAGTGAGACAGGTGACCTATTGCATACACAATCATACTGCCACCAATGGGAATCGAACCTACGTCTGCCCGCACCCTACACCAGGGGTGTCCAAACTATTTCACAAAGGGCCACCGAGGGTGCGGTTTTTCATTCCAAACCATCAATAGGACACCTTTTCACCAATCTGGGGTCCTACAAGTGCAATCAGTGGATTGCAGTCAGGTGCTTCTTGTTTTCTGCAGAAATCTCATTGGTCAGTTTCTGTGCTGGATCCGTTGGAACAAAAACCTGCACCCATAGCGCCCCTCGAGGACCGGTTTGGCCACCCCTGCCCTACACCATCAGGTGGTCTATTCCTTTTTTATGTCAAGTAATATTTGTTTTGGCTTAATGAATGTTGGGAAACACTGAGGTAAAGAGAAACATTCTCACAAACTCCAAAGAGTACAAAAGGGAAAAAGACAGGGTGAGTGACCTGATGACCATTTACCCATTTGCAACTTGAGCACATTCAATAGCCATTCACTAGCCACTTACTTTATACAACCTCATGCAATCCACTGCCTTTCATTCTTTCAGTTATATATATATACATATATTACATACAAATGATAAATAATCATAAACAAAAAGTAGTTTTCATACATTTTCAAGGTCCACAGAACTGCAGAGATTGTATGGAGCCTTTTGGTGGTCAAGTTTCTCTGATGCTACACCATTTTCTGTCTTTTCTTTTGTCTCTTCACTGATGTTCCTCCTTTCTCTCAGATTCTGTAAAAAATAAAGACAAATAGCACACCATGATTAACAAAAATAAAAAAGAAATCCATAGGTCAAATGCAGTCAAAAATACATCTTCTGCATCGAGTGATGGCAAAGAGTATGGCCAAAGGACGCAGTGACAATTCATATTCTCATCAGTGAATTATGATGCCGGTAAATACTGTCCACCAATCCTGTTTTCACTCTTCACTCTCTTGTTTTATGTACAGTAATCCCTCGAATATCGCGGATAATGTAGACTCGACATGGCCGCAATAATCGAAAAACTGCAAACTAAGATCTATTACTAAATACCATACGACATGTTTTCGTGCTTATCCAAAAATACAAGTACACAAATGCAATTACTGCTTGGGAGTTTCAGCGTGAATGTTTAATTTTTTATTTGAACTTTTTTGTAATACTTAATATTAAAAAAAAAGCAATGGACTGAAGCCGTGAAGTGGTGAAGGATCACAGTTTACTAAAATCCGGTGATGATATGTACAATCATGAAGGATTGCAGCACAATACAGACATGGAATCTCTTTGCCAATCATCTTAAAGCCTGGCTGCTGGATAAACAAAATTGTGATCACAACACTGCCTAAACCTGTGCTACTTGTGTATATTCTCATCGTTTCTATACTACTTTCCAGTCTTTTGTCTTTGACCCCCATACAACAGGCACGTTAATACTCGGAAGAGTCACCAGAAGGTAGCTTGTGATGGTCAAGTGTTCATATGACAGGTGTCAACATACACAAAAGTTAGGCATTCAGGCAGGAATACAATTAATGAATATTTTCAATATTTTCCCCATGTGTTCTGCTCGCAATGATTTTCACAGTATCGGATTTGTAGGGGATTTCCGAACAAAGGTTGTTGCGGTGCGGTACTTCTGACTTTCCATTTCCTGTTGCACTATTGTAGGTAGCACACAATATATGAAAAACAAGCTAAAACTTCCTTGAAGCTCTGATTAAGTACAGAAGAAACAGATGGGAGAAAAAAAGTAATTTCTTATTAAAATGACGTACTATTCTGCAGAAGGCTAAAAATCCCCATACGGCACTGAAAGATCGGGTTTTGGGGGGTTTTGAAAAGTTTTTTTCTACAGTTTTGGATTTAAATACAACTTAATGCATTTCCCACACTCTACAAAAATCTGTAAATTATTTGATTTCATCATCCACTAAATAAAATGTCGGTAGTTTTAGTAGAAGTATTTTTACGAGACCCTTGTCAGGATAAGCGGTTCAGAGAATGAATAAATAAAACATAACTGAAAAAAAATGAATTAATGAAAATGATCAAAATGTCCAGTGCCCTTTTTGAGGAACCCTATTTGCTTTCTGTTGCATGTTTCAAGTAAAACACTACAGTGTTAAAGTGTGTGTGTGCGTTTCTGTGTGTGTGTGTGTGTGTGTGTGTGTGTGTGTGTGTGTGTGTGTGTGTGTGTGTTAGAGCAAGTACAATGCACTGACAATGTGATTCAGTTTTCTGGGTGGAGGTAAATTATTCTAATCTTCTGTATCAAGTCTGCAATTATACATTTTTACTAATTATATATCAGTTCAAAGGAATACAGCATGTGGGTAATATTCAGAATAATATAATCATTGCTAATTTATCTACTTCATGTTTCCACTTGAATAAAAATAGATTTTTTTTATTCATTTTGGACTGCTCTTTGTTTTTTTATCTTAGTTATCTACTGACTGGTTTGATTTATCGCAGTACTATATGCACAAACTCCTACTTGACTGAATTGCTTCTGTTCATGTCTGCATAATGCCTGATAAGCATGCCTTTCTGTGGTTTAAGAAAATCCCTACAATATCAATACAAACAGCATTCCTTCAGCAAAGCACACTCAGATTAAGTTTCCGGATAATTCAAAATGTGAACTTAAACTTAAGCATCACTCCTTCTCTCTTTATCCAAAATATGTCAAAACTTTCAGACCAACTCATTGTTTGAAACCAAGAGTTAGTTCGTGCCAAAACATCTAACCACTAGCACGAAGGGCCACAACACATTTTCACTTTCATTTCGCTTTTGCGCAACTTCCTTTCTGGTTGCCTTGCTTTGAGTGAGGCATTCATAGAAATCTGAAAAAGCAGTAAATAAAAAACTGAACCCTTTCCAGTACACAAGCAAACTGATTCGTTACACTATGAAATGGCTGCTTTACCAATACTGAAATTAAATGTGGTAAATTGATGTGAATATTTTACATTTGAAATAAACTAGCATAGGCCGTCGTCATTTATCTTCATCAAAAATCCTGCCTGATGAAAATACAACTGAGAAAGCTCCCTCCGCCAATTGTTTTTGGGTTTCCTCTGCTTTGTAAAATGGTACAATTCACCATCTTGTCGGTATGAATGGGCTGGTTGACATGGTGTTATGGTGTTATGGTGTTTCGTCTTGGTCACCTTGCTGTTTCTTGCATGTCAGCTTTTTATGCACATATAAGCCATACCCTCGATTCAGACATCATTTTATTGTCCGATAAATGCGGCTTATATGTGAGTAAATGCGGTAATATTAGAAAATGCACCACTAGAATTTCATGCATTTCAGCAATTGTACAGTGGTGTTTGTTTATATATTCCTCCTATTGCTTCTGAGCTCAGATATCAAATCTATCAAGAGGTTGTATGAATTAATACAACAATTTTAAAAGGTTGCTTTAAACAATATTCTAATGAAAGTTTTGCAGCCAAGTATTAGTCATTGGGCAAACAGATGGGGGGAGTTGAGTAAAGAATTGTTGGCATTCAAGGAGTGCTTGTCCACACTTAAATTTTGTAGCAAGAAAAAAAAAAACATATATACCCATTGTCATATTTAAAATGACACCAACCATCCTGATATACACCTCATGCAAAGTCTTATTTCTTAGTTATCAAAAGGTACAATGTTTCTTTCAGATTTTTTAACCTTGACTTCATTCCTGTGTGTGTGCTTTGTATGTGTATGTGTCAAGCTTGGTTAATAAATGACTAAGAAATTAATAAAGCAGAACGGCTTACTTCACAAAATACATTTGTTTTAGTGAAAAAGAATCACTGACTGAGTAATCTTGGATGATATTGTTACTGACGAGAACAAGGTTAAAGAGAGCGACCTATGCCGGGGGTTCAAGAAAGAAACAACACTGGTTTCTGTCTCAGAAGAAGGAGTACATATGTGAAAGAATGAAAAAGGAAACAATGGAGCTAGTTAGAAGAGTGTCGCGATGAAGCCCCGTACCATCACAACACTGACACTGCAGTTTAGCCACTGAGGGCAGAGGCGTAGGGATTTTTGATGCATGAATTTATTAAGGGGTAAAAGAAAATTAAACAATAGATCAAATACTGATTCAAAATATTCAAACCAGCACCATTATAGTACCGAACATTACATTACAACTATAGCACAAAGTACTACAGGTCGATAGACCATCACCTAAAACAAAACTGCAGTTTTAAATTGACAGCATTGGTAAATGTTTAATTAAAGTATTCTTGAATACACAATAGAAGTATATAGAGGCTCTTTAACCTAAAATATTATTACTGTTATTTATTAAATGTCAAATTTGTATTGTATTTATTCTAATGTCAGATTCAATTTACCAAAATGGCAAGCAGTAAGTGGGCCAAAATAAAAAAAAGACTATAATTTATTGTTTTATCCATTCCATGATTTAGGTTGGAAAAATATCTGCCTCCACAGTTCAACCACATATCAATTTTGGTGCTCCGAATACTTTTTTTAAACGGTCAAATGGCATGAAATGTTTAACTTCAAGTGATTCTCTACATATGTGCAAAAGTTATTATTATTATTTTTTTAAGCCTGGCAGGGTAAAAAGATAAATATAGCAAAGTGGCAGCACTAGCATGAAACTAAATGTATTTGATTCTCTTAAAATTCCATAAATAAAGTTAAACATAACTAAAAAATACAGTATATTGGAAATAATTAGGCAAATTTACTTCTGAACTTATCCCATCCAAACTGCACTACCAGTTGGCTTATTAATAAATGGGTTTCTTACTGTGCGGAAACTATGGGTATAATTAAAAAGCTAAATTGCTTAAATTGGTAAAAATTGTATTAGCTATGTGCCAGTCAAAACAATATGTAATTCCATCCATTGTTGGTAATTAAACTATGAAATATGTCTAATGTCATAAATACTGTAATTCTGGAACACCCCAGAAAACAGACTCTTGCTTTTATTTGTTTATTTATCGATTTATTTATTTTTACTTGATATCAATGTATAACATGTTGGATTAATTATTTCTATATGAAAATGTTCAAATGCTCTTAATCAGTCAAAAGTGCCTTGGCTTGAAACACTGCAATGAAAATGAGTCATGAATTGAAAAACAATAATAAGTTTTGCTTGGTGCTGGTATAACAGATAAGAAAACTCCCATGTAAAGAATGACATGCGTAGTTATGAGAGCAATGTCTCTGTTATTCAACAGCACATACACACCAACAATGAATGTCAAACATAAGCACGCCCTGGTTTTTAGAAACGTTGCGTCTTTACGCAATTAAGATGGGAGTGAGACAGCACTGTCAGAGAACATTGAATTTGGCTGAAAATTGACTTCAGGAATGCTCAAAAACACCTTCAAGTCAATGCCTATGGGAAACGTCACCATTATACCTTCATTTTGTATGGCCCACATAAGTAGTCTTTTGTCTTACAGTGTTTTTTTTGCTCAAATTCCCAAATATCTCATTGTCATCGCATTTATAAACTTTGAGATATGACAAGAATTTTTTTTTACCAATGACCTATTTTGGCTCGGTTAGTGTCAGTTTTGCAATTTACACATCCATATAAACATGCCAAAATAAGAGAGATATCATTTAAAATAAGGCCTTATAAAAAAATAAGGCCATATAAAAAATAAAATACCTTTCACCAATTAATAGGCATACATAAGCATTTAAAGTACAACAATTGAAGAATATTTTATCCTTCCATTATTTAATGTTGACATTTCACCATCTACGAGCCATAATATAATGAAAAGTGTTGGAGTAATTGTGAACACTTAACATTTATGCTGTTCTTAAACCACACGTACACAAAGTAGTGATTAGCTTAGAATGACTCTGTCTAGTTCGTTTTTTGGGGTTTGGAGCCTTCCTGCATTCTATGTTAATGTTAGTTTATCATTACATTCCTAGTAAATGGAAACCGTTGAACAAACAATATTGCCACAATGTCTCAGGAACACTCCGTGATACTAGTTGAAACAGTTAATAAATATAGTTCCCACGAATGAGTGTGAAAATTCTAGCATGAAAGCATACAAATGGTACCCCTCACTTCTCATCTCATCTCATTTTCTGAACCGCTTTATCCTCATTAGGGTCGCGGGGGCTGCTGGAGCCTATCCCAGCTGACTCTGGGCCAGAGGCAGTGGACACCCTGAATCGGAGGCCAGCCAATAGCAAAGCACAAGGAGACATACGACCATTCACGCTCAGACTCACACCTAGGGGCAATTTAGACTGTCCAATCAGTCTACTACGCATGTTTTTTGAATGTGGGAGGAAACCAGAGTCCCCGAGGAAAACCCACGCAGGCACGGGGAGAACATGCAAACTCCACACAGGTGGACCAACTTGGATTTGAACCCAGGTCCCCCACTGTGAGGCCAACGCCCTAACCACTCACATTGCCGGGCCGCCCCCTCTCACTTCTTTGGGTCCAATTTCATGTATGGTGAAATGACATAAATTGTAGATGTTTATCTGAGGAGTTGACATTTCAATTAAATTTTGGAAATACAATGGAGGTTATGTCCTCCAAGCCAAAAAGGACATTTTGTGTGCAAAGTTGAAATGGCTCCAGTTATGGTGGTGTGGCAGGGTTTTTGTTCCAACCGATCCAGCCCAAAAGTTTAACCAATAACGTTTCTATTGCAACAGTAAGCAACTGACTCCAATTCACTGATTCCACTTCTAAGATACTAGATTGGTAAAAATGTATCCTCTTAATGGATTGGAACTAAAACCTGCAGCCACCGTGTCCCTTTGTGAAATATTTTGCATGTGTTATACCCAATCTAACTGGAACAAATGTGAATGCAGAAACCATTAATGCTGAAAGGTGCATACCGCCTTCCGAGCAACACGTTTTGCCATCGAAACAATGTCCTTTTCAGGGAAATCTTTGCTTACTTCAGCAAGACATTATGGAACCACATTCTGTGTGGCTTTATATTAAAACAGAGTGAGTTGGCTTGCCAGCACTCGAGTCCAATTGAGAATGTGTGGTGCATTACGACACGTATAGTTCAGCAACCAAGACTCTTGAGCAACTAATGTGGTACGTACATTGAAAATAATTCTGCTAGCAAAGCTCCAATAATTACCTTCCTTAATTCCCAAATGCTGATTCACTAGTGTTAAACTTGCAAACAGGCCCAGATCTTCACTGTTTTGGAAACATTTCCCAGGCATCAATATCCAAATGAGTGGCTATTTGCATTTTTTTTAAAAGCCCTCCATGTATATCCAGTTTTATATATATATATATATATATATATATATATATATATATATATATATATATATATATATATATATATATATATATATATATATATATATATATATATATATATATATATATATATATATATATATATATATATATATATATATATATATATATATATATATATATATATATATATATATATATATATATATATATATATATATATATATATATATATATATATATATATATATATATATATATATATATATATATATATATATATATATATATATATATATATATATATATATATATATATATATATATATATATATATATATATATATATATATATATATATATATATATATATATATATATATATATATATATATATATATATATATATATATATATATATATATATATATATATATATATATATATATATATATATATATATATATATATATATATATATATATATATATATATATATATATATATATATATATATATATATATATATATATATATATATATATATATATATATATATATATATATATATATATATATATATATATATATATATATATATATATATATATATATATATATATATATATATATATATATATATATATATATATATATATATATATATATATATATATATATATATATATATATATATATATATATATATATATATATATATATATATATATATATATATATATATATATATATATATATATATATATATATATATATATATATATATATATATATATATATATATATATATATATATATATATATATATATATATATATATATATATATATATATATATATATATATAAAAAATCCCATACAAAAGTTGTTATATTGCATCCACAATTCGAAATGATCAAAAACGTAGACAATACGGGAAAAGTTGACAGGTATGGAATTAACACAAGTCATAATATTTGAAAAGGCTGGTATGCACAGGTTAGCATGTCAGCCTCACAGCTCTGGGGTCCTGGGTTCAAATCCAGGTTCCCAGGCCTAGGTGAGTTTTCTACAGGTATTCCAGTATCCTCCCACAAAGACATGCAGGGTAGGCCAATTGGACACTATAAAATGCCCCGGAGTATGGTTGTGGGTGAGAATGGTTGTCCGTCTGCTTGTGCCCTGCGATCGGCTGCCCACCGATTCAGGGTGTCCCCCAGAGTCAGCTGGAATAGGCTCTAGCACCCCCTACGACCCTAATGAGGATAAAGGGGTTCCGAAAATGAATGGATGAATGTTAGCCACATTTCAGAGAAAAAGCTGGACCCCAGGGTCAAAACGGCAAAGAACCTCTAGTGCGATCAGACCAAGATACGTGTTCTATTGTCCTCCACATATCCTCCATTACACAGATAACTTCAACTGATAGGTGTATGTCTCACCTCCATCTTTCTGGGGAGCTCCAATTAATCTGATGAGCCATCTTTTGGTTTCAGGTCGGACATTCTCACCAAGTTTTATTAGGACCAGAGGTTCAATCTGGTCAGAGACACAGCAAGGACAGGTGACTTTTGTCCATCCTGGCCCCGTCGTCGCAGTTCCGGGAGCAGTGTCAATTGGTGGCTTCTCTCGGTGCTTCTCGACGATACTTCCACCGCCCTCATCGGATTCTTCCTTACTCATGCTGGCACTGAAAGAAAATGTTTGTGTAAAATAACAACAACAACAAAAGATTTTGTCATTTCCTTTTTTTTTTTTTTTAGAACTATAGTGGCCCGAAAATGGTTTGCAGGTCACTGCGTACTTGAATGCGAGACCAATGGGAGCATAAGGAAACATACAAATGTTTGAGGAACTTAGTTATGCTAAAATTTTCTCATCTTGCTGTAGTCACTTTTTTGACCAACTTTCCAAGAGTGAAAAATAGCCATGTTTTCATGTTTTTAAGTTCTCATTGATTTATTTTTAATGCATTCATGATTGAGCAAAAAAAAAAACTAATTTTAATTGAGGATGCTGGTTTCAATTCCATCTTAATCAGCCTGTTGTTCTCTATTTTACTTTTATTTTAAATTGCCTTTCAAGATGACAAAAAAATGTGACTTCTCCGATGTTTTATACGTTTTTCCTTCTTAATTATGGATTTTTTGGCTGGTGCGTCTTATAGTCCAGAAAATACAGTAATAACCCGTCATTTTGGAGGGATTTTTCAGTAAACCAACACTTCCGTTTGTTAAATTTCATATATTGACAAAAAATATCAATTTTGTTTGTTAAAAAAATGACTTAAGTAGTTATTTTAAGGTCACATTAGGTTAATGCCAACTTATTTGAATTTGAGCAACTAACTATTTGAGTTCCAGTTTAACTTGTTACCTACTTCAATATTGGACTTTTTTTGTTGTACTTGTATCGTCTGGTATTTTAATTTTCATTTGTTCATTTATCTTCCGTTATGCGTAACCTCACAAGGGTTGCGGGGGTGCTGGAGCTGACTTGGGGTCAGAGGCGGGGGACACCCGGGATTTGTTGCCAGACAATCCCAGTGCTTAAGGAGACGACCAAACCAAACATGCTCACACAAACCAGAGCACCAATAGAAAACCCACAGAGTCACAGGAGGAACATGCAAACTCAACACAGAAAGGCCTCAGCCTGGGATTGAACCCTTAATCTCAGAACTGTGATCCGTACTGACCACCCGCCGTATCACTGGTAGTTTAATTGAACAAAGTAAATTACATTTTAACTTTTGAAACAATGTTTTGACTTTGTTTAGTTAAAAGGTGTTGAACATCTCTGTGTAAATATATTTTAATCTATGTTCGACTCTTGAATGAAAATGCTGCTTCAGAAACTTTTTAAAGAAAATGTCATTTCAATTTCTGTAACTTTTCTATTAGTTTTTTCATGACTGTACTAACCATGGGATTGTGCAAATATGTGACTGTCTTGGTATTTATAGTCCTGTGACCAACCAATGAATGTCTATTGTTGTACATTTGTCCTCATGATTGAGCAAAATTGAAGAATTTACATGATCATTTAGAATCTCCTAACATTATTCATTTATTAATTTTCCGATTGGCTTATCCTCACAAGGGTCGCGGGGGTGCTGGAGCCTAACCCAGCTAACAGTGTGCACCAGGCAAGGGACACCCTGAACCAGTGGTCAGCCAATCGCAGGGCACAAAAAAACGGACAACCATTCACACTCGCACCTAGGGGCAATTATGAGTCTTAAACCAGCCTACCATGCATGTTTTTGGGATGTAGTGTAAACCACAGTACCTGGAGAAACCCCACACAAGCCCAGGGGAGAACATTCAAACTCCACACAGGAAAGTCCAGACCTGTGATCAAACCCTCAACCCCAGAACTGTGAGGCTGACATGCTAAAAAAAAAATTGTCCACCTCTTGACATTAACATTTTCAAACAAGTAATACCTCATTCCTCCAATAAGTTAGAGCAAAATCTGTTATTTTTATTCAGATCATATGTAACTCATGAAAAAATTACAATCTAAAGAAAAATGACCCACAGCCTCAACTTTTGCTCCAATTTAAATGATTCCGTAACTTCTTCCCAGTCTTAAAGACAGAACGTTTTTAAATTTGACCTGACTTTATAAGTTATTTTGGGGTGTTGTGATTTGCGTTTTTGTAAAACTACTAAAAAAATGTAAGAATTGTAGTTTAACTTACAATAGGTAATAACTACCAATATTTTCCTCTAAGGTTTGTCCTAACGGAGAAGATCACACCCTACACTGGAAACAGCCAGTTAAAAAGCACTCTTGACCAAATGTGACTTCTACAAGTATCTAACAAGCAAGTTTTGGAAATGTATTAGAAAACTAGCATAAGCAGGAAAAGCCAATGCAAGTGTTTAGAACAGTATACATATCGTTTACATCAGCAGATTTACATTAAAATCAATGTAAGACAAAGCATCAATTGACCAAGACATGCATTGTAGAGAATACTGATGAATATAAACATTAGGATCAAAATTGCCATAATTTCAAGATGTTACTGAATTCAAAAACTATATAATCATGCTATTGTTTGCAGTTCCACCTCTACTGTTTATGACATAATGATAAGCTTCGGTACTTCTAAGAAACGGCAAATATTCACCCGAGCTCTCAGTGTGATGCAGTTCAGAAGTATTACACTGCCATAATGATAATAAATACAAATATTTGGATTAAATCTATAACTATCTCAGTATATAGTAGCTCTATACAGTAGCTCTTCTTATGCGTATATAGAAATTACCTAATATTGTTTCCTCAGTGTATTACATGATCATAACACAACTTGAAGAGTTTATTGTGAAGTTAATTGTGCAGCACTATGAAAGAAGCTCTTTGGCAAGACACGGTGGTGCTGCAATGACAGACTGAGTGGAAAAAAAGCCAATCCGAGCGGGTTACGGTAGCAATGATTCGTAGGATAGGAAAGTGACAAAGAGGGATGAATTAGGAAATACAACACCTTGGAGGGGCTGAATGACGAGTGTCTGGTCTCCAGTTCTTCAAAAGGCCTCAGCAAGCCCACCACCACACCCCCCTGTAGCAAAACATGAAGAAGGCTTCATATATTCAGCTTTGTGGAATACACAGCAGAAATAACACAATGTGACTGTGCACTCACTCGCTCAGTACGCAGAGTTCTAGCAGCTTTCTGGCTGTGTGAGTGAGTGAGTGCATGTATGGTAGGAATTCAGAGGAACTTCCCCTGAATGCAGGGTGTGGAGGCTTGTTTGGGTTCCTGCCAGGCTCCTCCCTCAGACAGGCCTGCTCACCACTACTGCGACTGTTGTTAAATCTCTGGGTCCTACTGCTCTACAGTCTTGAGTCTGATTGGGTAGCATCACACTGTCAATCTGTCTCTTTCCCTCTCCTCTATTTATTTCAAGGTGGGGGGGAGGGAGGGGGGTCCAAACTGCTCCATTTCGCAAAACTTTGACCCATACTACCAGCTGATGAGGCGACTGGATCTTTAACTATATTCTGTTAAATAATAAAATGTAGAGTAGGCTCAAATGTTCATCAAAGTCATTTACACAGAAAAATAATACAAATATTCATAAGGTTAAAAAAAGAAGAATTGTAATATTATAAGAAAAACACCACTCCTTCCACAAAAGTAGTGTAGACTCAAATGGTCATCAAAAGTGAGACACGGATTATGATTCT
Source organism: Stigmatopora nigra (assembly GCF_051989575.1). NCBI lineage: Eukaryota > Metazoa > Chordata > Actinopteri > Syngnathiformes > Syngnathidae > Stigmatopora > Stigmatopora nigra. Next base: position 17,954,302 of record NC_135509.1, on the reverse strand, counting down.
AAAGTTGTAAGATTTGAAAATGGATGGCGTCAGCTTCATGGTCCTGGGGTCGAGGGTTGAATCCCAAGTCAGTCCTCAAGTTGTCATTTTTTTTAAATACAAAGTCTAAGCTTTACATAGAAAAATAATAAAATAAGGTTAAAAAAGGAAAACTAATGAGAAAAACACCACTTCTCCCACAAAATTAGAGTAGGCTTAAATGTTCACCAAAAGTGAGACAGACGATTACACAAAAGTTGTAAAATAAAGTTGTCATTTTTTTAACTGGAGCGTCTAAGATTTACATATAAAAATCATAAAATAATTCATAAGAATTAAAAAGGAAGAATTGTAATATAAGAAAATTACCACTCCCACAAAAGTAGAGTAGGCTCAAATGTTCATCTAAAGCACACGTGTCAAAGCGGCGGCCCGGGGGCCAAATCTGGCCTACCGCATCATTTTGTGTGGCCCGGGAAAGTAAATTATGAGTGCCGATTTTCTGTTTTAGGATCAAATTAAAATGAAGAGTATAGATGTATATTACATATCCTGATTTCCCCCTTTTAAATCGATAATTGTATTTTTTTTTTAAATCAATTTTTTCTGTGTTTTTTGTTCAAAAATCATTTTGTAAAATCTAAAAATAGATTTAAAAAAAAAGCATTGTTTTGGATACGTGAAAGGGGTTTTAATCCAGAGTCTGACACCTTTGATCTAAAGTCAGAAGACAGATTTTGATTGTAAAAGTGTAAAATTTCCAATTATCATTTTTTAACACTAACATTTAAGATTTACATAGGAAAAACAATACAATTATTAATAAGGTTCAAAAAAGAAGAATTGTAATCTTATAAGAAAAATACTACTCCTTCCACATTTACCTGGGATAAAAGAGAAAAATGTTAATTAAGTACAGCTATAATAATATTTCTCATACAAAAACATTTGAAGGTCATAAGGATATACCCTATTTTCTGGAATATAAATCACATTTTTTTTTCCAGTTTGACAGGTATGCAATTTATAATCAGTTCATGACACTTTTTCCACATTCTGACCAACAACAGCTGGTTATGTTTTATTTTATAGTCAATGGCTATACAAAAAATGTTAATGTTACATTTTCATATATCTATTTAGTCTGTTGTTCCCTATTTTACCATTAATTTATTGTGTAATGTCTGTTTTTGATTTCTGATAAATTGAAGAACTGCCCCCCAAAAATGCTATTTATACTCCAGTGTCATGTAGTTGTTTTTTTTTCACTTCTACCAGTTGATCGTCATCGTATTTTTGGTATATCAGATAGCAGTAAGATTGTTTTTTTTAAAGTTTTTTTTTTATTTCTCATTTTAACCGTGAGATCACAATGTGCCCAATACTCACATGACAGGACATACGATACTTTGATTTTATTTATCCATTTCTTTAACATTGATATAGAATTCTGCACCAAATCCACTGACTGGCTTTTTTGTTTGTTTGTTTGTTTTTTTCTGTTTCAACGGTGATAAGGGTTTTTCCTCATAATCTTTTTTTTTTTTTTTAAATAATGGAAATATGCAGGTTGTTTGTTTCCTTGTGCCCAGCGATTAGCTGGCCACTAATTTAGGCTTTCCCTTGCCTCTGGCCCGAAGTCAGCTGGGATATGCTCCAGCACCCCCCGCGACCTAGTGCGGGTAAAGCGGTTCAGAAAATGAGATGAGATCTAAATATGCATTAAAATAGATGAATTAAATATAATCTTCCTCACATCAGGCCATTGATAGAATAATAGAATATATACGTACATTAGTTGGATGGCGTCAGCCTCACGGTCCTGGGGTTGAGGGTTGAATCCCATGTCAGACCTTAATGTGTTGAGTTTGCTTGTTCTCCTCATGCCTGCATGGGTTTTCTCCAACTAGTCCAGCTTCCTCCCACATTGCAAAACATGCAGGATGTTAAACTGGTTGAGCATTCTAAATTGCGCCTGGGTATGAGTGGGAGTGAGAATGGTTGTGCATCTCCTTGCGCCTCCGATTGTCTGGCCACCAATTCAGAGTGTCCCCAGTTTGGTGTCATGTTTATTGTCAGCTGCGTCAAAGTTTAACTCAAGATGCAGGGAAAAAAAGTTGGCTAAATTGCTGGTGCAAAACTCAGGCTTTTTAATCACAAAAAAAATGGGGAATACAAAGTGACAAAATAAAAAAATATAGACAGAAAGAAAAAAAAAACATATGACTAACTGGAATGGACACACAAGGTAGCGGTAGCAATACTCCAACACCAAATGCCACCAAACACTCTCCTTATATACACACAAAAGGCTAATCAAATAAACTCAACACAGCTGGCTATGAGAGGCGGGGAGTAAACACACACATACACACACATACACCAAAATTCCAACAAATTGTGAACACCTGGTTGGCCAAACTTAGCTGGCTCCAGCATCCTCTGCAATGCTTGTGAATGAATGAATGAACAATTAATATATCAATAGAAAATAGTAACATCTCAAGTGTAGATATTTACAAATACATTTGAATGTGTAACAAATGTGTGACAATATGAATGTTTAGCATAATTTTCTAAATATTTAGGCTACTATTCTGCCAAAAATCAACCTGACCAGACATTCTCATGTTGATTAAATAAAGATGTATAAGTATTTTATTGCCTCAGGTGGGCATTGCATTAGCATAGCATCGATCAGTACACTCATCATCATCATTATCATCACTGTTAAAAATGGTTTACAGAGTAATATTTGTGATGGAAATTCATAATGGTTTCTTCTTGCGTTTGATATTAATAATATCAGATTTTTAGTACAGTACGAATTAATCATATGGAGAAATGATGTTACAAAATAGACATTATCAACCTTGCTAGACACACTCATTATTACAGACATTTATTGCTGCAGTGAAAAGGTTTTATATTACAAAAGTTATTAACCAACAATAATTGATATTTTCTTATCTTTAAAAGCAAAGATGGTATGAATATGACGTTCAAGCCCATGTTATTTTCCATGTTATGCATACACTACATATATGTAAGTCATTCTTTGAACCAATGGACTTTCTTGTAGGATCCATTAAAAAAATGGAAAAAAACGGATTACATTTTAATGGATTGATCTGCATTTGTTATTAGTGGTGACCAAAAAAAGACGTATGAGGCTCCGCCATTTGTCAAGACTTCCTGTTACCCAGTCAGATGGCTCCTCCTGGGAGCTGTGGTCGCTGAATACAGTTAGTTGACAAATGACCAAATTCAAAATCTAAAAAAAATAAGACTAAAATCCCCAACCCCCACAGCAGGAAGCCTGACAAGCTGGCCTCATTCCCTCACATCACTCTTGCTCTGGCCCGAATGTTGACATCATCAATTGTGTTCTAAATTTTTGGAAAAACTGCCTTTCTATGCGATGATATGAAGCTGGAGCTATTGAAGGATCTTCTGTACAAAGAATCTTACAAAAACATCATTTTTTTCTTACGTTATAATAGCATTAGTATCAGTAAAAGAAGAAACTTACAAAAATACAGTGCATCTCCATTTCGTTCCAACAGGTGGCGCTGACATTGGCAATACACGTTGTACTTAAGTAAAGAATCTTACTCGTAGCCAATCTTATGGACAAACCTTCTTCCAGTAACTCAAAATTGGGAGAACCCCAGGTAACATTTACTTTTGTTTCTCATCATCCTGCCTTTCACTGCCTGGATTTCACATTCACACACTTTCTGACACTTTCTAACTCATTTTTCTTGCTCTGGGACAGCCAAAGCATCATTTTATGTGGCAGATTAGAAGGAAATGTGAGTGAGTCTTGTTGTTGTGCTTATCTATAATTTGTATATCACAGTCTGCTTCCATATTAGATGTGTCAGCGTAAACGTGTATTTGAATTGTTTTTCAATGACCTCCTCGATGCCTCTGACAGTGTTCTACACAGGTTAAATTCGGGTCATCTACCAGGGGAGGTCGTTGTGGTTAAAGGCACAGCAATGGCGTGAGATTTGGTTGTGCAACAGCTAGGGAAAGCATACACCAGAAGACATGGAAATAGAAAGAATGTGGGACTGACAGCAGGCTGAAATAATGTGGATAGATTAGTTGCATAGGAAATAGATTAAAAAAAATCCATCTTGGCTGAACTGGGTGTCGGATTTTTTTTGCAGACATGACAGGAGGGTGCTTGATCAGTACTTTGGTTCAGTAGGATACCCTCAAGATTCAAATTTCTCATCAGGAATGACCGTGTTAAAAGGGCGGTCCCAAAATGCTGTGCTGATTCCAAAACCTAGAGACAGAAAATTGGATTAGAACAGTGGTTCTCAAACTTCAAGTATCACCCAAAGAATTCTCACTTAACTCTCCAAACGCTACCATCATCCTTAAATCAAAATTGTTCTAAAAAAAATCTTCCAAATGGTTGCTGAAAATGTTAATACTTAAATTTAAGACAATAATTGTAGCTTACATGAAAGTAGAGGAAATGAAAAAAATTCAAATGATTCAACATGTATTAACTATGAAAATTAAATTAGTAATTTTAAAGATGACATATTGTTGCATTGAACTTAAAAGTAGTCAACTCTAACCAGACAGTAAATTTTGGCAGGGCCACTAGAGGGAGCCCGCAGTCCATATTTAAGGCAATTGGAGAATGAGTAAAAGTGATTGTTAAGTGTTGTGACTCTCACCTGCTCTTTGGTGCTCAAAGTGGTGTTTGACGTGGTAGGCTTTCAAGCTGTACATGTAGGATCCTTTTTTCGGTGCCCCATAGTGAAGGTAATAGTGGATCATATCGTACACCACATAGCCACACAGCCCTCCGACGAACATGGACAAGCTGACCATTTCCGGCAGCAGACAATTGAGGATGGCGTAGAAAGTCCCAACCACAAAAGAAGCCAATCCGGGTGGGAAGACAAGCCGGGAGCCGTCGAATGGAGACTAGAGAGACAGAGAGCACATGATTAAAGATGTAGATTACAGTAGTACCTCAACATACGAGCTCAATTCGTTCCGGGACTGAGCTCTTATGTCAATCTTCTCGTAACTTGAGCGAACATTTCCCATTGAAATCAACTAAAAACAAATGAATTTGTTCCAAACCTCTGAAAAACATCAAAAACAGGATACTGGATTGGAAAAAAAATGTTTTATTTCTTCTAATTCGCCATCTATTGACAAAGTAACAAATAACGAGTGGTTTAATCGTACTAAAATGTGTTTAATAGAACAAAAATTAGACGCGGAGGGTTCACAGACGGACTTAGAAGAAGGCGGGGGAGGGGGCGTTTTCTCGGTACTCGGACGTTTAGTCGCCGGACATTTGGTCGCCCGGACGTATGGTCGCCCGGATGTTTAGTCGCCCGGACGTTTGGTCACCGGACGTTTGGTCACCGGACGTTTGGTGATCGGACGTTTGGTCACCGGACGTTTGCTCACCGGACGTTTGCTCACCGGACGTTTGGTCACCGGACGTTTGGTCCCCGTTGGTCCCCGGTCTTTTGGTCACCAGTCAAATGGTGACAGAGAGTAAGTACGGGTAAGAGTTTAAAATCTAAATATCTACTGTTGATTCAGGAGAGAGAGAGGTTAATATCCAAGTACTATTCAATATCTAAGTACTGTTGAAACCAGCTCTCAAAATTATATTCACAAGAGTTTAATATCCGAATATCTACTGTTGATTAATGACAGAGAGAGGTTTCAGTATCATCATTTTACTGCTATTACAGTCCCCATCTTTCCTCTGGACTTTTCCAAACCATCAAAGTCTGCTAAACCTGATACTTTACTTCAGCTATTCCTACCAGCCTGCATATGGTTCTTCACCTCCGTTCCATATTTTCAATCAGCTCGCACTGTTGACCCTGTGTACCTGAAGTCCTTTAGTTTCTTTCAATTTACTTCTTGTAACTTCATTACTCTTGTATTCTATTTTACACCTGCTCACCTTTATTTCACTCTTTTCTAGAGAAGACCACTTCTCTAAGTTCTCCTCTACCTGCTCCCCGATAATGGATAATGAATAGAAATATTCCCATCAAAATGTCCATGTTAATGTTTAAATAAGTATTTTAATTTATTGTACCATTTGTTCCCTACACACCAGTACGTAGTCATTCATAAACCGTATTGTGAGATTGTAATACTTGGCGAAATATTGTGATATCGCAAATTTATGCCCAGATTTCAAAGGGTTTTGATGCTGTAGTTTGTTTGTACCTTGTGATGCTGTCCATGCAGAAGAAAGTGTAGCGTGATGAGGTAGTAGTTATGAGCTGGCGGTTTCATGTGAAAGACAAAGCGATGGATGCAGTACTCGAGGAAGGACCACAAGAGCCAGCCCATCATGAAGAACAGTGGGAAACTGTACTTATGGACCATGAAAGAGAAATCTATGGAAACACACAAATACACCAAAAAAAAAATAATAATGGAGGCGGGCAGTATGAAATAGGATATCATGCTAATATTTGTTTGTCGCATTTGTGAATTGCGAATGCACTGCTGTAAATTACCTGAGGTGATCGCTATTCTAGTGGTGCCCCTTGCCAGGGTGCTGTAGCAAGACCAACTGAAATAAAACACAAGAGGAAGCCACACCACTGGCACCCAATACCTGTAAAATTACAATGAAACCAAAAATTATGTAAATGTCCTGCATATCACCAGTTATAGTAATGGAGAATATTGTCATTTGCAATTGCTGGTTGCCAATGGGAATGAGAATTTGCTAATTGCATTTATAGTATAATATGAAATCTTTAAATTGATAATATCCAAAGTATCATTAACCCTGACACTTTTTGGGAAGCTTTTTTTTGCCATTTTGTCATTGAGTTTGATTTATGTAGTTAAGGAACAATACATAATAATGAACATGTTCATGTTAATGACATTAACATGAACATTCATTCATTCATTTTCTGAACCGCTTTATGGCCAATAGGGTCCTGGTTGGATGATGATGCCTATCCCAGCTGACTTCGGGTCAGAGGCGGGGGACACCCTGAATCTGTGGCCAGCCAATCACAGTGCATGAAGAGACTGACAACCATTGACACTCACACCTCAAAACAATATAAAGTGTCCGATAAGCCTACCATGCATGTTTTTGGAATGTAGGAGGAAACCTGAGTACCCAAAGAAAAGCAATTTTGCATGTTCTCTGCGGGCTTGCGTGGCTTTTCTCCGGGTACTCCGGTTTCCTCCCACATTCCAAAGACTTGCATGGTAGGCTGATTGGACACTATAAATTGCTCCTAGGTATGAGTGTGAGCGTGAATGGTTGTTTGTCTCCTTGTGCCTGCGATTGGCTGGCCACCAATTCAGGGTGTCCACCCACCTCTGGCTGCGATAGGCTCCAGCACCCCCTTGACCCTGGTGAGGATAAAGCGGTCCAGAAAAAATGAGATAAATGATAAAATATTACCAATCACTGTCCACTGAGTTAATTAACCCTTCATTTGTGTAGTGTTAATCACTATGAATATATTTTTCCACACAATTTGAAGGATAAATGTCCCCCAATTGTGGGATGACCTTAATCCACCTACTACGAAGACCCGAATAATCATATGCCTACGATTATTTTTTCAACTCAAATTTTCGCATGTCTACGATTCTTATTCGGGTGCCTACGATTATTAATTTTTGCCTCAATTAAGTCCGTGCAGCAGCAACATTGTTTTATGTCATTAACTTTCAACGTGTAAAGCACACGTGCTGTTTTTACTAACGTACTAGTACTAGTAAGAATGTGCAATTGCCACTGGTAGAGTTGCAATATACATAATTACAATGTAATGGTAGGCCTAATATATACGAGAGCTACGTTATACGCAATTCATTGCAGCAATTATTTGCAGCAATTATTTGCAACTGTAATACAACTTTGCAACACGATTATCCGTCACTAATTATCTCGTGCCTACTAATATTCATTATTTTTGGAATTTTCCACTGCCAACTATTATTCCGGTGCCTACTATTAATAATTCATTTGGAATTTTCCACTCCCTACTATTATTCAAGTGCCTACTATTATTCGGGTCTTCATAGTATGGAGTTAAACAATAATTTAGCTCCTGTATATATCCATCCAGCAGTTAAGAATTCTTATTATAAAAGAATCTCACCAGGAGGTTTTGGTGCTTGCCTCAAGGAAAGGGTTCCCAAACAGTCGGATAGGCTTGTCGACTGGTTGATGAACCCAAGCATCGTATTTCTCTCCTAAATGGCCCACTTGCCACGCCAAGGGCTTCCTCCAGTCCACCAAATCCTGACGGGAACAGAGACAAGAGGGAATTATTTCATTTGGTCCACCAGCAGGTAGAACCAGAATATTAGCAGAGGGTTCCTCCTGTGTTTGTGATGGGCCAAGAGGGCGTTGAAACTGGTTTTGACTTGCCCCTGGCAACTATCATTTTTATTCAAATGTGTTATTCAACCAATTGTTACATGGGGAGACGTCAGATAATTCCACAAAATGTAATTTTCTCTTCTGCAACGCCAACTGTTGTTTCATTTTAGCAGATTGAGTAACAGGTGCACACACTAACACTACTGATGACTGATTGGGGAATGGAAGGCAAGATGTTTGGCAGATCTAAAAGTATGTGGGTCATTGAGAAAATAATGTCATATTCGCTTTTTTTACATTTATACATAACCCAAGTGGACTGATGGACTACATCTTAGATTCGTATATAGTATATCACATGCAGGACATGACAACGTTACTCTGCTTACCGTAGTTTCTGCACTATAATGTCCACCGGAGTATAAGGTGCACATTCAATGAATCGCCTTTCTTAAAATGTGTTTCATATGTAAGGCCCACCGGATTATAAAAGGCAGAAGTTGTAGTGGTGCAAGTAGTAGGGGATTGGGATATACATCTTCTAGATGAAGCTGGATTAGTAGTAGTAGTAGTAGTAGTATTAGTAGTTTTAGGGGACGTGTTATACAACCTCTTGACGGAGCTGTAGTAGTAGTAATAGGAGATTGTGTTATACATCCACTAGATGAAACTGTAGTAGTATTAATAGGTGTAACGTCATTTATCCACCAGATGGAGTTGTAGTAGTAGTAGTAGTAGTAGTGGTCAGGGGCTGCGTTTTACATAAACTAAATGGTGCTGTGCTAAAGGGAGTTTCCTAGAATGATTGACTAATATCGATCCATGTATAAAGCGCACAGATGGCTTTTGAGAAAATTTTCATATTTTAGTTTGGCCTAATATTGCGGAAAATACAAAATATAAAATTTTTAAATCCAAATCCATGGATAAAAATGTCACAATAATAGATCGACCTGCATATCTCAGAATACAAGTAAGGTAGTTTAAGCTATTGCCAAAAAATGCATGCTAAATAACCTGACAATCTGGTTTTCTTTACGTCACGCAGGAAATGTGAGTGGTTTAAAAGAGTTGAGCGGTGGCTTTTGTAAGAGTGGAAGTAGGATGTTTTTTATTAGGCTTTTGGAAGGTTAGTATTCAATTAAACCACTCACATGCTAAATGAGCATGAGGCGGGAATGTTGTCCCGAAACTTAAGGTATAGAAAGAATTTGGCTGTCAATGAAATAACGTTGCAACGTTTAACATAACCATCTGAAAAGATGCACATTTTTAATAGAAATTTCAAAGAATTTTCTTTCAATTCAGTGCTTTATTTAAGAAAGAAAGGAAATAGTTTTAATATGATGCATTGCCCATTGTCCCACAGTATGACTATACATACTCCCAACTATTTCAGATACCACTAGTAAATATTTATCCTGAAATGAACAGAAATGCCCGCCTTATGTTTTTGTTCAGTAGAACAAAGATAACTTTGGTGGTTCTCATGTCTAATATTGACAATATCACAAGACAAAATGAAAAAGCTAGGTTTGAAGAGTATAAAGTATAAAGTCTGCATGAAATAAAAAGCTAATTTTATTTTTAAAAAGACACCTGCCAACTATTAATTCGATAATTGTTGATAAAACAATGACACTAAATAAGTGGGTCATCATTTGCTTGTTATAAAAAAAATATAAAAAATATGTATAGTATTTTCCGGAATATAAATCGCACTTGTTACGTAGTTTGGTTGGGCCTGCGACTAATAAAGTGCATCTTTTATATGTTTTTTTTTGTCTCTCATCACTGACAGCCTGTTTTTTAAGATAGAATTATCTTGAAAAACAGTTACGTTAATGGATGCCTGTTTGGCCCTTTTCTTCTGTATTTTATTATTGTTACTTTAACTTACATTTGTTCTTAGATTCGCATTAAAATTGCCTTCACAAAAATCTGTCTTATATTTTCTTTCTTCCACTTTATTGAGTAATCTATGGCAGGTGCCACTTAATATAATTTGGAAAATATGGTGTATATATTTTATTGAATGTGACCCTGTTCATGTATATTGTATCAAGAGGTATTGCAAACAAACAAAAAAACCTTGATATGGGATTAAATCCGCAAATATTGGTCATCCCGGATAATTTAAAACTCAAATTGGTTACATAAAACTAATCATTTTGTTTCAGTGATTTAGCAGATACAATATCAGGGATAAACTTTGAAGTTTAAGAATATCATCTGCGTTAGCTACATGGATAAATTCCCAAATGAAGAATGTAGCCTTGGAAATTATCTCATTTTATAGACTGAAAAATTTGGGGTCGTCTTATTTTCGGGTTATATACATCATACTCATCCACAACGCTAGATGGCGCTATATATTTTCAAAGCGAATGCTGAACATAACTCCCTAGGCCAGAGCAAAAATAAAGATAAAAAGAGCAGCAGCATGAAGTAGAAAAATAAAAACAGCGGTATGAAAGAAAAATAAGAGGAAAATAAGAGAAGAGATAAATGGAGAAACTGACTGCATGACATTTGCGTTAGTATCCAACTATTACTTGTGGAAGTCAATGTAAGATTACTCTTTTGCTTAGAATATTAAAGCACAGATTGAATATTCAATCAATTTTGGCCAAACTATGATAGACTCGTATGGTCCAAAATATACAGTACTTGATATTTTGGTTTCTTAACGTGCCTTATGATGATTCATTTTTTTCACCTTCTGTACCACGCATCCTCGCCAATAAGTCGTAGGGCACACGGTGAGACAGGTGACCTATTGCATACACAATCACACTGCCACCAATGGGAATCGAGCCTACGTCTGCCCGCACCCTACACCAGGGGTGTCCAAACTATTTAACAAAGGGCCACAGAGGATGCGGCTTTCTATTCCAAACCATCAATAGGACACCTTTTCACCAATCTGGGGTCCTACAAGTGCAATCAGTGGATTGCAGTCAGGTGCTTCTTGTTTTCTGCAGAAATCTCATTGGTCAGTTTCTGTGCTGGATCCGTTGGAACAAAAACCTGCACCCATAGCGCCACTCGAGGACCGGTTTGGCCACCCCTGCCCTACACCATCAGGTGGTCTATTCCTTTTTTATGTCAAGTAATATTTGTTTTGGCTTAATGAATGTTGGGAAACACTGAGGTAAAGAGAAACATTCTCACAAACTCCAAAGAGTACAAAAGGGAAAAAGACAGGGTGAGTGACCTGATGACCATTTACCCATTTGCAACTTGAGCACATTCAATAGCCATTCACTAGCCACTTACTTTATACAACTTCATGCAATCCAGTGCCTTTCATTCTTTCAGTTATATATATATATATATATATATATATATATATATATATATATATATATATATATATATATATATATATATATATATATATATATATATATATATATATATATATATATATATATATATATATATATATATATATATATATATATATATATATATATATATATATATATATATATATATATATATATATATATATATATATATATATATATATATATATATATATATATATATATATATATATATATATATATATATATATATATATATATATATATATATATATATATATATATATATATATATATATATATGTATATGCATATATATATATGTATATGCAAATATATATATATATATATATATATATATACACACACATACACATACATATATATATTGCATATAAATAATAAATAATCATAAACAAAAAGTAATTTTCATACATTTTCAAGGTCCACAGAACTGCAGAGATTGTATGGAGCCTTTTGGTGGTCAAGTTTCTCTGTTGCTACACCATGTTCTGTCTTTTCTTTTGTCTCTTCACTGATGTTCCTCCTTTCTCTCAGATTCTGTAAAAAATAAAGACAAATAGCACACCATGATTAACAAAAATAAAAAAGAAATCCATATGTCAAATGCAGCCAAAAATACATCTTCTGCATCGAGTGATGGCAAAGAGTATGGCCAAAGGAAGCAGTGACAATTCATATTCTCATCAGTGAATTATGATGCCGGTAAATACTGTCCACCAATCCTGTTTTCACTCTTCACTCTCTTGTTGTATGTACAGTAATCCCTCGAATATCGCGGATAATGTAGACTCGACATGGCCGCACTAAAAAAAAAACGAAAAACCGCAAACTAAGATCACACCTATTACTACATACCATACTACATGTTTTCGTGCTTATGCAAAAATACAAGTACACAAATACAATTACTGCTTGGGAGTTTCAGCGTGAATTTTAAATTTTTTATTTGAACTTTTTTGTAATACTTAATATTAAAAAAAAATGCAATGTACTGAAGCCGTGAAGTGGTGAAGGATCACAGTTTACTAAAATCCGGTGATGATATGTACAATCATGAAGGATTGCAGCACAATACAGACATGGAATCTCTTTGCCAATCATCTTAAAGCCTGGCTGCTGGATAAACAAAATTGTGATCACAACACTGCCTAAACCTGTGCTACTTGTGTATATTCTCATCGTTTCTATACTACTTTCCAGTCTTTTGTCTTTGACCCCCATACAACAGGCACGTAAATACTCGGAAGAGTCACCAGAAGGTAGCTTGTGATGGTCAAGTGTTCATATAACAGGTGTCAACATACACAAAAGTTAGGCATTCAGGCAGGAATACAATTAATGAATATTTTCAATATTTTCCCCATGTGTTCTGCTCTCAATAATTTTCACAGTATCGGATTTGTAGGGGATTTCCGAACAAAGGTTGTTGCGGTGCGGTACTTCTGTCTTTCCATTTCCTGTTGCACTATTGTAGGTAGCACACAATATATGAAAAACAAGCTAAAACTTCCTTGAAGCTCAGATTAAGTACAGAAGAAACAGATGGGAGAAAAAAAGTAATTTCTTATTAAAATGACGTACTATTCTGGAGAAGGCTAAAAATCCCCATATGGCACTGATAGATCAGGTTTTTGGGGGTTTTGAAAAGTTTTTTTCTACAGTTTTGGATTTAAATACAACTTAATGCATTTCCCACACTCTACAAAAATCTGTAAATTATTTGATTTCATCATCCACTAAATAAAATGTTGGTAGTTTTAGTAGCAATATTTTTACGAGACCCTTGTCAGGATAAGCGGTTCAGAGAATGAATAAATAAAACATAACTGAAAAAAATGAATTAATGAAAATGATCAAAATGTCCAGTGGCCTTTTTGAGGAACCCTATTTGCTTTCTGTTGCATGTTTCAAGTAAAACACTACAGTGTTAAAGTGTGTGTGTGTGTGTGTGTGTGTGTGTGTGTGTGTGTGTGTGTGTGTGTGTTTGTCTGCATTTCTGTGTGTGTGTGTGTGTGTTAGAGCAAGTACAATGCACTGACAATGTGATTCAGTTTTCTGGGTGGAGGTAAATTATTCTAATCTACTGTATCAAGTCTGCAATTATACATTTTTACTAATTATATATCAGTTCAAAGGAATACAGCACGTGGGTAATATTCAGAATAATATAATCATTGCTAATTTATCTACTTCATGTTTCCACTTGAATAAAAATAGATTTTTTTTATTCATTTTGGACTGCTCTTTGTTTTTTTATCTTAGTTATCTACTGACTGGTTTGATTTATCGCAGTACTATATGCACAAACTCCTACTTGACTGAATTGCTTCTGTTCATGTCTGCATAATGCCTGATAAGCATGCCTTTCTGTGGTTTAAGAAAATCCCTACAATATCAATACAAACAGCATTCCTTCAGCAAAGCACACTCAGATTAAGTTTCCGGATAATTCAAAATGTGAACTTAAACTTAAGCATCACTCCTTCTCTCTTTATCCAAAATATGTCAAAACTTTCAGACCAACTCATTGTTTGAAACCAAGAGTTAGTTCGTGCCAAAACATCTAACCACTAGCACGAAGGGCCACAACACATTTTCACTTTCATTTCGCTTTTGCGCAACTTCCTTTCTGGTTGCCTTGCTTTGAGTGAGGCATTCATAGAAATCTGAAAAAGCAGTAAATAAAAAACTGAACCCTTTCCAGTACACAAGCAAACTGATTCGTTACACTATGAAATGGCTGCTTTACCAATACTGAAATTAAATGTGGTAAATTGATGTGAATATTTTACATTTGAAATAAACTAGCATAGGCCGTCGTCATTTATCTTCATCAAAAATCCTGCCTGATGAAAATACAACTGAGAAAGCTCCCTCCGCCAATTGTTTTTGGGTTTCCTCTGCTTTGTAAAATGGTACAATTCACCATCTTGTCGGTATGAATGGGCTGGTTGACATGGTGTTATGGTGTTATGGTGTTTCGTCTTGGTCACCTTGCTGTTTCTTGCATGTCAGCTTTTTATGCACATATAAGCCATACCCTCGATTCAGACATCATTTTATTGTCCGATAAATGCGGCTTATATGTGAGTAAATGCGGTAATATTAGAAAATGCACCACTAGAATTTCATGCATTTCAGCAATTGTACAGTGGTGTTTGTTTATATATTCCTCCTATTGCTTCTGAGCTCAGATATCAAATCTATCAAGAGGTTGTATGAATTAATACAACAATTTTAAAAGGTTGCTTTAAACAATATTCTAATGAAAGTTTTGCAGCCAAGTATTAGTCATTGGGCAAACAGATGGGGGGAGTTGAGTAAAGAATTGTTGGCATTCAAGGAGTGCTTGTCCACACTTAAATTTTGTAGCAAGAAAAAAAAAAACATATATACCCATTGTCATATTTAAAATGACACCAACCATCCTGATATACACCTCATGCAAAGTCTTATTTCTTAGTTATCAAAAGGTACAATGTTTCTTTCAGATTTTTTAACCTTGACTTCATTCCTGTGTGTGTGCTTTGTATGTGTATGTGTCAAGCTTGGTTAATAAATGACTAAGAAATTAATAAAGCAGAACGGCTTACTTCACAAAATACATTTGTTTTAGTGAAAAAGAATCACTGACTGAGTAATCTTGGATGATATTGTTACTGACGAGAACAAGGTTAAAGAGAGCGACCTATGCCGGGGGTTCAAGAAAGAAACAACACTGGTTTCTGTCTCAGAAGAAGGAGTACATATGTGAAAGAATGAAAAAGGAAACAATGGAGCTAGTTAGAAGAGTGTCGCGATGAAGCCCCGTACCATCACAACACTGACACTGCAGTTTAGCCACTGAGGGCAGAGGCGTAGGGATTTTTGATGCATGAATTTATTAAGGGGTAAAAGAAAATTAAACAATAGATCAAATACTGATTCAAAATATTCAAACCAGCACCATTATAGTACCGAACATTACATTACAACTATAGCACAAAGTACTACAGGTCGATAGACCATCACCTAAAACAAAACTGCAGTTTTAAATTGACAGCATTGGTAAATGTTTAATTAATGTATTCTTGAATACACAATAGAAGTATATAGAGGCTCTTTAACCTAAAATATTATTACTGTTATTTATTAAATGTCAAATTTGTATTGTATTTATTATAATGTCAGATTCAATTTACCAAAATGGCAAGCAGTAAGTGGGCCAAAATTAAAAAAAAGACTATCATTTATTGATTTATCCATTCCACGATTTAGGTTGGAAAAATATCTGCCTCCACAGTACAACCACATATCAATTTTGGTGCTCAGTATACTTTTTTTTTAAACGGTCAAACGGCATGAAATAATTAACTTCAAGTGATTCTCTACATATGTGCAAAAGTTTTTTTTTTTTTTTTAAGCCTGGCAGGGTAAAAAGATAAATATAGCAAAGTGGCAGCACTAGCATGAAACTAAATGTATTTGATTCTCTTAAAATTCCATAAATAAAGTTAAACATAACTAAAAAATACAGTATATTGGAAATAATTAGGCAAATTTACTTCTGCACTTATCCCATCCAAACTGCACTACCAGTTGGCTTATTAATAAATGGGTTTCTTACTGTGCGAAAACTATGGGTATAATTAAAAAGCAAAATTGATTAAATTGTTAAAAATTGTATTAGCTATGTGGCAGTCAAAACAATATGTAATTCAATCCATTGTTGGTAATTAAACTATGAAATATGTCTAATGTCATAAATATTGTAATTCTGGAACACCCCAGAAAACAGACTCTTGCTTTTATTTGTTTATTTATCGATTTATTTATTTTTACTTGATATCAATGTATAACATGTTGGATTAATTATTTCTATATGAAAATGTTCAAATGCTCTTAATCAGTCAAAAGTGCCTTGGCTTGAAACACTGCAATGAAAATGAGTCATGAATTGAAAAACAATAATAAGTTTTGCTTGGTGCTGGTATAACAGATAAGAAAACTCCCATGTAAAGAATGACATGTAACACAGTAGTTATGAGAGCAATGTCTCTGTTATTCAACAGCACATACACACCAACAATGAATGTCAAACATAAGCACGCCCTGGTTTTTAGAAACGTTGCGTCTTTACGCAATTAAGATGGGAGTGAGACAGCACTGTCAGAGAACATTGAATTTGGCTGAAAATTGACTTCAGGAATGCTCAAAAACACCTTAAAGTCAATGCCTATGAGAAACGTCTTCATTTTACCTTCATTTTGTATGGCCCACATAAGTAGTCTTTTGTCTTACATTGTTTTTTTTGCTCAAATTCCCAAATATCTCATTGTCATCGCATTTATAAACTTTGAGATATGACAAGAATTTTTTTTTACCAATGACCTATTTTGGCTCGGT
This sequence comes from Stigmatopora nigra, assembly GCF_051989575.1. Taxonomy (NCBI): domain Eukaryota; kingdom Metazoa; phylum Chordata; class Actinopteri; order Syngnathiformes; family Syngnathidae; genus Stigmatopora; species Stigmatopora nigra. The sequence goes on along the minus strand of NC_135509.1, from coordinate 17,937,205 downwards.
TAGTGTCAGTTTTGCAATTTACACATCCATATAAACATGCCAAAATAAGAGAGATATCATTTAAAATAAGGCCTTATAAAAAAATAAGGCCATATAAAAAATAAAATACCTTTCACCAGTTAATAAGCATACATAAGCATTTAAAGTACAACAATTGAAGAATATTTTATCCTTCCATTATTTAATGTTGACATTTCACCATCTACAAGCCATAATATAATCAAAAGTGTTGGAGTAATTGTGAACACTTAACATTTATGCAGTTCTTAAACCACACGTACACAAAGTAGTGATTAGCTTAGAATGACTCTGTCTAGTTCGTTTTTTGGGGTTTGGAGCCTTCCTGCATTCTATGTTAATGTTAGTTTATCATTACATTCCTAGTAAATGGAAACCGTTGAACAAACAATATTGCCACAATGTCTCAGGAACACTTCGTGATACTAGTTGAAACTGTTAATAAATAAAGTACCCATGAATGAGTGTGAAAATTCTAGCATGAAAAGCATACAAATGGTACCCCTCACTTCTCATTTTCTGAACCGCTTTATCCTCATTAGGGTTGCGGGGGCTGCTGGAGCCTATCCCAGCTGACTCTGGGCCAGAGGCAGCGGACACCCTGAATCGGAGGCCAGCCAATAGCAAGGCACAAGGAGACAAACAACCATTTACGCTCACACTTGTGCATAGGGGCAATTTAGAGTGTCCAATCAGCCGACCATGCATGTCTTTGGAATGTGGGAGGAAACCGGAGTCCCCGAGGAAAACCCACGCAGGCACGGGGAGAACATGCAAATTCCACACAGGTGGACCAACTTGGATTTGAACCCAGGTCCCCCACTATGAGGCCAACGCCCTAATCACTCACATTGCCGGGCCGTCCCCTCTCACTTCTTTGGGTCCAATTTCATGTATGGTGAAATGACATAAATTGTAGATGTTTATCTGAGGAGTCGATATTTCAATTAAATTTTGGAAATACAATGGAGGTTATGTCCTCCAAGCCAAAAAGGACATTTTTTTGTGCAAAGTTGAAATGGCTCCAGTTATGATGGTGTGGCAGGGTTTTTGTTCCAACCGATCCAGCACAGAAATTTTAACCAATTATGTTTCTACTGCAACAGTAAGCAACTGACTCCAATTCACTGATTCCACTTCTAAGATACCAGATTGGTAAAAAGGTATCCGATTAATGGATTGGAACTAAAACCCGCAGCCAATGTGTCCCTTTGTGGAATATTTTGCATGTGTTATACCCATTCTAACTGGAACAAATGTGAATGCAGAAACCATTAATGCTGAAAGGTGCATACCGCCTTCCGAGCAACACGTTTTGCCATCGAAACAATGTCCTTTTCAGGGAAATCTTTGCTTACTTCAGCAAGACATTATGGAACCACATTCTGTGTGGCTTTATATTAAAACAGAGTGAGTTGGCTTGCCAGCACTCGAGTCCAATTGAGAATGTGTGGTGCATTACGACACGTATAGTTGAGCAACCAAGACTCTTGAGCAACTAATGTGGTACGTACACTGAAAATAATTCTGCTAGCAAAGCTCCAATAATTACCTTCCTTAATTCCCAAATGCTGATTCACTGGTGTTAAACTTGCAAACAGGCCCAGACCTTCACTGTTTTGGAAACATTTCCCAGGCATCAATATCCAAATGAGTGGATATTTGCATTTTTTTTAAAAGCCCTCCATGTATATCCAGTTTAATACAAATTATATATATATATATATATATATATATATATATATATATATATATATATATATATATATATATATATATATATATATATATATATATATATATATATATATATATATATATATATATATATATATATATATATATATATATATATATATATATATATATATATATATATATATATATATATATATATATATATATATATATATATATATATATATATATATATATATATATATATATATATATATATATATATATATATATATATATTATAATATTATCACAATAAATGTATGTGGTTGTATAAAGGTGTTGCTGTCTGGATTCGGTGTAGACATCAGTATTGTGTCAGTTAACCAAACTCCTGACAAAGAACATCGTTTGCACGTGAGAGGAAAATAGCACAAGCTCTCGTGTCACATACCTGAATGAACCAATCTGACCTGAACGACCAGTATTCCAGATTTCAAGCCTGTATTG